>NC_140174.1:133630055-134065055 GCF_963971535.1 Notolepis coatsorum | reverse complement strand
CTAATATATAGTATGAACTTGTTATATTGAGTTGTAAGTTATTCTGGTATATGTTTCATGGAGGTCTAAACGTTGTATTTTTTCCCTTGCCTTTCAGGTAGCAAGTGCTGCTGGGAAATATTTAAATGAGCCAAACAGTAAGCTGATTATTTTTAAATATAAAAACACATTTGTGAGATGGGACTGTATCGTTGAGACCAGAACATAGTTTATTAATCTGTTTCCACAGAGCTCAGTTTTTTCTCATAGTTCCAATATGGTAGTCTGGCAGTGTAAATTGTGTGCAGCTTCTTTGACTTCTAGAATACAGTTATTTAAACACTACAGACTGCAACACAGCCACTTGTCCAGAGTCAGTCCTCTTCCATGCCTCCATACTGATTGTATCTGTAAATTTAATACGCTAAATGCATTAAGTACTCATTTGTCAAGATATCATACTGCACAACTTAGCAGTAGACCAGAACAGAGTCTGAGCCCTGTGGTAATAAAATGCCCTTTGTGCGCATTTCGGGAACCCTTTTCTGAATCAATTTTCTTAAGTCATCTCAGAAAGCATTTAAAAAATTATGAAACAGTGACATGCCCATATAAGGATTGTAGCTATAGCACAAATGTTTACTCTTCATTCAATTGCCATAAAAACAGAGTACACCAATTAAGTCTTGCATCAGACTTAAAAGCTGTCGTTGTTGAGGATCCCCAAGACAGGATTTCTGAGGTCACTAGTGATTTGCATGAAGAATGTCCAGGCCAGAGCATAGAAGTGGTGGATGATGATGATCAATGTGACACTGACAATCTAAGAAATCAACTTAAAATCTTCCTTGTTCCTAAAGATGCAGGCTATCCTCCATGTCTCAAACACAGCTATTCAAGAAATAGTAGACCACTTGAATCAGGTCTTCTCCTTATCTCAGCCATTGATCAAGGAGTCAGTTAATGACATATTGCAGAGAAATGGTCACAATATTGCAGAACCTACACTGGATGAAGTTGTTGGCGCTGTCATGAACTGCAATGTTCTGTCTACATCTACCTCTGAAGGTGCAGAGTTGTGTTCAACCAAGCGCAGAAAAAGCTTTATGGAGCGCAACTATCCATGTGTAATGCCAGTAGAGTATCAGTTGGAGCAACCAGGACATACCAGCATGTATCCTTTCAATGATTCAAGAGTTGTTTAAAAACACAGACATCCTTGACAAGATTACAGAACCAAATACTACATCTGGTCAATATGTGTCAGGCTCTGATGGCTCCCATTTCCTTGAAAATGAGTTACTGTCAACAGGGAATCTCATCCTACCACTTCAGCTATATATAGATGATCTGGAAATTGCCAATCCGCTTGGCACATCACGTAAAATTCACAAACTTTGTGCTATATATTGGGTCCTTGCCAATGTGCCACCAAAATACCGATCAGCATTACACGCTATACAGCTGGCAATGCTGGTAAAAGTGACAGACCTCCGTAGGTATGGATATGCAGCTGTACTTGCTCCATTGCTGCGTGATGTTCATACTCTGGAACAAGATGGTGTTTTCATTGAAAGAGTTGGTCAGAATGTCAAAGGCACAATCTGGTGTGTTTCTGCCGACAATCTGGGCGCTCATGGATTCGGTGGCTTTGTGGAGTCATTTAGAGCAGGCTATGTTTGCAGATTCTGTCTGGCCACAAGTGAACAGTTTCAAACAACTGAAGTCAGAGAGGGAGAGTTTTCTCTGAGAACCAAAGTCAGCCATGACCTGCATGTACAAACTGCACATGACACTTCGAGCAGCCATTTTGGTGTTAAAGGTGGCTGTGTCTTACGTGAATCCCTGAATTACTTTCATACAATCACAGGATTTCCTCCAGATATACTTCACGATCTTCTGGAAGGTATGGTTCCCGTGGAGCTTTCTCTCTGTGTTAAAGAGATGATTCGGCGAAAGTACTTCACTTTAGAGTATTTGAACAAAAAGATTGCATCATTCCCGTATCAGCACGCTGATAAAGTGGATAGACCTCACCCAATTCCCCAAACATTTGTTTCTCGAGGAACAATAGGAGGCAATGGGCATGAAAATGCCACTCTGCTCCGACTGCTTCCATTACTTGTAGGCAGTGTAGTACCAGTGGGTGATGCAGCATGGGCAGTTTTGATGGAGCTGAAAGAGGTGCTAGAGTTAGCATTGTGCCCATCATATACTGATGAAACCTTAGACTATTTTCAGTGCAAAATCAGTGATCATAGACAGGTACTATTAGAGGTTTTCCCTGCAGTTAAACTCCGTCCTAAACATCACTATGTGGAGCATTATCCCGCTCTAGTTAAGTGCTTTGGACCCCTGCTGCATGTTTGGACCATGCGATTTGAGGCCAAGCACCGCTTTTTCAAAAGAGTGGTGCATGACACTCAAAACTTCAAAAATATCTTGAAGACGATGGCAATCAGACACCAACACATGATGGCATATCATCTTGCTTCACCATCATATTTCAAGCCAAAAACCCAGGCATCCAGGGTTGACTCTGTTCTGGTTTCATCTCTACCAGCAGTAGCTCAGGTACACATTAGAGGACACACAGTTAGTGACACAATCTACCAGACATCAAAGGTAACCATTGATGGCACAGACTATGTCTGTGGAATGTTTCTCTCCGTCAGAGTCAGTGGTGGACTGTCTACATTTAGCCAAATAGAACAGATCTACCTTGTGAATAACGAGGTTTCTTTTCTGTGTCGAGACTATGACTCCTGGTATATAGAACATCTTAGGTCCTATGAGCTGTCAACCACACAACCACATCTGTCCATCTACCTACAGTCTGGTCTCAATGATACAGTCCCACTCTCAGCATACAAGATCGATGGTCTGCTGCTGCTGACTCCCAAGCGATTCATTCAAGTGAAACGGAACTGAGTCCAGCTAATGGTGAATAGTTATTTTATTAATCAATTATTGTGTCTTTATTCACTCGTTGTGTAATTGACCAGTTTATATTCTGTATAAGTTCATATTCTGTATATGTTAATAATGACGCTTTCTGTGTTGTGTTTATGATTACTCCTTAGGTCCTTGAGCTGCTGTCTGTCGACCGGACCACATCTGTCCACTGTCCATCTACCTGCAGTCTGGTCACAACGAAACAGTCCCACTCTCAGCATACAAGATCGATGGTCTGCTGCTGCTGCTGCTGACTCCCAAGCGATTCATTCAAGTTTCCATAGCACAATGGCAGCTGCCTCCCTACAACCCATGATCCTTCGTGTTGTTGAGCCAGACCGGGCTAGAAAATTAAAACTCAGTTCACGACCCGCCTCTGTTGATGCACTGATCACGATTATAAAAGAACAGTTGGAAATAGACCTTGACTTCAGTTTGCTGTATGAAGATCCAGACTTTGATGGGAAACTTACTTCCCTTGATGACATTACGGAATTGCCACAAAAAGCTGTTGTGCACATTTCACTTTCGCTCGACTCCAGCTCTCTCGCATCTACTGATATACTTTCAGATATGTCATCTCCAGAACGTCTAAGCAGATGGTCTCCAGGTCCTTTTCCAGTTCCTACATTTGCATTCGATGTTGAGCTGAAACTTAGAGACGGAAACAACGAATTTGAGAAGAACAAGAGACACCTTAAGTTGACAAGAGACCTAAAGCACGACATCTTAGAAAAGCTTGCATCTACAATGTATGCTTTCAAGGCTTATCCAAGTGATAAAGAGATAGCAGTGGCTTCTGCGGCTCTTGTCGCCAAACATCCCTGCTTGAAGGAAGCAGGATCTGAGACCGGCTGCAATGGATGGAAGAACAGCATCAAATTCAAGATGGGCAATTTCAGGAACAAGCTGAGACGGGCAGGATGTGAGGAGGTCACTGTAAATGCTGGAAAAAGAGGTAGAAGCAATCCTGATGGCGAACCTTCACATTCCAACATTAAAAGACCCAAGCGAGCAGAAGTAAACTTCCTACCCAACTATCCCCAAGGAGAGGATTCCTTGAGGCTTGAGCAGTTGAGGCAGACAATTGCTAAAGAAGTCAAGAAGACTGAGAAGAACCTGCCCCTCATTAGAAAGCTGATGCAGACCACATTTGCCCTGCGCCGACAGACCATAGTGAAGTCCAGCCCACCAGTGAAAGAGCTCATGGACCTCTGGCCTGCTCTCAAAATGGAGTCTGAGGTAATATAGATCAGCTCTCTCTTTCCTGTGTTAACATTTGGCACATGCTGTGTGTTTTAAAGTGAAACTTGTGATTCTTAAGCCTGGTTTATATACTCTAGCGGCGCATCTGCGTGTGTTCTGTGCGCCCCCGCAAGCTAGTCATCAGCGACCAATTCCGCAAAGCATGTAATGACATGGTTGACCAGAAATCCCGCCGTCATGCTCTGAAGCCCAAACCAAACAAAGTAAGAGATCCACCAAGTTGAAGTGACTAATTGATGTTGATATACTATATTGTCCTGCTGTTTTTAAATATAGGTGTATGCAGAGTTCCAGCTGATTACCAACCAGAACCTGCCCAACACATTCTACGCTGAGCTTGACCGCCATCTTCCTCGACTGATGACGTTATTCAGACAGAAGGCGTCCAAAACTGGGAACACAGCAGATGCTTTGGCTCACATTTTAAAAATCCACGATGAACAGGTGAATAGATTATTATACATGTCATAGGTCGAACCTCTGTAACATTGAACAGGTTCAATGATTCAAATGAGCATTTGAATTTTACAATTAGTCCACCATTGTGTTTGCCATTTTTCTGATTGCATTAAAGATGTGAACATGTTATTTGTGGACATATCTGATTGGACTGTTTAAAATCCGCTTTGTTCAGTAAACATTTCCATATAATACAATTCTTTTTCTTCTTCTTAATCTTACATCTTAATAGGAAATCCATGATGTTCACACCAGGCGTACCACTGTTCTCCATGCCCTGCCTGTGTATCTGCATGAGGAAGTCGCTGGATTTTTCAAAACCTGCACAGTGAGTCTGAGTAAAAATAATTTACAGTACAACTGTATATTAAGTGAACAGTTAATCAAAATGATAAGTATCAGTCTTCCTTCCTTCCAGGTCTCCCTTGTGAAAGAGATATTTGATCTCGACGGGACTAACCTGGTTAAATAAAAATAACCTTCTCACCAAAAAAATTGTTCTAACTAAAATATAAACAACTTACAAACACAACTCCATATACTTAGCGTTGTGCTGCACTTTGTAGAAACCATGGATTTATTTGTGATTATTATGTCTCTTTCATTCCTTCAGGACACGTCTGATGAGCCAGAGCTTCAGGGTGTTGCAGTGGCCCTCCTTACTTTCATCAGTGACGACCATGACACAAGTCCAGTTCACTACCAGCCTGTGACAATCTCTGTTGTCATTGAAAGTCACATCATGATCAGCCTCCCCAGATTTGGTGATTCCTTCCTGGTAATGTTTGGACTAATCTATGCACTACACCTCAGCTACCCCAAGGGACTTACCAACACTTTTGAATTCATTCAGAAGATTTTACTAGGTCTAGAAGCTGGTAAACTGTCGCCCAGGTTGCAGACTCTCAAGAATGACTTGATGATGCAATAATTTTTTTTTCTTCTGATTTTTCAATGGATTTTCTCCCTGTCCCAATTAGTCGTTGTGCCAATCCCCCCCCCCCCCCCCCCCCCTCCCCTACCTGGTGCTGTATGCATGTTCTCCTACGAGTCGGTATAAGGGCGTCCCGAGTCGATCGCACGCTTCCCCCGAGACATGCGCCGACAGCCAGTGACGTCTTTTCACTTGGCAGCGAGGGCTCTCATTGGTGAAGTGTAACGTGTGGGAGGGCACGCTATCTCCACCAAGTCCTGCCCCGCTTAGCAAGCGCCGAGACCTGACCTGTAGGCGTCGCTGTCCACAACGCCAGATTCCCACCCGCCAGCTTCCCCACCCCCTAATACTGCCGAATTGTATTAGTGTGAACGGCCAGCCAAGCTGGTGAGAACGCAGGGAGTTGGATTCGAACACGCGAATCCAGTGTCTCCAGCGTTGGTGACGAACGCAATCTCCGCTACGTCACCTGACCGCTCTTGCATTAAACTTTTGAAGGTATTATTTTGACATGACAAGGAAATTAATACCTCACCCCACATCCTTCTTTCAGATGAGTTTCTATTTTTTACTGTAATCAGTGATCATGACACAAGTCCAGTTCACTACCAGCCTGTGACAATCTCTATTGTCATTGAAAGTCATATCATGATCAGCTTCCCCAGATTTGGTGATTCCTTCCTGTAATGTTTGGACTAATCTATGCACTACCCCAAAGCACTTACCAACACCTCAAAAGTGTGTCTATAGAAACTCATCTGAAATGTCTTGTCATGTCAAAATAATACCTTCAAAAGTTGCTGTACTACTTTGCAGATGTTCAGCCAAATAGGTCCAAACTACTCAATGTACCTTGTTCTTTATTTTTTATGTAATATGTTTACATTTGAGAGTTTTACAGTTCGAATTTTCTTAACCGTCTATAGCTGGCATTATTGTAATTTCATCCAAGTAAGTTTTAGAGTTGAAAGAGTTTATCAGAATCTCAAAGGCAACATCCAAGTCCCAAACGTTTGTTTCTCGAGGAACAATAGGAGGCAATGGGCATAAATGCCACTCTGCTCTGACTGCTTCCATTGCTTGTAGGCAGTGGTAGAGTTAGTGTTCTCAGTACAGAGTACAAGGCGATATACCAGGAGCCATAAACGCAACACAGAAGCGTTGGAAATTAATACCTCACCCCACATCCTTCTTTCAGATGAGTTTCTATTCCTTACTGTAATCAGTGATCATGACACAAGTCCAGTTCACTACCAGCCTGTGACAATCTCTATTGTCATTGAAAGTCATATCATGATCAGCTTCCCCAGATTTGGTGATTCCTTCCTGTAATGTTTGGACTAATCTATGCACTACCCCAAAGCACTTACCAACACCTCAAAAGTGTGTCTATAGAAACTCATCTGAAATGTCTTGTCATGTCAAAATAATACCTTCAAAAGTTGCTGTACTACTTTGCAGATGTTCAGCCAAATAGGTCCAAACTACTCAATGTACCTTGTTCTTTATTTTTTATGTAATATGTTTACATTTGAGAGTTTTACAGTTCGAATTTTCTTAACCGTCTATAGCTGGCATTATTGTAATTTCATCCAAGTAAGTTTTAGAGTTGAAAGAGTTTATCAGAATCTCAAAGGCAACATCCAAGTCCCAAACGTTTGTTTCTTGAGGAACAATAGGAGGCAATGGGCATAAATGCCACTCTGCTCTGACTGCTTCCATTGCTTGTAGGCAGTGGTAGAGTTAGTGTTCTCAGTACAGAGTACAAGGCGATATACCAGGAGCCATAAACGCAACACAGAAGCGTTGGAAATTAATACCTCACCCCACATCCTTCTTTCAGATGAGTTTCTATTCCTTACTGTAATCAGTGATCATGACACAAGTCCAGTTCACTACCAGCCTGTGACAATCTCTATTGTCATTGAAAGTCATATCATGATCAGCTTCCCCAGATTTGGTGATTCCTTCCTGTAATGTTTGGACTAATCTATGCACTACCCCAAAGCACTTACCAACACCTCAAAAGTGTGTCTATAGAAACTCATCTGAAATGTCTTGTCATGTCAAAATAATACCTTCAAAAGTTGCTGTACTACTTTGCAGATGTTCAGCCAATAGGTCCAAACTACTCAATGTACCTTGTTCTTAATTTTTTATGTAATATGTTTACATTTGAGAGTTTTACAGTTCGAATTTTCTTAACCGTCTATAGCTGGCATTATTGTAATTTCATCCAAGTAAGTTTTAGAGTTGAAAGAGTTTATCAGAATCTCAAAGGCAACATCCAAGTCCCAAACGTTTGTTTCTCGAGGAACAATAGGAGGCAATGGGCATAAATGCCACTCTGCTCTGACTGCTTCCATTGCTTGTAGGCAGTGGTAGAGTTAGTGTTCTCAGTACAGAGTACAAGGCGATATACCAGGAGCCATAAACGCAACACAGAAGCGTTGGAAATTAATACCTCACCCCACATCCTTCTTTCAGATGAGTTTCTATTCCTTACTGTAATCAGTGATCATGACACAAGTCCAGTTCACTACCAGCCTGTGACAATCTCTATTGTCATTGAAAGTCATATCATGATCAGCTTCCCCAGATTTGGTGATTCCTTCCTGTAATGTTTGGACTAATCTATGCACTACCCCAAAGCACTTACCAACACCTCAAAAGTGTGTCTATAGAAACTCATCTGAAATGTCTTGTCATGTCAAAATAATACCTTCAAAAGTTGCTGTACTACTTTGCAGATGTTCAGCCAATAGGTCCAAACTACTCAATGTACCTTGTTCTTTATTTTTTATGTAATATGTTTACATTTGAGAGTTTTACAGTTCGAATTTTCTTAACCGTCTATAGCTGGCATTATTGTAATTTCATCCAAGTAAGTTTTAGAGTTGAAAGAGTTTATCAGAATCTCAAAGGCAACATCCAAGTCCCAAACGTTTGTTTCTCGAGGAACAATAGGAGGCAATGGGCATAAATGCCACTCTGCTCTGACTGCTTCCATTGCTTGTAGGCAGTGGTAGAGTTAGTGTTCTCAGTACAGAGTACAAGGCGATATACCAGGAGCCATAAACGCAACACAGAAGCGTTATTATTAACATATACAGAATATGAACTTATACAGAATATGAACTGGTCAATTACACAACTAGAGTGAATAAAGACACAATAATTGATTAATAAAATAACTATTCACCATTAGCTGGACTCAGTTCCGTTTCACTTGAATGAATCGCTTTGGAGTCAGCAGCAGCAGACCATCGATCTTGTATGCTGAGAGTGGGACTGTATCCTTGAGACCTTGTAGGCAGTAGTATACTGCCCTGTCGAGGGCTAACCGCAGTAACTTGAAAAAAGTAAAAATTTAGTTATGAGTGAAATTGACCTTGTCAATAAATGTTTTATCTTGTGATCAAGTTTCAGATGTTAATGTCGCTCAGTTTTGGAGATATGGGGTTTTAAAAACTGCAGTAACTACAAAATCACACTCAAAACCCAGGCAGACCGCAGTAACTTCCAAACAGTGAAAAATGGCTTTAAAGTGTTTTGACTTGCCATCCAAAATGTGTTATAGGTAAATAGATGATAGTACCCAGATTTAACATGTATTAATGAAGTAATCTTTAGGCATACAAAAATATGACACAATTATTTTAATTAACCCCAAAAAAGCAGATATTGCACTCTGCTGCACGATTTCCTTAAATAATTATACAGGTAATGTACAGGCAAAGTGCAGTAACTTCAAATGCAATGTTGTTTTCCCTCCAGCTTTCATAACTTAACCTAGCCATTTTGAAAATGAAATTTAATACCTGAATATATTGGAATGATGATGATCCAAATAAAATGGCTAGGTGAAGTTATGAAAGCTGGAGGGAAAACAACATTGCATTTGAAGTTACTGCACTTTGCCTGTACATTACCTGTATAATTATTTAAGGAAATCGTGCAGCAGAGTGCAGTATCTGCTTTTTTGGGGTTAATTAAAATAACTACGTCATATTTTTGTATGCCTAAAGATTACTTCATTAATACATGTTAAATCTGGGTACTATCATCTATCTACCTATAACACATTTTGGATGGCAAGTCAAAAAACTTTAAAGCCATTTTTCTCAGTTTCACTGTTTGGAAGTTACTGCGGTCTGCCTTGACAGGGCAGTATAGTTAGTGTACTGTATAGTGTTCTTAGTACAGAGTACTGTAGTGTTCTAGTTATCATTCTGCAAACATAGCCTGCTCTAAATGACGGATGGTGCCTCTGACATTCTGACTAACTCTTTCAATGAAAACACCATCTTGTTCCATGATACATCATGGAGCAAATACATGCAGCTGCATTTCCATATGTAGGTATGTGCACTATTAACAGTATTGCCAGCTGTATAGCATGTAATGTGGATTGGTATTTTGGTTCCACATTGGCAGGACCCAATATACAGCACAACGTTTGTGAATTTTACATGTGCCAAGCGGATTGACAATTTTCAGATAATCTATACATTTTATTCTGTACTGTACATAGATACACTGTGTTATCCCAACGGTCACAATAGTTGCCGTCAACATGTTTGCTCATTCTATGACCACACTATACAAATTTGAGTAATTCAGCCAGGATGTAAACGGCTCTGGTCATGTGCACTGCACATATTGAGACCCTTTATTATTTCAATATTTGCTGGAAATACATTGATACATCATTCAGTAACATTTTCAGAGCCTTATAACAAACATTATTACACTATTGTGACCAGAGGGATTAAATGTGTAATATACATTACATTGTATGTACATGTTATAACATGCATGTATTTATTTTCTATATATATTTTCTATATATATATATTTTCAATTTTAACATTGCCATAATGTTGGAGAGGGCAACACAATGTTTTTGTAAGATAAATAGATGTATACTCTTTGAATAGAAATAAATATAAAGAGTTTGAAGTTGTAACACAATGTTTTTGTAAGATAAATAGTTTCGATGAAGAACAAAACCTCCTAAATGCATACAAAAAAAGGGGAAAACTTCATATCTGCACTTTGCAAGGCACTAATACCTGGTCGGTATTGTTAACATATATAGTCCAAAAACAGTGTACGGTGTTTACAGTGTTATTGTACATTGCTAACATACAGATTATATATGTATACTCTTTTATACTCTTTGAATAGAAAAAAATAAAAGAGTTGTTTGAAGTTGATATAATGTGCTTGTGTAGTTATTTTTCTGTTAACTTTTTCACATGGATTTTAAAACTGAACCTTAAGTTATAGTAACTGCAAATATTTGAGTTGATTAACTTAGAAATTTGAGTTGATTAACTTAAAAGAAATGAGGCATGGGATGGCCTCAATGTCGTTGAGTTCTGTTAACTTAATCACATGGATTTAAGGTTGAACCTTAAGTCACAGTAACTGAACATATTTGAGTTGCCTCCACTTGAGAACCTTAAGTCACAGTAACTGAACATATTTGAACTGCCTTAACTGAGAACTGTAAGTCACAGTAACTGAACATATTTGAGTTGACACCACTTGAGAACCTTAAGTCACAGTAACTGAATATATTTGCATTGCCTTAACTGAGAACTGTAAGTCACAGTAACTGAACATATTTGAGTTGACACCACTTTAGAACCTTAAGTCACAGTAACTGAACATATTTGAACTGCCTTAACTGAGAACTGTAAGTCACAGTAACTGAACATATTTGAGTTGACACCACTTGAGAACCTTAAGTCACAGTAACTGAATATATTTGCATTGCCTTAACTGAGAACTGTAAGTCACAGTAACTGAACATATTTGAGTTGACACCACTTGAGAACCTTAAGTCACAGTAACTGAACATATTTGAACTGCCTTAACTGAGAACTGTAAGTCACAGTAACTGAACATATTTGAGTTGACACCACTTGAGAACCTTAAGTCACAGTAACTGAATATATTTGAATTGCCTTAACTGAGAACTGTAAGTCACAGTAACTGAACATATTTGAGTTGACACCACATGAGAACCTTAACTCACAGTAACTGAATATATTTGAATTGCCTTAACTGAGAACTGTAAGTCACAGTAACTGTTGTGAAGGGCCAGATTAAACCGAATATATATATTTATTTATATATATATATTTAATTGTATTTGTATATTCTCTAATATTCCCTGATATCCCTTGTATATTCCTTGAACAATATGCATTGAATATCCATTCTAGCCTACTGAACATCCCATAATAGTCTCCATTCTACTATTGGTCGAGACCTTGGTGCCAGGCTGCCATACCCCTCAGACCCAGTTCAAACGTACCGCTCGACATGTACGAACAAGTCCTAGTTCCGCGTAGGAATTTGGCTACCGCACCACTAATGGGACTATTTGTTCATAGTGCGTATATATACTGCGCTACTAAAGTAGGACTTTCTTTTCAGTCCAGTTTCTTACCCTCCAATAGAGTCACAGACGTAAAGCCTCCCCGCGACGCCACGTGTGGGAGTAAGGCCAAGTTCGCCTACCATCGGTATTGAGACATCGTGTATATTAATA
This sequence comes from Notolepis coatsorum, assembly GCF_963971535.1. NCBI lineage: Eukaryota > Metazoa > Chordata > Actinopteri > Aulopiformes > Paralepididae > Notolepis > Notolepis coatsorum. The sequence continues at coordinate 134,052,897 of NC_140174.1, read as the reverse complement.
TTTGAATAGTCATATTTGGCACTATATCGTCGAGTTGGACGTAGTCTATTAAGCTAATAATAGTCTGTTAATATATAGTGCTTCGTGCGGTGAGAATACTACCGTAGTCAGTACCCCATCGTTTCGGGCAGAGAACTGGCTGCTTACCCAGGGTGGTTGACCCTATGTGAAGCTGCACCCGAGGAGCCCCAGAGCCGACGAGCGAGTGGACCTGTATACCGGATTATTCTACCGACGACAGCCCGCCTTCCCAGGCACGGATTATGCTTTGGATACTTTGATTATTCCATGGATAAAGACCCCCGACACTGCCGTGTGTTGGAACCCCCCCCCCTGGAGAGGACGCAAGGTGAGGAGACGCTCTGCAAGACGAGGTCGCTTCACGTCTCTCCCCCGTGGACCGGAGAGAGCCGGCCCACAAAGAGTCCACCTGCTTTCATCTGTGGTCCAAGGATCGCCGGCGCATTGAACGGCACTACAGTGGGTTCACCTGGGATACCCTTGGCCGGACGAGGCAGCCGGATTCTACCCCCCCCCCCCCCTCCTACTCCTGTCGGCTTACAAGCGACCGGATTAACCCCCTCTAGTGTATCCAGTCTTATAATCATTAAAGTATCATTGCTGTTGTTCCTTAACTATTCCAGGTCGTATATTTACCACCTGCGCCTTCAGAGATTGGACATTCTCTATTGATATACCGACGAATACTCCTTGCCATAAAAGTGCATACTATTTCAATTCATAAATGTAATTAAGTGATTAAGTGCTTATTCTACACACCATCGCTGTGTAGAAATAAAGACCTGTTTCTAATTCGTACATTTGTGTTGGATCCGTTTCATCTACGTGAGAGTGTTCATGATAATATATTTATGCCGTGTACTGGGTGGCCGAATATTAAGTACAAAGGTAGTGGTAGTAAGTATCATATCTAGTAATACAGTCAGGGAATTGTACCCCTCAGTTACAATTGGTCCTTCGAGCCGGATGGTAATTAGTGTAATATTAATATAGTGTTATTAATATTGAAATGGCCTATGATGAACACTCCACGAAACGATCCTCCTAACCAACGCCCGCAGCGCGAACGACGGCTCCCTCAGTACTTAGAGGCTTACGCTGTCAGTCAACAACCTAGTCTTCTACTAACAGTAAACGCGGTAAAACTAGAAAGTAAAAGTATGTCTAACCCCAACGCCCAGACTACCCCGACCATAGAGGCCCCTACGGGCTCTAATGTAACTGACCAAGTTCACGGTGGGGACCAGTGGGAACCAGACATGACTTCACATCCCGCCAGTACTGAAGAAGTAGTCCCTGATGAGTCCCGGGAGGAATACAACGCTACCGAGAGAGAACTCGGCACGGAAGAAGACGGGGAGAGCACCGTGGAGATAGAGCTCCAAGGCTCCGCAAGGAGTACCCCGAGGGAAGGCTCCCCTATACAACCGCCTTCTCCAGAGGCAGAGAGGACCCTACAGCAGGCCTTCCTCATCAGCCTGAACGCCGCTGCTGAACGCGACCGACTGCAGATCCAGCAGCGAAGCGAACACGAGCAGATACGTCTAGAAATAAGACGCATTCAGATGGAAGAGAATGTGGCCCGAGAACGAGCCGGTGCTCAACGGGACGCAGCGCGCGACAGACAGCAGTCGCAACTAATAGAACAGCTGATCAGACGGACAACACCCTCTCCCTCCGCCAGAGGCTCCAGGAACTCGTCTAGACACACCTCCAGGGCGGCATCCCCTAGCCGAGTAAACAACCCTGAACTTGACCAACAGACGAGGTCTATACCCCCCACAGACCACCTCCCCCCACCGGTCCAAGCGAGACCTAGCAACCGGGAAGGAGCAGCATATCCTGTGGAGAGGCTAAACCAGAGACTACAAGCACTGGATGACCTAACTGAAGACGAAGAGGAAGAGGAGGAGAACCACGCCCGAAGACAGCACAGTACTCTACCGGACCAGGAGGTCCGGTACAGCCCAGGCTATACTCCCGCGGAGCTGCGCTACAGACCCCCGACTCTATACACGGGTGAGCACGACGCACGACCCGCACCGAGGAACAGCACCTGGACAAGCGGGCCATGGTACACTGCCGGTACCAGCCCATACCAAGGAGCGGGAGGAGACTCGCCTAGGAGGCCTCTCCCCCAACGCTCGCCGATGTATCCACAGTCAGCGGCATACATTGGCACGCCTATGGTACCCGACTTCACCCAAGAGAACCGGGCCCAGTATACAGAACTCCGCATGTGTCTGGAGACCATGTTGGTGGATGTATTGGATGAACGCCACAAATACGCCATCCTACTGAAGCACTTAAAGGTGCCCCGCGCACATAATATAGCGCTCGCCTACGCGACTTCCACCACCCCATACACAGCAGCGCTGGTAGCATTGGACCAGAGGTATGGGCGCATATGGGATTACGTGATCCAGGAGATCCGACACATCGACCGCTTACCCCCAGCAATAGACAATCGAGCACTGGACGACCTGTCCATCAGAGTGCAGTCCCTGGTAGGGATGTTGGGAGCGCAAAGAGAGAAGGGGAGGCATGAACTTTACGCCAACTCAAATGTGGAAAGGATCCTGGAGAAGCTGCCGCCCGCTCGTCAGGAGCGCTTTAGGCGGCAGAGGGACCACAGAGACCCGAATGGCCCCGAACCGAACCTCCTCGATCTAGCAGACTTCCTGGCGAGAGAAGTCAGCAGCCTACGGCTAGATACATTCGGACGGAGCACCCCTGGCTCCAGAGAAGGAACCAGACGACTAAATGATGGAAGAAGATCGGTGACTGTGATGCACCAATCGGAGTCAGTACCGAGCAGCAGGAGCCACAGTACCCCCTCCAGAACGGAGAAGTGGAAGATAGTGTGCCCCTACTGTGAGAAAGAACACTGGCTAGCGCAATGTGACTCCTTCCCCAAGCTGAACGCGGAGGAAGCAGGTCAATGGATAAAGTCCAACAAGCGCTGTTTTCGCTGTGCGCGCTCACACATGGCAGCCGAATGCCGCTTAAAGAAAAGGTGCACCAAGTGCGATGGAGCCCATCTGGACATACTTCACGACAGTAACAGACGGCGCCCTTCACCTGCACCATCCAGCCGCAAAGCGAGCGTCATGTACATCGATCCCGCCAGCAGCAGTGGAGCCCGAGTACTCCTAAAAGTAGTGCGTGTGACACTAAGCTACCAGAATAAAGTCCTGGACACTTACGCCGTCCTCGATGACGGGTCAGAGAAGACCCTGCTGCTCGCCTCCGCTGCGGCCCAGCTAGGGCTGCGGGGAAGCGAAACCCAAATGACAATTCGGACAATAAGACGAGATTTGAAGACGATAAAGGGCGAGAATGTCTCATTCTCTATCGCAGCAAGCGGCCAGCCTGAGCGACGGTACCAGATTGCAGACGCTTTCACCAGCCAAGAAATAGGACTGTCGCGGTACACATACCCCGTCGCCAAGCTGATGGAGAAATATGCACATCTGCGCAAGTTACCGATCCCGCTCATAGACAATGCTATGCCGACCCTGTTGATAGGCTCCGACCATGCAGACCTCATTGTCCCGATAGACCGGGTTCATACCGGACCCCGAGGCTGCCCTGCAGCAGTCGAGACCCGTTTGGGATGGACTCTCCAAGGCCCGCTCGCCAAATCTCTCAACCGAAGTACAGCCACTAGATGTCTCCACTCCCGAGTCACAGAGGGAGAAACCGCACTCCTGCAACACGTAGAGCGGCTATGGACCTTGGAACAAATGCCCTTTAAGAACGGAAAGAAAGACATTCGCTCTAAAGATGACATTTACGCAATTCACCTCCTCGAGACAGGGACCAAGAGAGTCCCGGTCAACGGCGTGTTGAGATACGCCACGCCACTCCTGCGGCGAGAAGGAATGCCTACTTTCCACGCCAAGACAGACGCCACAGAACGGTACCTGCTGAACACGGAGCGGCGCTTAGCCAAGAACCCCGCCCAAGAGAGTGTATACCGCGCTGAGATTGAGAAGCTCATCACAGCGGGACACGTCACAAAGATGGACATTAAAGAGGCTGACCAGACCACTGAATCGTGGTACGTGCCCCACCACAAGGTCCATCACAACGGTAAAGACCGCATAGTATTTAACTGCAGCTACCAGATCGGATCCCAAAATCTGAATAAAGAGTTACTGCCCGGTCCCACACTCGGCCCCTCCCTACTCGGCGTTCTACTCCGCTTCCGCCAGGAAAAGGTGGCCATCAGCGGGGACATTAAAGGAATGTTCCTGCAGGTGAGATTAGTAGAGGCGGACAAGCCCCTGTTACGGTTCCTATGGAGAGAGAAGCCAGGAGATGAGCACCCAGCCATCTACCAATGGGAAGTCCTCCCCTTCGGAACGACGTGCAGCCCCTGCTGTGCGACATTTGCACTACAGAAACAGGTAGCAGAGGACCCAGCAGCGGACGAAGAGGTCCGACACAGCGTAAAGAACAGCTTCTACGTAGACAACTGTCTACAAAGCCTTTCAACCCAGGAAGAAGCCGAGGCTCTCCTGATTAAACTCTGCGCCTCATTGATCAAAGGCGGCTTTGATCTCAGGCAGTGGGCCAGCAGCGATCCGCAAGTACTGCGCAGCCTCTCCTCCGAGGACAAGGCAGCCAGCAGCGAGACCTGGATGGCTACAATCCCGGGAGAAGCCCAGGAGATGACCCTGGGATTGGTGTGGCGATTCAAAACAGATTCGCTTCACTACAGACACAAGCCCCTGACTACGGAGCAGGGAAGGCCGGCGGCGGCGCCGACCACCAGACGGAGTGTGTACACAACACTCGCCCGACAATATGACCCGCTAGGATGTATTCTACCGTACACCACCAGGGCAAAAATGATTGTACGAGCATTGTGGGACAAGGACCAGGGCTGGGACGACCCCATTCCCGCACACCTTGCATCCACCTGGAGAGAGTGGGAGATGGAGCTCCACTCACTCCCAGGCGTTAATATGCGCCGAAGCTACTTCCCACCCACGGTGAGGCCAGAGACATGTAAAATGGACTTACACGTCTTCAGTGACGCCTCAGAGGTCGCATACGGATCAGTAGCCTACTTGCGGGCCCAAGAGAAGGGGGGAGAGATCTACACAGCATTTGTCCTCGCCCGCTCGAGAATAGCCCCACGCAAGCAACAATCTATCCCACGTCTAGAGCTCTGCGCAGCCCTAGCCGGAGCGCACCTAGCCACGCTCGTTCCAACGTGAGCTCACCATACCGGTGTCTAGAACAATCCTGTGGTCAGATTCCACGACGGTACTCGCCTGGATCAAATCGGACTCATGCAAGTACAAAGTCTTCGTGGGAGTCAGAGTCACCGAGATTCAAGACTTAACCGAAGAGTTAACCGGAGAAACAGAGTGGCGCTACGTTGATACAAAACAGAACCCAGCTGACGTCATCACCCGGGGGATGCCCCTGGATGACCTCACCCGTCGCAATGTCTACAGTGACGGCCCCGCATTCCTAAGACTCCCGGAAGGACAGTGGCCCATGCCTATCCCGAGGGAAGCAAGTCCAGAGGAGGTGGAAATTAAGAAGTCTGTGTTCTGTGGATTGAGCACCGTAGCCTCCACCGACCCTAACATAGACGATTGCACGTCCATAGAGAGTGCACAACAAAGAACATTCCTGCGGTACCACCCGGAGTGCAAGTCCCCCGCTGATATGTCAGCAGCTAACTACGAGGAAGCAGAATTGCTTCTACTGCAGCGAGCCCAGAGAGACTCGTTCCCCGATGAATTGGCCTGTCTACAGGGAGGAAAGCCCGTCCCATCCGACAGCAGATTAATTCACCTGGCCCCCGAGAGCGACGCTCATACCCTCATCAGAGTGGGTGGTCGCCTACGCAGAGCCCCCAATCTACCGGATGACATTAAATACCCGATCGTATTGAACAGCCGACACAAGGTCACAGAGCTGATTATAAAGAAATACGATGAGGATGTACATCACGCAGGAGCAGAAAGAGTCTTCGCGGAAATCAGACGTCGTTACTGGATCCTACAAGGAAGAGAGGCGGTACGACGCTTCCAGCGAACATGTCTAGACTGCCGCAAGTGGCGCGCGCAGCCCAGCATACCAAGGATGGCTGACCTTCCTCCATGTCGCCTCCGAATCGGTGACAAGCCATTCCACTCAACGGGTATGGACTGCTTTGGCCCGCTGCACATAAAGAAAGGAAGAGGAACCGAGAAGCGGTGGGGTATTGTATTCAAATGCATGACCACCAGAGCGATACACATCGAGCTTCTCCCGACCATGAGCACAGACTCATTCCTTATGGCCTTCCGTAGATTCACATCACGGAAAGGAAGACCGTCTACCCTATTGTCCGATCATGGGACAAACTTCAAAGGCGGCGAAAGAGAGCTGAGAGAGAGCTTCCAAGCTATGGGCCCAGAACTTAAGACCCACCTCGCTCCAGCACAGGTTGATTTCCAATTCAACCCCCCAAACGCACCCCACTTCGGTGGCACTTGGGAACGAGAAGTGCGCTCCATAAAGACAGCCCTGTACGCAGTACTTGGGGCCCAGACTGTGGCGGAAGAAGTCCTAATGACAGTCCTCACGGAGATTGAGGGAGTACTTAACTCGAAGCCCCTCGGATATGTCTCCAGTGATGTGGCGGATATCGACCCAGTTACCCCCAACACACTCCTGATGGGGCGGCTAGATCCTGCATTACCACAGACAATGTACCGGCCTGAAGAAGCGAACGGCCGACGAATGTGGAGGTACAGCCAAGTATTAGCCGACAAGTTTTGGAACAGTTTCCTACTGCACTACCTACCGTCTCTACAGACCCGCCAGAAGTGGGTAAAGGAGAGAGACAATTTGACAGAAGGAACAGTCGTCATGATTATTGATCAATCACTGCCCAGAGCTATGTGGCCGGCCGGCCGCGTAAGCAAAGTGATCACCGGTGCCGACGGCAAGGTCCGAGCAGCTGAAGTGCTCGTCCAGGGTCGCACTTACACCCGTCCCGTGGCAAGGCTCATAGAACTGCCTCGACTCCCAGACACAATCGATGATGACCATGACCCTACAACCCTATGACTTTGTGAAGTTGACTGACCCCTACAGCAAACCCTTATGTGTAAATAGACAACGCGATTAATCTGTCTCTGTTTAACTGATTAGGTCCGGGACCTATTCAGGGGGTGGCTGTTGTGAAGGGCCAGATTAAACCGAATATATATATTTATTTATATATATATATTTAATTGTATTTGTATATTCTCTAATATTCCCTGATATCCCTTGTATATTCCTTGAACAATATGCATTGAATATCCATTCTAGCCTACTGAACATCCCATAATAGTCTCCATTCTACTATTGGTCGAGACCTTGGTGCCAGGCTGCCATACCCCTCAGACCCAGTTCAAACGTACGGCTCGACATGTACGAACAAGTCCTAGTTCCGCGTAGGAATTTGGCTACCGCACCACTAATGGGACTATTTGTTCATAGTGCGTATATATACTGCGCTACTAAAGTAGGACTTTCTTTTCAGTCCAGTTTCTTACCCTCCAATAGAGTCACAGACGTAAAGCCTCCCCGCGACGCCACGTGTGGGAGTAAGGCCAAGTTCGCCTACCATCGGTATTGAGACATCGTGTATATTAATATTTGAATAGTCATATTTGGCACTATATCGTCGAGTTGGACGTAGTCTATTAAGCTAATAATAGTCTGTTAATATATAGTGCTTCGTGCGGTGAGAATACTACCGTAGTCAGTACCCCATCGTTTCGGGCAGAGAACTGGCTGCTTACCCAGGGTGGTTGACCCTATGTGAAGCTGCACCCGAGGAGCCCCAGAGCCGACGAGCGAGTGGACCTGTATACCGGATTATTCTACCGACGACAGCCCGCCTTCCCAGGCACGGATTATGCTTTGGATACTTTGATTATTCCATGGATAAAGACCCCCGACACTGCCGTGTGTTGGAACCCCCCCCCCTGGAGAGGATGCAAGGTGAGGAGACGCTCTGCAAGACGAGGTCGCTTCACGTCTCTCCCCCGTGGACCGGAGAGAGCCGGCCCACAAAGAGTCCACCTGCTTTCATCTGTGGTCCAAGGATCGCCGGCGCATTGAACGGCACTACAGTGGGTTCACCTGGGATACCCTTGGCCGGACGAGGCAGCCGGATTCTACCCCCCCCCCCCCTCCTACTCCTGTCGGCTTACAAGCGACCGGATTAACCCCCTCTAGTGTATCCAGTCTTATAATCATTAAAGTATCATTGCTGTTGTTCCTTAACTATTCCAGGTCGTATATTTACCACCTGCGCCTTCAGAGATTGGACATTCTCTATTGATATACCGACGAATACTCCTTGCCATAAAAGTGCATACTATTTCAATTCATAAATGTAATTAAGTGATTAAGTGCTTATTCTACACACCATCGCTGTGTATAAATAAAGACCTGTTTCTAATTCGTACATTTGTGTTGGATCCGTTTCATCTACGTGAGAGTGTTCATGATAATATATTTATGCCGTGTACTGGGTGGCCGAATATTAAGTACAAAGGTAGTGGTAGTAAGTATCATATCTAGTAATACAGTCAGGGAATTGTACCCCTCAGTTACAGTAACTGAACATATTTGAGTTGACTCCACTTGAGAACTGTAAGTCAGAGTAACTGACCATATTTGATTTGACTTAACTGAGAACCTTAAGTCACAGTAACAGAAAATATTTGAGTTGCCTTAACTGAGAATTGTAAGTCTTAGCCAACTGAAAACATTTGAGTTTATCAACTTAAAAAAATTGAGGCCATGTATGGCCTAAATTTTTTTAAGTTCTGGAAACTTATTCGGGTTTACAGTGTATGATGAACATATGACCCACATTAGATGAATGGTATAACGTTGCCCACGGAATAAAAAATGCCCCCTCGCCCATCCGGTCAACATCAGATGACGTGTAGTAACTTCTAGAACCACGTCCAGTTGAAATGTATTATCGGGCACAGATCACTACCAAACTGTATTTCATCATCAATATAATGCATTTGGGGCTATAAATCACGTTCTGGAGAAAGCTGCAGAAAGAGATGAAAACATACTTATACTTTAGACCATATTTTAGTATGAATATGTGAATGAAAAAGTTTAACGTTGCTACACCATGAACAATACATATAGGACATTGAATGGGCCCTAATAATGGCAATCTAGCAATAGAATTAAAAAAGTTATAGCCCTGCAAAGAAGGGGAACTTCTCCATGTTAAATAGAGCTGGCAAGGGATGGTATATCATGAATTTAACCCATGGCGATCAAAGTGTTAACTATGTTCTATTTTTATTTTATTTTTATTCTGTATTCTATTTTATTATTATTAATAATTATTAAATTTTGTAACTATGTTTTAACCCTGTAGCACTTTAGGATCCTAGTGAACGAAAAGTGCAATACAAATACAATTTATTATTATTAATGCAAGGTTCTTCCTGCTCTGTGCATCAATGCCAACAACAAAATAAAATAAAATACAAATAAAATAAAGTATATCTTCCTAGACATGGAAGCAATAATCAGCATAGCTCAAGACAAATGGTTTTGTTCGGGAAGGGACAGAAAGAAGCAAAGCTTATCTGGCTTCCTGTTTGTAAAAAAGAAACTCAACGGTAAGAAGGTTATGACAAACAGAGGGTAAACTTTGAGATTGTAAAAATAGACTTCAGTGCAACAGCTAACAATTAACTCAATATATACTATTTCAATCGCACAGACTGATATTCAACGTGACACGGGACACGACTGGGACATGGGAAACAACTGGTCAGGTAAGGTCAGAGGGTGTAACTTTTAGAATTTCAAAAAGCATATTCATACTTTCTTTCATAATTAGTAATGTTATACTGTGTATTATACAATGTGTCACTTCAAATATGTATAACTTTAATATACCATAATGGTGCTATAGGGTTCCCAAAGTCTGGGTCGCGTGCCGCCGCGGGGGGGGGGGGGGGGGGGTCGCCAGATGATTAAAAAAATTATTAAAAAACCCAATTTTTTTTAAATGTTATGCAGTCAGGCCACTGAACTTAGAAGCAGGCCAGGCCAGTGTTTCTAGTTGCACCAGCACAATAGTTAGATAACCTAGGTGGGGAACAACCAGGAGATCACTGCAACTCACACAAGTTGGAGAACTATCTCTCTCTCTCTCTCTCTCTCTCTCTCTTGCTCTCACACACACACAAGGGAGCTGCATGTGATTGGTGGAGGCGGGACCCTTACAAAAAACTGCTAATCATTGACACATGCTAGCCTGTAATAATCCCCCCCAGAAAAATCTAATTTGCATTTGATATATTGCAAATATATGCCATCACACACACACTGGCATTTAAAGGGTTAGAATTATAAAATGAATATGTGGTGTTATGATCAGGGCTGAAGTTGAATAAGATTGTATTTTTTATCAATTACAAAAAAACTGAAAATCCATACAAATCTGTGTTGTTGCTAATCATACATATGCTAGCCTGTTTTTTAACAATAATTTGTGATGCCATCACAAACACTGGCATTTAAAGGGTACAAATAAAAGAATTCCTGCACCAGAATGCAGGAAATTAAGTCTTTGTAACAAAAAATGTCCTGGTGTGGGACACCCAGACCGGGTCCTACTAATCACCCCAAAGTACCAGAAAATACCAGAAAATACCAGAAACTACCCCAAAATACCCCAAAGTATACCCCAAAATACCAGAAACTACCCCAAAATACCCCAAAGTATACCCCAAAATACCAGAAACTACCCCAAAATACCCCAAAGTATACCCCAAAATACCAGAAACTACCCCAAAATACCAGAAAATACCAGAAACTACCCCAAAATACCCCAAAGTATACCCCAAAATACCAGAAACTACCCCAAAATACCCCAAAATACCAGAAAATACCAGAAAATACCAGGAACTACTCCAAAATACCCCAAAGTATACCCCAAAATACCAGAAACTACCCCCAAATACCCCAAAATACCCCAAAGTATACCCCAAAATACCAGAAACTACCCCAAAATACCCCAAAATACCAGAAAATACCAGAAACTACCAGAAACTACCCCAAAATACCCCAAAGTATACCCCAAAATACCAGAAACTACCCCAAAATACCCCAAAATACCAGAGAATACCAGAAAATACCAGAAACTACCCCAAAATACCCCAAAGTATACCCCAAAATACCAGAAACTACCCCAAAATACCAGAAAATACCAGAAAATACCAGAAACTACCCCAAAATACCCCAAAGTATACCCCAAAATACCAGAAACTACCCCAAAATACCCCAAAATACCCCAAAGTATACCCCAAAATACCAGAAACTACCCCAAAATACCCCAAAATACCAGAAAATACCAGAAACTACCAGAAACTACCCCAAAATACCCCAAAGTATACCCCAAAATACCAGAAACTACCCCAAAATACCCCAAAGTACCAGAGAATACCAGAAAATACCAGAAACTACCCCAAAATACCCCAAAATACCAGAAAATACCAGAAAATACCAGAAAATACCCCAAAGTATACCCCAAAATACCAGAAACTACCCCAAAATACCCTAAAATACCCCAAAGTATACCCCAAAGTACCAGAAAATACCAGAAAATACCCCAAAATACCCCAAAGTACCCCAAAATACCCCAAAGTATACCCCAAAGTACCAGAAAATACCCCCAAAATACCCCAAATAGCGTGTAATAGTGTAATAGTAGTAATAGTGTGTAATAGTGTGATAGTGTGTAATAGTGTAATAGTGTGTAATAGTGTAATAGTGTATAATAGTGTAATAGTGTGTAATAGTGTAATAGTGTGTAATAGTGTAATAGTGTGTAATAGTGTAATAGTGTGTAATAGTGTAATAGTGTAATAGTGTGTAATAGTGTAATAGTGTGTAATAGTGTAATAGTGTGTAATAGTGTAATAGTGTAATTTTGTGTAATAGTGTGTAATAGTGTAATAGTGTGTAATAGTGTAATAGTGTAATAGTGTGTAATAGTGTAATAGTGTGTAATAGTGTAATAGTGTGTAATAGTGTGTAATAGTGTAATAGTGTGCTAGTGTAATAGTGTAATAGTGTGTAATAGTGTAATAGTGTGATAGTGTAATAGTGTGTAATAGTGTAATAGTGTAATAGTGTGTAATAGTGTAATAGTGTAATAGTGTGTAATAGTGTAATAGTGTGTAATAGTGTAATAGTGTAATAGTGTGTAATAGTGTGCGTGTGTGTGTGTGTGCGTGTGTGTGTGTGTGTGTGTGTGTGTGTGCGCATGTGCGTGTGTGTGTGTGTGTGTGTGTGTGTGTGTCTCCACATTATGGCTGTAGTGACTGAGGCACTCTGTACTCTGGCTGCATCCAGGAAGGGATTAAATTAACGCAGTAAAGGTTTAGTGAGACAAAGAGTGAGACATAAAAAACTTAGAGGGCTCAGGAGGTAGAGCCGAGCGCTCGTCTGGTTAATCAGAAGATTCCCGGTTAGATTCCGGCTCCTCCCGGCGACGTGTCCGAGTGTCCTTGAGCAAGACACTTAAGCCCTGCTCCTCCCGGTGAGCAGATTGGCACTTGGCATGGTCGCCTCCGCCGTCGGTGTGTGAGTGAATGTGAGGCATAAATTGTAAAGCGCTTTGGATAAAAGAGCTATATAAATAGCTCCTTCTCCCCCCTCTTCTCCCTCTCTCTCTCTCTCTATCCATCTTTCTCTCTCCTCCCTCCCTCCTCTCTCTCCCTTCTTCTCTCTCTTCCTCTCTCTCCCCTTCTCTCTCTCTCCATCTCCCTCTCTCCCCCTTCTCTCTCTCTCCATCTCCCCCTCTCTCTCTCTCTATCCATCTTTCTCTCTCCCTCCTCCCTCCTCTCTCTCTTCTTCTCTCTCTCTCTCCCCGTTCTCTCTCTCCCCCCTTCTCTCTCTCCATCTCCCTCTATCCCCCTTCTCTCTCTCCATCTCCCTCTATCCCCCTTTTCTCTCTCCATCTCCCTCTATCCCCCTTCTCTCTCTCCATCTCCCCCTCTCTCTCTCTCTCTCTCCATCTCCCTCTATCCCCCTTCTCTCTTCTCCATCCCCCCCCCCTCTCTCTCTCTCTCTCTCTCTCTCTCTCCCTCTCTCCTCTCTCTCTCTCTCTCTCTCTCTCTCTCTCTCTCTCTCTCTCTCTCTCTCTCCTCTCTCTCTCTCTCTCTCTCTCTCTCTCTCTCTCTCTCTCTATCTCTCTCTCTCTCCCCCTCTCTCTCCCCCCCTGGTTGGTTTCCCTTGTTCCACAGCTCCTCCATCAAGATGCCATACAAGTTGGAATCCATCTTGAGTGCTAGAGACCCAGACACACACACACACACACACGTACACACACACACACACGCACACGCGCCCACACACACACACACACACGCACACACACGCACACTATTACACACTATTACACTATTACACTATTACACACTATTACACTATTACACACTATTACACTATTACACTATTACACCATTACACACTATTACACTATTACACACTATTACACTATTACACACTATTACACTATTACACTATTACACACTATTACACAAAATGACACTATTACACTATTACACACTATTACACTATTACACTATTACACTATTACACTATTACACACTATTACACTATTACACACTATTACACTATTACACTATTACACCATTACACACTATTACACTATTACACTATTACACACTATTACACTATTACACTATTACACTATTACACACTATTACACAAAATTACACTATTACACACTATTACACTATTACACACTATTACACTATTACACACTATTACACTATTACACTATTACACACTATTACACTATTACACACTATTACACACTATTACACACTATTACACTATTACACTTTTACACACTATTACACACTATTACACACTATTACACTATTACACACTATTACACTATTACACTAGCACACTATTACACTTTTACACACTATTACACACTATTACACTATTACACACTATTACACTATTACACACTATTACACTATTACACTATTACACACTATTACACTATTACACACTATTACACTATTACACACTATTACACTATTACACACTATCACACTATTACACTATTACACACTATTACATTATTACACACTATTACTACTATTACACTATTACACTATTACACACTATTTGGGGTACTTTGGCGTATTTTGGGTATTTTCTGGTATTTTCTGGTACTTTGGGGTATACTTTGGGGTATTTTGGGGTATTTTCTGGTACTTTGGGGTATACTTTGGGGTATTTTGGGGTATTTTGGGGTAGTTTCTGGTATTTTGGGGTATACTTTGGGGTAGTTTCTGGTATTTTCTGGTATTTTGTGGTATTTTGGGGTAGTTTCTGGTATTTTGGGGTATTTTGGGGTAGTTTCTGGTACTTTCTGGTATTTTCTGGTATTTTGGGGTATTTTGGGGTAGTTTCTGGTATTTTGGGGTATACTTTGGGGTATTTTTGGGTAGTTTCTGGTATTTTCTGGTATTATCTGGTATTTTGGGGTATTTTGGGGTAGTTTCTGGTATTTTGGGGTATACTTTGGGGTATTTTGGGGTATTTTGGGGTATTTTGGGGTATACTTTGGGGTATTTTGGGGTATACTTTGGGGAATTTTGGGGTACTTTGGGGTATTTTGGGGTATTTTCTGGTATTTTCTGGTACTTTGGGGTATACTTTGGGGTATTTTAGGGTATTTTGGGGTAGTTTCTGGTATTTTGGGGTATACTTTGGTGTATACTTTGGGGTATTTTGGGGTATTTTCTGGTATTTTCTGGTATTTTGAGGTATTTTGGGGTAGTTTCTGGTATTTTGGGGTATACTTTGGGGTATTTTGGGGTAGTTTCTGGTATTTTCTGGTATTTTCTGGTATTTTGGGGTATTTTGGGGTAGTTTCTGGTATTTTGGGGTATACTTTGGGGGTATTTTGGGGTAGTTTCTGGTATTTTCTGGTATTTTGGGGTATTTTGGGGTAGTTTCTGGTATTTTGGGGTATACTTTGGGGTATTTTGGGGTAGTTTCTGGTATTTTCTGGTATTTTCTGGTACTTTGGGGTGATTAGTAGGACCCTCCAGACCCCCTGCTTAAAAAGTGGCCTGACTAATCTATATTTTGCACTATATTTCCTGGCCTGAATGATTTCCCCAGTCCGGCCATGGTTAAAAGCCTCCAATGCTTATTAGTGTGTGTGCGTTTGAACGTTTGCATGTTTCAACCATACATTTCCATTTATTAAAAAAAATATATATATATTATACTTTTTTTTTTACCTCCTATAATAGTGGGGGCTCTCTGACACCATTATTTGGGGGTCGCGGCCTGAAAAGTTTGGGAACCCCTGGTCTAGCTAACGTTAGGTAGCTATATGTGGCTAAATTATACCATAACGCAGCTTAACTAAAGTTATTGCTGCTAGCAGCAATACCACAGAGCATGTGTGTGTGTGGGCGCAACTTGTTTGTTAGTTATGAATAAACTCTTAATATCAAATGGTAACTGTGACTGTTTTGATTGACAATAAGCATAAAGCATAGAGTATATTATTGCTGTTGCCATGCTTTTAAAGATGCGTTCTAAAAATAGATTTTCCTCCACGAGTAATCGATCAAAATCCCTATCTCTTAGAGCGGTGGCGCCCAGTAGCGTCGCGTGGGTAAAATAACAAGGGAAGCCAAAAAAAATTTATTATTATTATTATTTTTTTTTAAGTCAAGCAGTGACCATGTACACTACAGTATGGCTCGGCGGCCAGTCAAACTTTCTTTTTATTTATTTAACAGATTGCAGAATGGGTACAATACAGTACGGCTCAATACACACAATTGTATAAGGGGATGCAGACCAGAGAAAGACGTTTGTCTTGTTTACATCAGGGTCATTAAATTAAACTCTTCCGGAGCGCCCGACACGGTACCGTACAATAGCGCGCTGTCTTTTCTTTTCGGCACTATTTTCAAATTTTTTGGCGGAGGGACACCATTTTTTGTGACCATATTAGGAACACCGGCCCCCACACACACAGCAAGTATCACTCCGCAGCTCTTTCCAGAAGTCTATAAAAACCTCCGTTGAACGCAGCTCGAGTTTTTCCAAACTTTCCCCCAGACCGAGCGGTCGCCGAATGAATTCTTACCGTGAAAACCTGCTCTCCTGTAGATTTCTAAACCACATTGTAAGTACTGTTTATACTAATCTGTTGGACTTCTTATAGCATTCGTTAACTTTTATGACCGTCTATAGTGTTTGTGAGATGTTTTTCCAGAGATTCTGGTCATATTTTCCATCAAAAATCTTGTTTTGAAATGTACCGTGTGCGACTAGCAATTTCCCCCCAGGTAGAATTACCTGTGAGTTGGCTAACATCAGCGCTAGCTGCAGGCTAGCTGCAGGCTAACGGCAACACAGTTGTCGTATTTATTTCGCAAATGCAGTGTTTTCAAATAAGCCACATTGCTGTATTTAGTGTATTCATTAGTGGGTCATATTCCTATATGTAACATATCTAATTTTATCAACCTAGAATTTACGGCAGTGTCTAGATGCTGGAACTAGCTCCCATGCTAGCGCAGATGCTAACAGCACCGGCTGAGATCCAGGAACAGCGCAGTCATTCCCTACCCAGGACAAAACCTCCTAGAAGGGAGAGGTTCTAGAAGGAAGACAAAGCTCTATGAAGATAATGGGGTAAGTTTGAAGAATTTTTTTAACACACACATGAACGTTTTATAATTATCATCACAATATGTAAAAAAAAAAAATCTTTTTTTTTATCAAATCTAGTTTCATTAATTAATTAATAACTTTTGAACAATAGATGCTATTTCTAATCTGTCAGCTGTTCTATATTGCCAACAAGATTGTCTACATTCCATTCAATATACATAAATCTGATTTAAGCAAGGAAAGTTTAATTTAATACATTTTTATCTTCCAAGTTTAATTTCAACAAGTTCAAGTGCAACTACATATGAACCATAATAATAAAAATTATGATGATAATCATACACTTATTTTATATCATTGGAAAGCCCTAGTTGTTAGCTTTAAAATGGCACCAAATATGAGGTACTTTGAAATACCCAGTAACTAATAATCTATCACAAACCAATGCAATATCATGTTCAGGGATTTCCTAAATACAAAATAGCCCTGGAAGAGATGACTGCTGGAGCATTGGTTCATTTTTGGTCCGATCTTTCCTTGCACGATTTTGCGCGCCGCGTGGGATCAAATTCGAGACACATATTCGGTTGCAAAAAAGTGTCCCACGGTCTCCTCTATGGCCGTGAATATTTTCACGCGGATCGGAATCACGGCGCGCCCGTGGGACACTTCTCCGTTTCGGCGAGTTTATTCCACGCTTTCGGCTTTCCTTTTCTAAGCATTTTCGGGGCTACATGTGAATGAGTAAAAGTTGCGGGACGCACAGATGTTTTCACGATAGAAAGCTTGCGTGGATCCCATAATAGGCTCACTTAATACAGCGTTTTTAAAATCATGCAACATTTTCAGGGTCGCGAGCCGACCTTTTCCCCTCGTTTTCCTGTGGATTTAATCTTGCGAGGATCGGGGCAATATTCGGCCCGTGGGAGCAGTCACGGGTTAATACAATTTTCAGAGTGCAGAGGGGAGGTGTGCAGAGGGGATGCCAGACTAATTATTCTGCTCACAGCCCCGTTTTAAACTTTTAAGGTGTGGCAGTCAACTCGAATCTGATTGGCTAGTATCGGTTTTGGACTCTATATACATGAATCACATGGTTGAGGCTGGAGAAAGACACCTACCCCCTGCCTCTCCTCTAGCTGCAGTGAGCATAGTGAGTCTGACAGTGTATTAGAGAGAGTGAGAAGGAGAAGAGGGAGACATTTAAAAAAATAAAAAATAAAAAATTATAACACAGATGCACAGATGAAAAAGAATGTAAACTATATTAAAAAAAGATTATATATATTTTTTTTTTCTTCATATTTCATATTTGCTATTAATTCATATTTTGATAGGGAGACCTGGCTTCCCTTGGCTTCCATAAGGATTCGCCACTGGTGGCGCCGTAGGTACAAAGATGGCTAGACCTGCTGGCATCCAAAGTGTTAAAATACCTCACTTTATTATGGTAAAGGAAAATCACAGATTGGGGCTTAATTAATGGAAAGAATGAGAGGAGGGAAAGCTATGGACACATAGACAGACAACTGTGCTGCAACAGAGGAAAGACAACAAGAGAAAATAAAGACAATAAAAAGAAAAGTAACATACTGATATCCTGCTGGTCTGTGGGTCAGGAGGACTTCAGCCCAGTGGAAATATCCATGGTTGGGTCTAGTGTGTCCTGAGCCTCTACTTTCTTAATCATCAGTAGGTCGCTGGGTGGATCTGGAGCAGAGGGAGACAGCAACTAAGTACTTACAGTAGCATGGGAAAGTATTTGGCCACTTTCTGATTTCCTCTGTAATTACATCCTCCTTCCTATTGACCCAAGATGGCGGTGCATGCACAACGCAAAGGGAAACAGCAAGCGCTCAGGGGCTCGGGAGGTAGAACGGTATTCTGGTAATCAGAAGGTTCCTGGTTCGATTCTATTTCTGTCTCCACAGTATAGACAGGGACCATCATTTTGGAGTCGTTAGACAAAAAGATTAGCAATATAATATATTTTAACATGTGAGAAATGCAGCAAATCAAGTCACTTAGCTTTGATTTCTGCCACGGTTTAATTACATATTACACCCCTAGTACACATGCAAAGACCCCAAACCTACTGCAGTACACAGTATAGTACACACTATCCCACCATAGAGTTTCACTGTGAAATACACCAGAGATTCACTGTGAAATACACCATAGAGTTTCACTCTGAAATACACCAGAGATTCACTGTGAAATACATTAGAGATTCACTGTGAAATACACCATAGATTCACTGTGAAATACACCAGAGATTCACTGTGAAATACACCAGAGATTCACTGTGAAATACACCAGAGATTCACTGTGAAATACACCAGAGATTCACTCTGAAATACACCAGAGATTCACTGTGAAATACACAAGAGATTCACTCTGAAATAAACCAGAGTTTCACTGTGAAATACACCAGAGATTCACTCTGAAATACACAAGAGATTCACTGTGAAATACACCATAGATTCACTGTGAAATACACCATAGATTCACTGTGAAATACACCAGAGATTCACTCTGGTCACTTTAGAATAGTGTGAACACTGAGTAATACAGTGTATGCTTCACATTCTTGGGGCACTTTTTGTACCTCTGGTTAGGGCTGGGCGATATATTGAGTATACTCGATGTATCACGGCTTGTTCTACATGAGATATAGTAAATTACTATATCGTGAACATCGAGTATATGTTGTCACGTCGCGCCTGAGATAGGGCTGGGCGATATGGCAAAAAATGATATCGCGATAACGATATGATAATGTTATCATATCACTCGATATCGATAATTATCGAAATTGTTATAAGTAAAAAAATAAAAAAAAAAAAATATATATATATATATATATATATATATATATATATATATATATATATATATATATTTTTTAACAACAGATGTATGTTTATTTTGCAGCAATTCTTTGTCATTGCCGCCATCTTTAGTGTTACATCCCCTCACACTCCAGTTCTCAGGCTGCAGCTGGTTTAAAAGCTAAAGTAAACCGGCTTCTCTGCTGGCTGTGGCTCCAGGGGAGTTGAACAGTTCTGGCTCTGCTAGTTTCTTTTCTATCTTTTGGCGCTTTTTTGGTGGACAAACCACCGCACATGTGCACCGTGACTCGTGACTGGAGACTAGCTCTGTTAGCACACATAGCCTACTGTGTACAGACGGTTTCAAACTGTATTTTTAATTAGAACGCAAACAAAATAAATGGACAAGAGAAAAATAAATCTCAATTTGGTCAGTATTGTCATTTGGACAAACAAAGCCATTACTTTAAGTTGCAGGCAAGAAAGACAAGTCTAATTTTTTTTTAATTGAATGTCGATTATTAAAATATATCACAATAATTATCATTATCGTTATATCGCCCAGCCCTAGGCTGAGATGAGACTTGCTTTAGCGATAGAGCTTTCCTCTCATTTCATTATAGACAGACCAGCGCGGACCTTCAATGACATGCAATTGTAATTTCATTACACAGACCGGCACGGACTAGGGATGGGAATCGAAAACCGGTTCACGTTGGGAGCCGGTTCCTAATTGTCCGATTCCTGGAATCGCATGCCTCTGTGACTATCGATTCCTCTTATCGCTGCCAGGTTTTTCTGACAGTTGCGCATTTCAAAACAATAACGTTAGCGGCACGCATGTAGCCATGGCAGACTATTTGATTCCTTAAGGGCTCGAAATTGCCTGGGTATATGCTCCCGAAATGCTCCAGATGTTTGACTGTTTCTAAGTGCAGTGATTGAAAACTACTCGAATGCTCTAGAACCGAGTCATTAATTTAATTCGGGGCAACCTAACAGCCGCGGAGCTAACGCTAGCTAACCAAGCTCATACAGACACACAGAGAGAGATAACAGGTAGTATAAGTACAAAAAAAAAAAAGTGGGGGCTGTTGTGTAAACCTTGTACCTTTAGTTCACATAATAATAAGAGACGGAGAGCGTGTGATCACGTTGACTGTTTACTGGTAGGTAAGTCAGGAAGTACCGTGCAAGATACAAACATGTCCGTGTAGCAACACAAGCCAATACCTTACAGGACAGGGGCGAGCGGGGACCGGGGAGGTGTGTGTGTGTGTGTGTGTGTGTGTGTGAGTGTGTGTGTGTGTGTGTGTGTGTGTGTGTGTGTGTGTGTGTGTGTGTGTGTGTGTGTGTGTGTGTGTGTGTGTGTGTGTGTGTGTGTGTGTGTGTGTGTGTGTGTGTGTGTGTGTGTGTGTGTGTGTGTGTGTGTGTGTGTGTGTGTGTGTGTGTGTGTGTGTGTCTGAAAGACCATGACAGAGAAGTCAGAGGAATAACAACCTGTTGAATGCAACTACGGTTCAATAGATTAAATTAGTTTAAGATATTGAACTGTAGTTACATTCAACAGGTCGTTATTCAATAGATTAAATTAGTTTAAGAATAAAAAAAATCCAAAAATAAAGAAATTTAAGAGAATCTCAAATACATTATTTTATTTAAGTGTAGGCTATAGTTAATTTTTTTTTCTTTTACAGTTTTTGTATTTTTCTGACATGGGGGCTCAACAACAAATGACAATCAGAAATGTCAAGTTGCATGTTGTTATTCTAACCAGCTTAGTTCTGTTGCATTTCCAATTTATTTATTTAAATTATAAATTTATCAGGAAGCGATAAGGGAATCGATAAAGAATCGTATCGATAAGCAGAATCGATAATGGAATCGTATCGATAAAATCTTATCAATTCGCATCCCTAGCACGGACCTTTAATGACATGCAACTTATTTGACGGGAGCAATGGGCTAACGTTAGCTGCTAATTAAGTTAGCCCACATAACTAGGCTAAGCTAACTAGCGTTAGCTGTTTAGCTGCTAACCCTGGAAACGCTCAAAGCAGACTACACAACACATTCGTGAGGAAAGGGGGTGGGGTAATATTGATGAGGCTTGACACCAGAAGTTCAAACATAAGTTCATATGTATTGGTTATTCGTTTCTTCATATGGGGCAACTTCCTGTGTTGACATTAGAGTGTGACATCATCACCTACGGCAGCTTATATGCTCAAAACGCAAACCTACAAAACCCGGGGGGGGGGGGGGGGGGGGGGGGCTGGCTCTCTCGCGCGTTCTCTCTCTCTCTCTACATTCAATGATTTAAAGTAGCCAAACATTACAGTATAAATACTAACTGGATAGTTGATGATATAAACATTTTATTTCATTATCTGAAATATTCTAAAATCATTAAGTCTGGTATAAGCCATTACCCCTTTGTGTGTGATTATTATTTTCTCACAGCATGTATATATGTGTGTGTGTGTGTTTGGCTAAAGTGGATAGAAAACACAGTACTGTGCAAAAGTCTTAGGCACTCAAGAGTTTTTATATAAATAGTCTTAGATGTAAATAAAACATTTTATTAGTGTGTCAGTAGACTACTCTTAGTAAATGTTCATAAAATTATTTTTTAAAGCATCTTCATGGTTTAATAATGCAAACATATGTTGCAGGGACTTATTATAATCATCATATTGGCGTGACTGTATGCATCAAAGGGTTAAATCAAGCAGTTTTAGAGGAAATGTAAAAATATCGCGATATATATCGTGTATCGTGATATGGCCAAAAAATATCGCAATATCATTTAGAGGCCATATCGCCCAGCCCTACCTCTGGTGCACCAACACTTAGCGAACCAGGGAGGAGAAGGGACTGGGAAAACGTCAGTAAGCCTAAACGAACTTATTCCGGTCTATTGACATGGCTGAGAAAGGAACAGAATTAGAGGAAGGAGAGGACAGGAGATCTGGGAAGTACTTTGAACTGGTCTAACTTTACATCTTTTCACTGTACACACAAGACTGGGGTCACAATAAATAAAATAGTCGGGGTGGGTGGGGGACACTGTACACTGTACAAGCAAAACTGTACATTGGAATATTGACAAAGCCATACTTGGTAATTAACTGTACATTGGAGGGCGTTCCACATTGATGTGGCATAATTGCTAAACGTGTTTAGTCCCTTGTTTGAGCCGAATCTGGGTTTAACATGATTTGTGGATCTCCCTCTGGTGTTGTGATCGTGGTATTCACTGACATTTGGGAAGTATTGTATTATACATGTACATTGTATTATTATTGAGAAAACGACCTCAAAGTTCTGTATTGTAATTGTGATCTATGGACACAATGAGACAAAATGAAGTAAAATAAACAACTAATTGTCTGTTTTCGATATTTTATTGCCACTAGAAATAAGACATGTTATAGAAGCAAAATATAACAAAATCTCAATATCGTTGGAAAAAAAGCAAAAAGGCGATTTTGGGGGTACTGTCTCGCCTTCATTAAAAATTGTGTTAATTAATCACCAACTAACCATGTAGCAACCAGTAGTAATCTCACAAGTTGCAAAAACACTTTTAAGAACAGATAATCATCCACAGACACAAAAACCGTGCTACATGCATTATTACTGACATAGAAAGTCTCAGTCAGAAACAGTCACTTTGCACAGGGTTACAATGTATTGTGCACAAATATTATCAAATACTTATTTTTTTTATTATAATAATAAAAATAATAATACAAGGCAGAACAGTTGCTACCTAAAATGCATTACAACAGGGGCCCTTATGAAGAATATATATAAGGATACCACCAGAGGGAGCTCCACAAATCATGTTAAACCCAGATTCGGCTCAAACAAGGGACTAAACACGTTTCGCAATTATGCCACATCAATGTGGAACGCCCTACCCACAGATGTAAAGGAATGTGAATCACTACCCACTTTCAAAAACACCCTCAAAGAACACCTACGGGAGACTGCAATTCGAAACTGGCCCCTACAAATGTCCTAACCCAGTTGTACAGTAAATTACCAAGTATAGCTTTGTCAGTATTCAAATGTACAGTGTACAGTGTCCCCCCCCCCCCTGCCCAACCCCCCCCCCCCCACCTCCAATGTACAGCCCCGCCCCCCCCACCCAACCCCACCCCACCTACCCAACCTCCTCCAATGTTCAGTTTCTACGTCAAATGTATATACACTTTTTTTCTGGACACTTTTTGTATCACAAACAGTACTGTATTTGCAAATCTGGTATGTCATAAATGTATAGATGTAGCAGTACTGTCTATCTGTATGTCGTGTGTGTCATATATGTTATGATGAATTGAAAATGGGGGACCCTGATGTAAACAAGACGAAAGTATTTCTCTGGTCTGCATCCCCTTAACAATTGTATGTATTGAGCTGTACTGTACTGTACCCATTCTGCAATCTGTTAATAAACTTTTCAATCAATCAATCAAATAGTCTTTATATATATATCTATGCTTCCTCCGGCACGTTATAGGCATGGCCCATATAATGTATATAGTCTCATTTAGAAACTCTGTCTGTAAATAAACAGTACTGTATATTTGTATATCTTGTATGTCATAAATATGTCTGGATGTAACAGTACTGTATATCTGTATGTTGTGTATGTCATAAATGTTATGAATTGAAAATGGGGGACCCTGATGTAAACAAGGGACTAAACACGTTTCACAATTATGCAACAACAATGTGGAACGCCCTACCCACAGCTGTAAAGGAATGTGAATCACTACCCACCTTCAAAACCTCTCTAAATGAGCACCTGCAATCCGAAACTGCCCCCCCTCATATGCAGCAGGTAGAAAATTGACGGAAAATCCATTGCGATTTGGAATAAAATTGAGGAGAACTTTAATCCCTGGGTATTAATCAAACAACACGGGAAAAGGCAGTCATATTCCAGCACGGTCTTTATTAGTGTTTGCGCTGCCCAGGCAGCAATGGTTAATAGATATCATATCCGACATCACCGTTCTCATAACACGCTTCCCTCGGCTTAGTCCATTTTTCCACATTTCATGGGGGTATTCCATTACCGTATTAATCGGGGCGGTTCTGGTATGCAAATACTTAAAACAGTGCACGAGCTCAAACGTAGGATCAAAGTCATATTCATCATGACAGGTGTGCGTAGAACCTGCGTACGCACGTGTGGTGAATCCCGATTTTTCTGTGCGTGCACTGATTCTACATTCTGTGCTTACGTGTGGAAATAGAACACTTTCCACGCCACATTGATGGATGAGGGCCCTGGACTTTCGTGAAGTAATCCCTGTGGAGAACCTGATTCCCCGTTCGAAGCTGCGCCTCGTTATCTGCCCGCTTTACGCGTTGCGCTCTGGTGAGTTTTTGGAAACAGTTCTTTTTGGATCACCAGTTTTTTGTGTGTTTGTGAAACACAGAAGAGATCCCCTTTTGTTTATACTGTTCTCACCTATTTTTTGTGTTGGATTTACACTTTGGATTACCGTATTGTTTTTTCTCTGGACTCTGCTAACTGTGTGTGTTACACCGAAGATCAAGTCACTTGGATATTTATTTGGATCAGTCACCTCTCTGTTTCTGTTGTGCGCTGGGCTAACTCAGATTTCTCTCTCTCTCCGTTTCCACCTGGAGTGAAAGCTGGGAGGATCTGCAGAGCGGCTTCAGACGTCACAAGCTAATTCCTCACCACCACCTACTGGGAGAATCTGCAGAGCCGCAATAATCTTCACATGCCAGATTCCCCGTTTGTTCTGTTGCTCAACCTAATTCAATCTTGTGACTCTGAAAATAAATACGCCCTTGCTTTGGCTAACTCTGAAACAACTCTCTCTGTGCCGTTGCGCTTGAGGTCGGTTACAAACCCTAACATTACGATCCAACCATGACGACCCCAGCTGACACAGAGAGAGTCAGAACAGCATTGGCAGTCCAGATAGAGTTAACCAAGGAACACAGCCTACAGCTAGATGCGGCTGCGCAGGAACTGTACAGGAACTCCGAGAGCAGGTCCTGCCTATTCAGGGGTCCCTGGGCTCTCTGGCTAGCCAGCAGTCTAGTATTCTCCTCCACTTACAAGCGCTGAGTGAAACCGTTAACACCTTGCTTGTAACCCCACTTCCTTCAGGAGCCTCGGCCGGAGCATCACCTGCAGCCCTGGCAGGCCCCGCGCCTCCCGATCCCGCACCTCGGGAGCCCCGTCTCTCCGAACCACGGTTGTTCGACGGTAACTTCGAGGATTGTGCCACATTCATCATGCAATGTGAGTTGGTTTTTTCGTCATCAACCTAGTCGTTTCACTTCAAGGGGAGCCCAAGTGGCTTACATGACTAACTTGCTCTCAGGCCGGGCAGCCCAGTGGGTCACTGCCTCCTGGGCAATGGGGGCAGATTTCTGTTTTTCCTACCCAGACTTCGTGGCTGAGCTCCGCAGGGTTTTCCACCACCCAGCCCGTGGCCAGGACCCTGGAGCCCGGTTGGGTACCTTCCGGCAGGGCAGTGGCGGGGTTACCGACTACGTGCTGGAGTTCAGACTGGCGGCTACGGAGAGCGGTTGGAACGATCAAGCACTTCGTCTCACCTTCATGAGGGGGCTCGCAGTCAGGGACCATCTCGCGACCCGTGAGGAACCTGAGTCCCTCGAGGACCTGTTCAGCCTCGCCATTCGCATCGACGGACGTCTCCAGGAGAAGAGACGTGAGAGAACCCGACAGGGACCTCCAGAGGTACTCCGGACCCCCCATACTCGTGACGGTACTGCTGGTCGCCCTGCTCCCATCACGACTGGTGGCTCTTTACCCTCCCGTTCGGTGCCCGAGGAGGAACCCATGCAGCTGGGACGTTCTCATCTTAGCCAAGCTGAACGGGAGGCGAGGTTCAGGTCCGGCCTTTGCCTCTACTGCGGTCGGGAGGGACACCGTATCGCCAACTGCCCCACCCGGCCAAAAGACCAGGCTCGCCGGGACCCCGGGAGATCCTGGTGAGCCGTTTTTCTCGTTCCCAGAGCCGTGCACCACCTGGCCATCTGATGAGCGTCACCCTGGCCTGGGCGGACCAACGGGCCACGGTGGAGGCACTCATTGACTCGGAGGCTGACGAGAGTTTCCTAGACTTCGAGTTTGCTACCCGGGCCAACATTCCACTCGAGGACCTAGTGAGGCCATTGGAGGTATTCGCATTGGACCAACACCGCCTGGCTGACATCACTCAACGCACCTGCCCTGTCCTGCTCACCATTGCTGGTAACCACGTTGAGAGACTCCAGTTCCTTATCACCAGATCCCCTCTTGTCCCAGTAGTCCTGGGCCGGCCCTGGCTCGCTCTGCACGAGCCCCACATCGCCTGGTCCTCCGGTACCATCAAGGGTTGGAGCTCCTCCTGTCATGCCCAGTGTCTTCAGGCGGCGTCCTGTCCCTCGCCCCGGAGATCCGTTGGTGAGCCGCCTCCGGACCTCTCGACCATACCCCCCGAGTACCACGACCTCATGGAGGGTTTCAGTAAGTCCAGGGCTCAGGCCCTTCCGCCTCACCGGCCTTACGACTGTGCCATCGACCTCCGCTCAGGGGCTCCCCTTCCCGGCAGCCGCCTCTACAGTCTGACCGTCCCGGAGAAGGCAGCGATGGATCAGTACATCTCTGAGTCCTTGGAAGCAGGACTTATTCGGCCTTCCTCCTCTCCTGTGGCGGCCGGTTTCTTCTTTGTTGGGAAGAAGGACGGAGACATTCGACCCTGCATCGACTATCGCCAGCTCAACGAGATCACCATTAAGAACAAGTATCCTCTACCTCTCATGAACTCCACCTTCGAGCCTCTCACCCAGGCTACCGTCTTTACCAAGCTGGACCTCCGGAGTGCCTACCATCTAGTCCGTATCCGAGAGGGCGATGAATGGAAGACCGCCTTCAAGACTCCCAGGGGCCACTACGAGTACCTGGTGATGCCGTTCGGCCTCACCAACGCTCCGGCGGTATTCCAGGCGCTCATGAACGACGTCCTTCGTGACATGCTGGAGGAGTTTGTGGTAGTATACCTAGACGACATCCTCATCTTCTCCAAGACCCTCGAGGAACACATCCAGCATGTCCGCCGTGTGCTGGAGCGCCTCCTCCACAATCGGCTCTTCGTCAAGGCGGAGAAGTGCCGATTCCACTCCGACTCCGTCGATTACCTGGGCTTCATCGTGGAGAGAGGCTTGACCCGAGCTGATCCTCGCAAGATCCAGGCCGTGGAGGAATGGCCGGAACCCACCTCTCGGAAGGAGTTACAGAGCTTCCTTGGGTTCGCCAACTTCTACCGAAGGTTCATCCGGAACTACAGTCAAGTGGCGGAACCGCTTACCAGACTGACCTCTCCCGCCCTGCCGTTCGACTGGTCCCCAGCGGCGTGTGCTGCGTTCCGCTCCCTCAAGAAGAGGTTCACTTCCGCCCCGATCTTGCTCCATCCAGACCCCAAGAGACAGTTCATCGTTGAGGTGGACGCCTCGGATACTGGACTGGGAGCTATCTTATCCCAGCGGTCGGCAACAGACCAGAAGGTACATCCGTGCGCCTTCTACTCGCGTCGGTTCCTCCCTGCCGAGAGGAACTATGACATCGGCAATCGGGAGCTGCTGGCGGTTGTGGCTGCCTTGGAGGAGTGGCGTCATTGGCTAGAGGGGGCCGAGGAGCCGTTTACCATTTGGACGGACCACAAGAACCTGACGTACATCCGTGCTTCCAAGCGCCTCAATGGCCGGCAGGCAAGATGGGCCAGCTTCCTCAGTCGGTTCGACTTCTCGCTGACGTTTCGCCCTGGTTCCCGCAACACGAAGGCCGACTCCCTGTCCCGGTTACACTCCAAGGGGGCTCCAACCACTGAGGACCCGACTCCCATCCTCCCAGAGGCCAGGGTGGTAGGAGTCGTCACCTTGGGCATCGAGGGGGTGGTAAGGCGTGCCCTACGCTTCCATCGCGCTCCAGGCAATGTACCAGTTCATCGTCTCTTCGTCCCCGACTCGGTCCGGTCCGGTCCCGGGTCCTCCAGTGGGGCCATACCAGCCGGTTCGCCTGCCACCCGGGCGTTCATCGCACGTTCTCCTTCCTGGCTCGTCGATTCTGGTGGCCCACCATGAGGAACGACGTCAAGGAGTTCGTACTGGCCTGCGCAGTCTGCGCCCGCAGCAAGGCCTCCCACCAGGCACCCTCCGGGCTATTACAGCCGCTTCCCATTCCGAGCCGTCCTTGGTCACATGTGGCGCTGGACTTCGTCACGGGTCTTCCCTCCTCCCAGGGGAACACGTGCCTTCTGACCGTGGTGGATCGGTTCAGCAAGGAAATTCACCTCGTGGCCCTTCCCAAGCTTCCCTCGGCGGCCGAGACGGCGGACCTCCTGACACGCCACGTGTTTCGCCTCCATGGTTTTCCCCAGGACGTCGTCTCGGACCGGGGGCCCCAGTTCACTTCCCAGGTATGGCAGGCTTTTTGCAAGGGATTGGGGGCAACGGTCAGTCTTTCCTCTGGTTATCATCCCCAGACTAACGGACAAACGGAGAGGATGAACCAGAGTGTGGAGTCTGCTCTTCGGTGTGTGGCTGCCGAGAGACCAGCTTCTTGGAGCCGTTTCCTTCCCTGGGTCGAGTACTCCATCAACTCCATGGTCAGTTCCGCCACCGGCCTCTCACCCTTTGAGGTATCCCTGGGCTACCAACCCCCTCTTTTCCCTGCACAGGAAACGGAGGTGGCAGTTCCCTCCGTACAGGACCACCTCGACCGGTGCCGTCGGGTCTGGGAGATCGCCAGGACCGCGCTGCTCCGGTCATCGGAGCGCGCCTGTCGTGGGGCTGACCGGCGCCGGGTTCCTGCGCCGACGTACCACCCTGGGCAGAGGGTGTGGCTTTCCGCGAGGGACCTTCCACTTCGGTCCTCGGCCAAGAAACTTAACCCCCGGTTCGTCTGACCTTTCGAGGTTCTGAAGGTACTCAGTCCGGCGGCGGTGCGTCTTAAGCTTCCTGCGTCCATGCACATTCACCCCGTTTTCCATGTGTCCCGGGTTAAGCCTGTCTCTCTCAGTCCCCTGATGCCTCCTGCTCCGGAACCACCTCCTCCCAGGATGGTGGACGGTCACCCCCAGTGGCAGGTCCGCCGGTTGATGGGCGTTCGACGGCGGGGTCGGGGGTTCCAGTACCTGGTGGACTGGGAGGGGTACGGTCCGGAAGAACGGAGCTGGGTCTCCCGCCAGCTCATCGTGGATCCCGGCCTGATCACCGACTTCCATCGTGCCCATCCGGGCGAGCCGGGTCGGCCTGGTCGCCGGGTGGCTCCCGTGGAGGGGGGGGTACTGTGAGGTTTGGTCCGCTCCCCACCCACACGCTCCGTTCCTTTAAGGTACTTTGTTGATTAATTGCATTCCCCGCCACACGCTCCGTTCCTGTAAGGTGCCGTGTTGATTGGTGCTCTCCCCACCACACGCTTCTGGAGCAATGATCAATTTCATCCCGCAGCTGTCACAGCTTGTCATCAGCGCCCTGTGGCTTTATATACCCTGATCCCCCTAATATCGATGTTGGATCGTTTTGAATATACTCCTGCATTTGCCTGTCTTCCCCGTCGCTGTTTCCCTGTCTGTTGCTCCCCAGGACTTTCGTGAAGTAATCCCTGTGGAGAACCTGATTCCCCGTTCGAAGCTGCGCCTCGTTATCTGCCCGCTTTACGCGTTGCGCTCTGGTGAGTTTTTGGAAACAGTTCTTTTTGGATCACCAGTTTTTTGTGTGTTTGTGAAACACCGAAGAGATCCCGTTTTGTTTATACTGTTCTCACCTATTTTTTGTGTTGGATTTACACTTTGGATTACCGTATTGTTTTTTCTCTGGACTCTGCTAACTGTGTGTGTTACACCGAAGATCAAGTCACTTGGATATTTATTTGATCAGTCACCTCTCTGTTTCTGTTGTGCGCTGGGCTAACTCAGATTTCTCTCTCTCTACGTTTCCACCTGGAGTGAAAGCTGGGAGGATCTGCAGAGCGGCTTCAGACGTCACAAGCTAATTCCTCACCACCACCTACTGGGAGAATCTGCAGAGCCGCAATAATCTTCACATGCCAGATTCCCCGTTTGTTCTGTTGCTCAACCTAATTCAATCTTGTGACTCTGAAAATAAATACGCCCTTGCTTTGGCTAACTCTGAAACAACTCTCTCTGTGCCGTTGCGCTTGAGGTCGGTTACAAACCCTAACAGTAATAGCCTCACTAACATGAGACATATTGCTCTGACATGTCACACCATGAAATGTTTTGAAAGGGTTGTGCTCGGCCACCTCAGGGAGCAGGTGGCACCTTATTTAGACCCCTTGCAATTTGCATATAGGAAGAGTGTAGGAGTCGACGATGCACTGATTTTTATGTTGCACCAAATGTATAGCCACCTTGAATCGCCTGCCAGCTCTGTTAGGGTAATGTTCTTTGATTTTTCTAGCGCCTTCAATACAATCCAGCCACATATATAGCAAACAAAATGATTCAGCTTAAACTGCACAACTCAACCATCTGTTGGTGCATGAAATCTTGTTCCTCGACCTCAGTTTGTCAGGCTGGATGACATAGTATTGGATGTCATCTGGACAAAAACTGGAGCCCCCCAGGGAACAGTTTTGGCGCCCTTCCTCTTTGTTCTTTATACTGCGGACTGCAGTGGCGGCTGCTGACCAAATTTCTTGGTGAAGCACAAAATTATTATATTATATTATATATTAAATTATATTTTTTAAACATCCCCAACGCTGCAACATCCCCATTCCTCCCAGGTGTCAGGCTCCTCATTCGCTTCCATTCATTTTGGGGACCATGTTTAAATATCATACTTCTGAAGTATAAACAAACTATACTGCTGTGACGATTTCAATAAAACAGACCATTCTGAGTCAATGGTACGGCAAAACTGTACATTGGAATATTGGTAAACATATCGGTCAATCCCATTGTCCCGTGGGATTATGCCCCCCCCCCTCCCCGCGGCGATATTAATATTTGATTAGAAACGCAAGCAAGGCTTGCCGCGACTCATGTGGTCCTTGGGGGCTACCTGGTGCCCGCGGGAACCGTGTTGGTGTATTACACACGCAAGGCCACAGAAGCCAATGAATTCATAATCACTGTAAAATATATATATTTTAAATGCACTCACCACACAACAGCCAAAGCAGTGACCGATCTCACCTTCCATTGAATATTGCAGCTTCTCCATCGTAACAAGTCCGACTCGAGTCGAGACACATTCTTTTATCCCATGGAAAGTGTAAACAATTGACCACTTCCGGTATTTTGAGCTCATGGGAGGTTCGGGGGGGAAGGCAGCGCATTCGTCCCCCCGCCCCCCTCCTCCTCACGAGCTCCATGTAACGCGGAAGTGCAGTGGTCTATGCCATGTCTCGCAGCTCCTCTCTGATTGAGTCTCAGACCGTCGAAGGCTGTCAATTATTCAACCCGTGTTCGTGAGTAGCGTGCGCAAAGTTGCACGGGCGGGGCTTAGATTACTCAAATAGCCTATTTTGATTGGATAATAGAATAAAAAGATCAACCCGTGCAGGGAAAATTGCACTTGAGTGATTGACAGCTAGCCATTATTGACTGCAGGCCTGATCAGAGAGCTCAGAGCTGTCACTTTTGGCCATTTTTGAAGACATTTTTTTATTCACTGGCATTTTCTTTTTACAGAGGAAAACATTTCTAATAAAAAAAATGTATAATAATAATAATTAAAAAATAATATATATATATATATGTATGTAATATATGTAATATATGTATATATGTATTATAATTCAGAATGTAAATTAATAATAATTATGAATTATGAGTGAATTTGTGTTTGACGTGTTGTTATGGAATAACCTCCACTGGCGGACTGCAGACATAGCGAAGCCATGTGCCATATGCAAAACATTTCTGACGATACTGCTCTGATCGGTCTCATCAACAATGATACTGCGATGACCGGGCCTATAAAAAGGAGATTGACTCATTTGTCCACTGGTGCGATCCCAACTTCTTGGAATTAAACATTGAAAAAGGCTCTACTATTGTGTTGTGTATCCTATCCTGTAGTGTATTGTATCATGTACTGTAACTGTTTCTTCCATGTTTGTATATGTGTATTCGCTCTGGTGGCAAACCATGTTTCCCCTCTGGGATTAAGAAATAAACCATACCATACCATACCAACAAGACGAAAGTATTTCTCTGGTCTGCATCCCCTTAACAATTGTGTGTATTGAGCCGTACTGTATTGTACCCATTCTGCAATCTGTTAATAAAATGTTCAATCAATCAATTCAAAACCGAATCCGGTACTTTTAAGGGTTACCATTAAATATGCGCACATTTGCATGTATTGGCAAGACTCCCATCACCAACATGGATAATGCCAGATTAAAAAACTTGGTTTAATTTCTTTTTTTTTTATCGACTTTTTCTCCTCCTAAAAAAGGAGGAGAAAAAGTAGAAAAGTGATTTTTCTCCCCATCCCAATTTACCTATCGTGCCAATTCTCCCTCCCCTGTCTTGAACGTTGCTCGCATATGCCCGCCACTGGTCGGTTGTAGGGAGGATAGAAGCCTTGCATCACGTGTCCCCTCTGATACACGTGGAGGCAGCCTGTCACATCTTTTCACCTGCCAGCGCGGACTCTCATTGGCGAGGTGTAACGTGTGGGCGGCTCACACTACCCCCGCCATTTCCTGTCTCTGCTGTGCAGGCGTCCCCCAACCGACCTGTAGGAGTCGCTGTCCACAACGTCCAGACTACCACCCATCGACTTCCACCCGCTAACTCTGCCAATGAGTTAGTATGACGGCGGGCCCAGGCCGGAGGCAACGCCGACAGCCGGAGTCGAACCCAGTGTCTCTTGCGTTGGTGACGAGCGCAATGTCCGCTGCGCCACCCAGCCGCCCTTGGTTTAATTTTGTTGATACTCTAATCGAAACTTTTTTCAGAGGGGATTGTGGCTATGTCCTCTTATCAGCCCATACATCAGAAATTGCATTGCTCCATCTTTGATTAAAGTATGTGTTATAATACAAGGTAATATAATAAAGCTTACTTTGTAATTGCATTGCTCCATCTTTGATTAAAGTATGTGTTATAATTAGGGATGTCCGATATTACCGGCCTACCGATATTATCGGCCGATATCGGCATTAAAATGTGATATCGGAAAATATCTGTATCGGTTTTCAATATATATATATATATATATATATATATATATATATATATTTTTTTTTTTGTACATTTCTATAACCTTTATTTACCCAGGCAAGCAAGTAAGAACAAATTCTGATTTTATTTATTGTCAAACGTATGCATAATGTTGTGTTAATTCCACAACAAGAGATATGTAATGTTAATTACCTGAAATTATTCAGTTTTTTGCGGGGGGAAACCCTGCATATATCGGTATCGGTTGATATCGGTTGATATCGGTATCGGAAATTAAGAGTTGGACAATATCGGTAAAAAAGCCAATATCGAGCATCCCTAGTTATAATAATACAAGGCAATATAATAAAGCGTACCTTGTAATTGCATTGCTCCATCTTTGATTAAAGTATGTGTTATAATAATACAAGGTAATATAATAAAGTGTACCTTGTAATTTCATTGCTCCATCTTTGATTAAAGTATGTGTTATAATAATACAAGGTAATATAATAAAGCTTACCTTGTAATTGCGTTTTCCCTATCTCCTTTTGTCGACAGCTACGGGTCCATCAGAGGGCGGAGCTTCGGTGGTAGTGTGAGTGGCTACAGACCACTGCACTTAAATATAAACATTAGTCTACCTGGAGACTCAATGAGGTAATTGTAGATGTTGCCATAAGACACGTCTGGCCATTTAGTGGGATCATTGTTTCATTATCCTGTTCGGCTGAAAGGACACTGGCCACCGAAGCTCCCCCCTCTGATGGAACAGTCCAGGGCGGGTGTGCATGGCGTCACAATCCGTGGGCAATCTGCGCATGTGCATGGGGAATAGGTGCTTAAAATGGGCTTTTTCTCTGACTATTTAGTTCTGATCGATTAGGAATGCATTCGCGCTGTGTTCAGGAGATTCAAGCGCATACAAGTCTATTCGATCATGTCTCTAGCACCCCCACCGCCGTAGCTGCAACCACTTACATCACAGCTCTCATCCACCTTCATTAATTTGCTCCCCCGCTATCTCCTCCCCGATTCGGAAGTGCAGTGGTCTATAGGTTATACTTATAGGCTTGGTCCGTGAGAAGCTTCTCCGGGTCTGCAGCTGGACCCTACTCTCAACATGATCAATGAGCATCACGTGATCACTGACTGGGGGAGTTATTGTTAGAGGAGCTTGGCTTGTTACGTCATGTTGATTGACAGGCTGGATGTCTAGCAGCGTCACTCCGTCAGAGTTCCCTTCGCATCAGTGACGTCAGTCCAGTTGAAGACGAGGTTCGAAATACAAGAAGTAAACAAGTGTGTTCTGTTGGACATTTCTGTGGGGACGAACACTAAAACATGATGTTGTTTTTCTTTTTGTGTTACCCTTTTGTTTTCCTCTGAACACTTGGAATTAAAAGGTACGTTCCGATAATTAGGCGGGAATTACATTTGTATCCGAAATAACAGGCGTGTGCAAAGTGTACTATGAGTATGTTGGAAATAGTCATGCAATAGTCCCGATATTTAGGCGTGGGTTATCTTTTAGGCACTGATTCTGTTTTTATATGGTTGTTTTTCTTTCACAGATAGGCGGGAAGTTGACCGTGCGTGGGGGAATGCCATAGACAGAGGACAGTTGTTCTGTTTCGTATTAGCTCTTGCTCGGCATCACTAGTCTGCACTATCTCGCATATGTGCACGCGCACTGAATAAAGACCACAAATGTACCTTTAATCCCAATATTCGTCTGACCACACCCCTATCAGCTTACCCATATAAGCAGGGGTGGGCCACACACTCGCCTCCTTCTCGCTTTCACCACAAGGAAGAAGTGCCTCGGTAGATCCCCACACTTGACACCATGCTGGAAGAAAGAATTAGGAGCAGCTTTGGGAAACAAGGATACGTTGACATCATATCTTTATTTTCTCTCTCACTATTTTCGAGAAAATACGGCGATATTGTCTTCGTACTGGAGTGTCTGGAAGATGATGATCATTCTAAAAATCCTCCACCGGTTTTCGTATTGGGAGTTCGTGCCGCTACATGCTTTTCCAACTGCAGTCCTTGCTGTGTGCTGGTTGCGGTAAAGACACAGCTGGGCTGTAGGACGCGCCGCTGTTGTGAGACGCGGTAGGTTCCTGGTTCTGGTGAGTTATGTTTGCTGGCAGGCTCCACTTGTCTGTTAGTGCTATGGGGGCTACTTGACAATGTTTATGAAAACCGGCCCCAGGCTAGGGTCCTTTGTTCAGTCTCCTAGACGACAGAAGACCTTGGTCTGAAGCCATTTTAGTTTAACTAGTGGGCCGCGACCATTAACACTGGTGATCCCTGTGTTTTCTGGACGAGTGGATATCTCTCTGTCCCGTGTTAAGCCCCTTCTTTCATATCCAAATGAGAGTATTCCTTCACGAGGAGATATGTGCATGGATGTTCGATAGCGGAAGATCCATGTTCAAGTCAGCTACACAAGCCAGTTTGGTATTGTGCTGATTCCGTCTGGTGTTGGTAAAATCACCGTTGTAAAGCTGTGTTGACATCTTGTTTCTCTTTTCTCTTAAAAAGTGAGGAGGGTTTCAGAACGGTGGCCTGTCTGGGTGAGTGTTATATCATTGTGTACAAAGTTCAGGTGATAGCTGCTTAGCTTACGGTTAGCCAGTCAGCTGTTAGCTGCGGCGTTAGCCTGCTGGGATCACTGCGTGGCCTACAGAGGTTGGGCCTACTGTTAGCCAGTCAGCTGTTAGCTGCGGCGCTTGCCGGTTGTGATCACTAGGAAACGTTAGCTTGCTGCTATCGGACAAGGCCAGCGCGGGGTAGCTCCGGCTCCGCGCGCGCCGCCGCACGCTTCCCTCTGGTCGCGTGCGCCATTCGCTCGGCGTCTTGCGAGCAGGGGCGGTAGCGACCGACGGTTGGGGCGACCGTTAGCTTAATGCTACTCTGTTGAACGTGCTTTGATTATAACATGTTTTACACTCTTGACTACGACGTCATCTTTGACAGGGGATGTTCGTCGACCCTGCCCTGAGCCTGGACGGGGATTGCGTCAACAAAGAGGACTGTAGCGACTGGTTGGAGCGACGACGCTGCCCAGTTCGAGCAACACAGGATCGGCTGTGTTGTCTACGGGGTCTTGAGACTGCACTTCGCTGATCTACGTTCCGGGTAGGACAAGGTTTGACCAGACCTTATAACACGTCTTCTGGTTTTACCTTTCTAAATGTTTTGTGAATAACGATGTTTTCCCAAAACGTGTGTTGCTGCAATGCATTTAGGATACGACGCGAGTTATGTGTGAACTGTTTTTGTCACTGGCAGTTAGCTTCTCCGTGCAAATCGGGTTGTTGTTACAGATGTGAAAATGATCTGGTTGTTGTGTGAGAAACATCATGTGTGTTTATATGTACCGTGTACTCACAACTAAGGTAACTAACCTATGAAGCTATGCTTAGTGACAAGTGAGTAAAAGAATGTTCTTTTCTCAGCCTGTGATGACAATGAACAGTGTGTTCACATATTAACAGGTTTTCCTGTTTTAACTGGCCGTATTAAGGGTAAAATAAGAGGATTGTGTTTCCCCCCGGTTCCCTGGGGACTTTTTCATCCTCCTATCAGACATGTTGTGCACTACATTGTGTCTTTTGTGTGGTAGGGATGCGATGTAACCCTTAGCTTGATTGCTGAGGTTGTGCTAAAACTGCTGGAGAAACTTTATTTTCCTAAAAGAAAAGATTGTTTGGTCGCTGTCGTGTGTGCTTAGCAAGGCCTGTGGCCGATACTAATCGAGAATTATGTATTCTCTCATTATGAAAAACGGCGTTCCTCTGTAGAGTGTTTTTGCCATTTTTTGTAGGTGATGATGGGTTGTGTGTGTCATGTGACCTACAACTGGGTTGGACTGGCCACAGAAGCACATGTGTATGTTGGACCGGGGCTCTTAGAGAGCCCTCTCTATTCTGTGTTTTTTCCTTAGTAAAAATCAGATAGCAGGTTGGCTCATGCGCTGTGTGGAGCTGTCAAACGCTTCATAGAGCTGACTATGACTGTGTCATATTCTCTTTTTGTCATTACATCGTATCATGGGTGTGGGGTCGTAAAGGGGTGAACTGGTAACCTTTCCTCTCCCCCTTGTTTCTGTCGGTCAGGGGTACACCCCCTGTCCTTCAAGGTTCCTGTCACGTTGCGGTTCGGCACGTTACGGGGTGGGGGGGGGGGGGGGGGGAGTTTCCTGGTCCCACGGCCTGGAATATTGGGCGTGTGCACCGCAGAAATTCCCCCGCCATAGAGTACGTCACTGTGCGCGTCTCTGTTGGTAGGACTTCCGTGTGCTGTTCAGGTCCATGTGATGGATCTGTTTCGGGGGGGTGGTCAGGGCTCCTCCTCACCAAGTGCCTATTCGGGCCTTCTGTGAGTTCGGACTCCTCCTTTCCATGTGAGGGAGCCTCCATCAGAGTACAGAGCCTTCCTCCTCAGATTGTCAAAGTGAGTGGACCCTCTAGAAGGTGTCCTATTCTATTGTGTATGTATTCGATTCAATTCGATTATTGAGTGTGTATGGGTTCAGTGCCTCTTCCCCGGAGAGCCCTAAAACCATTTTTTTTACATGGCTCAAGGTGCAATATATTCTTTTCAATCTGTACAGCTCGCGTGGGAAGTCTCTCTGGGGATCCCCGTCTCCTTCCTATGGGAGGGTGGTGGGATGTAAAAATGTGAAAAAATTTTACCCCCGGCTGTGTAGACTGGGATACATACTGTTGGTGCTTCCTTCTTTTCTATTCAAAAAGTGTTGGAGTTAGGAAGTGTCACACCCCTCTTGTCGTTCCCCTGGGTGCCTTGGGGATTCAATGACAGGTTTAAATAGCCTGTTCATTGATGGGGGTGTGTCCCGACGCACGTATAGTGCTAGCTCGCTGTAAACAGGCGACTGACTGGCACGCCTTGGTTGCTTGAGGTTAAAACAGCGTTTTTATAAAGCAACTGAGATGGGGGTTTTTCCTCTTCCGACGACCACATCCCACGACCTGGGTTGGTTATCGACGGATTCTCGTTCATGTCTGGGGGATGATGACGGAATGGATCTGAACATATGTAGAGGGGTCTCACGCCCTTGGGGTGGGCCACCAGGCGCGGTTCGCCCGAACGTCTGGGTGGCGCCTTCTTTTCATGTTAAGATCGACACGCATATCTGCCCTTTCTCCTGGAGTAGGCATGTCGGCGTGGTTAGGGCACAGGACTGGTTCTGGTCACGCTGGTCCGGATCAGTTGAACCCGTTGTCCGCCGGGGATGCAGATCTGCTGTTCTGGTACCCTGAGGGACTTGGGCTTTTTTCAGGGGGAAAAATGCCAGGTCGGTCCGGGTGTCACAGGGTTAAGCGCTATGGAGACCCTGGTTGGGTACGTTTTTACTCAGCACTGTCGTAATGGCTTACGGCCATGCCATCCTGTACACGCTCGATCTCGTCGGATCTCGGCCGCTACACAGGTTGGTCCTTGTTAGTACTTGGTTGGGAGACCGCCTGGGAATACCAAGTACGGTGTGCTTAGGGGCTGGTTCTCCATTCTTTTTCGCTCCTCTCTCACGCATGGCGAAGAGGGGCCTGTGGGGGTGGTCTTTGACCTCCTCTGGTGACCCTGTGCTTCCCGTACCGCCAGGCCCGGTCCGAAGTAATGTTTCGTCGACCCGTAGGCCTGGGTTAACCCTTTTTTGAAAACTGAAACACTTGTACTGCGGTATAGCCGGTGTATACCCGCAGGTGTGTTTTGGAGTTTTTTCTTGAGGGGTTATAGGAACAACCACCGCATTGGGTAACACCAAGGTGGTTGATTCCCTGGTGTGTTGGAGCAGTGTCAACTCCCGGGTTCACTGTTTGAGGGTGCCCCTGCACGTTCATGACGTCTGCCAATCGTGTCAGCCTTCTCTGCCTCGACCCCTCTGGGTGGGGGTTTTTAAATGGAGGCTTGGTCTCCACTTACGCTCCTTCTGCCGGGGCGGCTGTGTTCAGCTGTCCCCTCTGGCGCCTGTCTCGTCCGCAGTCTCCAGGCTACGGTTAATAGCCTGTTGCCTGGTTTTTCCCCGGTGCGCTGCCTGCTTCCGTTGGTTAACCTTTTTTGTGTGCTTACGGCCATGCTGACTGCCTGTTGCAGGGTCAGTGTGCCAGGCGGTGTACTATTGGGGGGACGGGGCCCGCTCGGCTGAGGGGCCTTTGTCCGAATACGCTGGCGATGTGGGGGGCGGGGCACTACGTGCCCGGACTTCTCCGGGCCCCCATTCCAGGGAGTCCAGTCCTTTTGGTGGGTCTGGGTCTTCCTTCGCGCTCCGCTGCTACGGCCTTGCCACGGGGTTGGGTTTGCCCTTGACCCCGTGATTCTGGGGGCAGTAACGAGGTTGTTCCTCCGTTCGTTCCCGGGTGGCATGCGGGTTGTGCGTGTGTGTAGTCGTGGGGTCAAGCCACGGTCTGCTCACCCTGTGCGTTGAGTTGCTTGAGTGCCTCTTCGCACGGTCGGGTCCGTCGCCCTCCCGTGAAGCCCCTAATAGGGGGGGTGCCCTCCATTAGGGTGGGTCGGGGGGGCTCGGCCCTCCCTGTTCTGATGGTTGTGGGGGGCTGTCAGCGGGGTGTATTTGTCGGCCGTTGGGTCTCGCTCGGCCTCCCTTGTGCAGACTAGTGATGCCGAGCGAGAGCTAATACGAAACAGAACGTTAGGTTATGACTATAACCAAGTTCTGTTAGTATAGCGACGCTCGGCATCCGACGCCGCTGCAGCCTTTGACCTCGCCTTGTGGCGAAAGCTTGGGAAGGAGGCGAGTGGGTGGCCCCACCCCTGCTTATATGGGTAAGCTGATAGGGGTGTGGTCAGACGAATATTGGGATTAAAGGTACATTTGTGGTCTTTATTCAGTGCGCGTGCACATATGCGAGATAGTGCAGACTAGTGATGCCGAGCGTCGCTATACTAACAGAACTTGGTTATAGTCATAACCTAACGTTTTTCTTGTGTGACTTAGTTTCTAAACACCTTATCTGGTCAAACTGCAGTTGTTTCTAGATGAAACTACGATAGGGGCGTGTGTGCGTGTACGCTGCTATAGAGCTTTTTTCCCAAGTGATTAGAGGAAACAATTTTTTTTGTTTACCACATATTTTATTTTGTTTTGTTTTATTTTTGTCTGTTAAGAGAAAATAAGCGTGTTAAAATGGAGGTATCAGCAACCTGACACTTTGTTTTATTTTTCTTCCCCCACGGGGGTGCTTTCCCGTCTGCAGGTTCCCGGGTGCGTTACCGACCCTCCCGCCACGACAACTGCCTCGTTGCGAGGTCGGGCAGTCACAGTTAGCCCTGGTGAGGACTTTTCTCACAGCTTCCGTGGGGCAGAGCATCCCGAGACGGAAGAAAACAGAGTTGCGAGCAAGGACGGAGGCCGGCAGCACATTGGCTGGGGGGCACGGCTGGAAGGCATCGACCTGAGGACATGATGATGGCAGGCAGAGTATATGACACGCACATGTTTACATGCAGGCACGTTATGACAGGGGATAAACAATTCTGGTTGAAATATTCTCATTATTCTGGTTGAACAATTCTCGTTAGATATTTCCATTGGAATAACCCTATCAGATTTATTTAGAACAGGCTTGATCCATGCATGTTCCTAGTCGAGACCGGCTGGGTGGCATTATTTTTATAAGCGAAGGGTTTGTTATCACCTCTCCCCAATACAGAAGAAGTGCCGCTATTTTATCTTGTCTGGACTGTTTTTGCTCATCATCACATTGTACCAGCCACCAAAATACTCATCAATATTTACATAAATTAACACTTATGTCTGTGATCAATACATAGAACTATCCTACATGTCTGTGACCTATCTGTGATCAATACATAGAACTATCCTACATGTCTGTGACCTATCTGTGATCAGTACATAGAACTATCCTACATGTCTGTGACCTATCTGTGATCAGTACATAGAACTATCCTACATGTCTGTGATATTAGGGTCGAATGTGTTGTCTTTGTACAGCACAGATACAGTACAGTGGGAATACATGTTAGCATGCAATGGTGAAGTGGAGTGGGTCAGAGTGAAAGGTAACAGTAGTCAAAGGGGGACAACAGTAGAAAATAAAACAGGCATATGAGCTCGCCTATAGCAACGCCAGCCACATATAGCTTAACTACATTTATCAATAGTGTTGCTCCTTTTAACCAAGTAGCGTTAT
Source organism: Notolepis coatsorum (assembly GCF_963971535.1). Taxonomy (NCBI): domain Eukaryota; kingdom Metazoa; phylum Chordata; class Actinopteri; order Aulopiformes; family Paralepididae; genus Notolepis; species Notolepis coatsorum. The sequence continues at coordinate 134,010,891 of NC_140174.1, read as the reverse complement.
GGGTAGTGTAACGTTTGTTGTCTTTTAGACCCAAGTGGTTACTCGCTACTGCCGGAGAAACTGGACTGCTAAATGAAGATTAAAGATCTAACGTTCGGTGGTGCTCGTTCAGTGCTAACAACATTAGCTAAATAGCTAACAAACTGGATACAACGTATAGCGTAGCTACGACACAGAATAACGTTAATACAATTACATGCATCATTGTTTACAATAAACGGGTGGGGCTGGTCAAAGGACTGGACACGGGGACAAGTTAAACATGAATCAATTTATTATAACGGGTAGTTTCGAGTCGTGCCTACGCACCGCAGGGCTACTGTTCTAGTATATACGGGTTTGACGCTTCCTCCTCATCGTTGATTGCCTGTAGTAGCTGCATCTAACGTTAGTAGCTAACGTTAAAACTAACCTAAAGTTAGTTGTTCACCAACAATCTCAACATTTGTTTTATCATTGGCTCAAAAACACAGAACCGGACGAGACAAGTTGTTCGCGCATAGGATAATCACACAACAATACTTCCGGTCCGGTCGGTGGGCTTCAAAATAAAAGTCTAAAGCACCGGAAAATACGTTTCTTTTGTACAGCGTTTTCCTCCGCGAGTACTCGATTACATCATTATTTTTGCCCATCCCTAGTTTATCCTGTGCTGAAGTCTCCAGTTCAATAGAGATAGTGTATATTTTGGTCTTTATTTGATTATGGTACCACCTTTTTTATTTATTAGGTTTCCAGTTTGTTTCCTCACACTTTATTAACATTTTGTACATGGTACTGCGGCGCAAGGTACATTAATAATACATGTTCATGTTAAAAGGATGACACAAAAAGCCAGACAGAGGGCTTGTGTCCAGTTTCAGTTTGCTCAAACTCATTCAATCATGGGCCAAGGGTCCATTTGCTATACATTGAGACAGGTTTAATGGGAGGGGGCCTATTTTTGGGTATAATTAATTGAGAAACCAAATAACGATTTATGATTCTGAGGGATGATTAGAATCAGAGGGGGGGAATCAGAGAGTTTTTCAATGTATATTTGGTTTATAAACTAATATATAGAGACGCTTCACTATGGCAGCAAGTCATATTGTTTATTGTTGTTGTTGATTGTTTAAAAGGATCCCCATTAACCTAAGTGGCGAGCTAGTCTTCCTGGGGTCCACATAGAAAGACAACAGAAGACACAAAACATAAGACACAGGTGTGAAAAGAAAGAACTGTTTTTCTATGATTATCACAGAGTATATACACTGCAACAAAATAGGGAGGACAGCAGTATTCTTCACTAACAGATTACAGACAATTTGCTTGTGTTATGTCAACTGAGCTTTACAAACCTGTCATGGGAGGTGACTACTCTATTTCCTGTATTGGCCCTTTGATAATATGATGGGAAGGGTGATTAGAGGTCTATAGTGGAGTCTATAGAGAAAGGTCTATAGTGAGAGTTTATAGAGAGAGGGGCCCTGAAGAGAAGCGATAAAGGGTCCTAAGATACAGTTTGCTGTATATTTGATAGTAAAATAAGAATGAACCTGATTGCATCTGACAATATGTATATATACATATATGTATATGGGGAGATGAGAGCAGATAAAGGGTCGAAATGTGCATGGCTTGCCTTAGCAGAGGGTGATAGACGGTGGTTCAGTAGAGCAGGGTGGTTCAGAGTGAATAGCAGCACACTGAGAGGGAATGTTGACATTCCTTGTAAAAACAAATTGATAAGAACGATAGCAGTGTTGGCAGGCTCAGGGTCCACTGCGATATATATATATATATATATATATATATATATATATATATATATATATATATATATGTATATGTATGTGTATATGTATATGCCTATAATGTTGTGATACAGACATGGACACGATTAGCAAGAACCCTGCGGGAAAGTAACTAGGAAAATTTGATGGAAGGACGGATGTCATAACCTTGCCCTTTTGTTTTGACGCCAGCTGTAATAGTGTGTTTTGGGACAGGCAGTGGAAGAGGTACAGAGTAGAGACCTTTAGTGCAGGCGTTCACAAGTAATGCTTGTGGATAATAGAGTGGATATGTATTAGTACTCCCAGATGAAGATAATAGGCTAATGTGTGTGGTCACATGACTGTACAGTGGTACAGAGAAAAGGGTTTTAAATTCATAATTCAGATAAGGTACATACATGTACATTAAAGTGAAATGCTTGGTTCTGTATGAGCCTTCTGAGAGTGTGCTTCATGCCGTAAAAAGAAGTCCAAACACTAACAAAATATACTATATATACAAACTAAGTACAAAATGCAAAAAATGCTAAAAATGAAGGCCTTAAAAGGGATTAAATTAAATTTGCACAGGTATTAAATGGGGGGCAGCCCGGCTGTCAGGAGATTAAATATTATTATTAATATTATAAATTAATTGTTATGGTTTGACACCGACCCCAAACGCAACGACACAAGAGAGTTGGATTCAGAGTTGCCAAATACAAGGGCTTGTTTATTTGGTGACTAGAATAAGTGAAACAGGGAAAGCAGGTCAACAAGAAAACAGGTACAATGAACAAGGGGCAAAGTTCTGCTGCTCTGCAGCTTCTCCCGGAAGGGTAGTCTTGGGAAGCAGGAGCAGACCTCTGTACCGCTCTGCAGACTCTCACGGCGGACCTCTCAGATGTTGTGCAAGACCGAGAGAGGGAGAGAGGGAACGGGTCAGTGACAGAGCAGACTTGAAACGAGCTGGAGGACAGGGTGTTATATTCTTCGTGTTAAACAACACAGTGATGAGCAATATTCCAAAAACAGCCCAAGTGAAATATCTTCATGTAAACACACAGTGAGCAAAAATCCAAACACCGTCCAAATGTGAAATACAATCTTCGTGTAAACACACAGTGAGCAAAAATCCAAACACAGTCCAAATGTGAAACAATATCTTCGTGTAAATACACAGTGAGCAAAAATCCAAACACAGTCCAAATGTGAAATAATATCTTCGTGTAAATACACAGTGGGAGGTGGAAGATCCCAAAATATTATTCCATAAAGGAAAGGGCAAAACGATAAAGGCTGGGTGAGTGACTGTCTGACAAAAAGGTGGTAGACTTCAGTGTAAAGGTTACACACGAAAATCGGAATTAGGTCAAGACAGTCAATCTAGATAAACTCACCCAGACGAGCTGCGTAAAAGGAACAGGAACAACAGTGGAGGCGAGCGCGCGCCACGGAGCAGGTATCCAAGCGGAGGCTTCTAGGAAAGCGGAGGCTTCTAGGAATTCCTGGAGAATAGCACAGTGAAACAGCAGCAACGGGGAAAAACATCCAGCGACAATTCAAGACGAACCAACAACTTAGGGTGGGGAAAACGGGGTATAAATAATGAGGGATCGATTGATTGAAAGGCAGTGACAGCTGGGGAATGTGATTGAAAAGCGTGGGGAAGTGAGGGAACCAATCAGCGACGTCTCAGATGACGTCAGCGGGGAGAAACGTGTGAACGAGGGAATTGAAATACTTGACAGAAAAAATGAATGAAAACAAAGCGAGGGTGGTTAAAGGAACAGAACGAGTGAGAAGGCAAGGACAGAAACCTCACATTAATGTTTCAGAGGTTATATACATATTGTGATACAGTCATTCTAAGGATTATGTGTGTAATAAATTAGTTTTGTACACTAATTGCAAGTTGATATACAGGTTAATTAAATAGAGTTTAATTATACAATGGATTAAATGAGAATTGCACAGAGATCGAAATGTGCATGGGGTGGGGCCTCTCTGTTGTGGGAGATTTATAATATAATATGAGCAAATAACTCCAAAGTTCAAATAAGTCCAAAGTTGAAATAAGGGGTAGAGGATGGATTCTGTTCCTCACTTGGTCATTGATAGGGAATGCCCAGTTGGAAATCAGACCAGTGTAAACAAACGTTTGATCACAAAGTGAGACCGAAGTCTCGTTTGAAAACACAGTTAATACACTTAGAAGGAGCTGGAAAATCACCCTGAGGGTTGGCTGAAATGACTTGTTGTGACTGTCTTCTGGGGAAACGGGGCAGTTCCCATGGCGGTGTGAATTGCGGCCTTGTGGCATTCAGGGTTTAATACACTTACATGTAAGGTTAAGATCAGAAACCCCAGAAACAACAAGCGTTACAGGCTAGAGTTTCAAGTGGTAGACCAGAGTAGCAGAATGTTTTGAATTCCCTAGTACAACAACAAAGATAACGGCGGGGCAGGAGACACAGGAGCAGGGCGATGGAGTTTTTTACAGTAATGAAACGTTTTAATGGTGTGAAAGGTTATAAACAGTTGTCATGGCAGCGGCACCTAGTAACCAGAAGAGGGGCGGGGTCTGTCGTTGCTATGGCGAGGTGAGTAAATAGGCGACAGTGCAGAGAGGCAGATTGTTTGTTTTGAAGACCGTGTTAGCAGGGCAGAATGTTTACATTCCTAGCCAGAACATCAACAAGCTGATAAGATAGGCAACGGGCACAGAGAGAGGGAGCACGGGCCGTTTGTTTGAGAGAAATAGCCATTAGGCACAGAGACAGATGAGATGAGGGGAAATGTCAACAAAACTTGAGCAGACAAGATGGCCGCCCAGAGCCACGAGGAGATAGGAACAGGGACCAGAGTCACACGTCAGCTAGAGTACTCTAGACTGAGTTTGGCCGCCATCTAGGGGGGACAGTGGGATAATGCAGGCACAACTTCTTTGCAGGGTGTTACGTATTACTTTCACATGGTGGAGGGATACTTACTGTCTGTGGTGCATATTCACATTGTGGTTGTAGTGTGTTGTCACTAATTGGTAGTTTGATTGACACACTGTTTCTTCCTGTTTTTGTTTTCCATGTTATTAAAATGGCCGCCCTTGTAATTGACACAGGTGTGGTGATGAGGCACCACGCCCTACAAAGCAGAGCAAAGTGCAGGCTGCAGTGTCTCCCATTTTCACAAGAGATGTCAGCTCACCAGAGTCTCATCTGCTCTCACTGCTTCTATTTTTTGCTGTTTGTTCTATTTTGGCCTATGTGCCTTAGTTTTGTTATTGACCTTTGGAGTCTGGAACACCCAGCTCTCACCCTTTTGTCCATTTAAATAGCTGTTCCAATAAATTTTGTTATTTTTGATAAACTCCTGTCTTGTCCTGTGTCCACCACTTTGCATTCAAGGCCTACACGAGCCATACTTTAGGCTTGAATGTAACATGGGGGCTCTAGCCGGTCTTCAAACAGGTGAGTATGCTCTTAATTTATAATTTGATTTGACCACTTATATGCTGTTTAAATATTTAGTTTAGTGGACACCACAAGTAGGTACTTTCATTGTTTTCTGGCTGTGTTTAGCTTCCTGTGTACCACGTAACCCTGGGGCAGTCATTGAAGGGATTACCATATAAGATAAGATAAGATAAGACTTGTCTTGTACTATACAATATACTTGACGGGTATATGGTCGATATGATCTTTGGCTGGTAGCAGGTGTGGTTGAAGAAAGCTAGGTCTACAGTGCATTAGCTTTCGGTATAGGTAGGTTAGGGGGCCGGAGAATGAATTAGTGGGTTAGGACCTGATGTAAGTATTTCTGTTAGATTAGACATGTGGTGGGCCTAGCAGTCCTTCTTTGGCTGCAGTGTAGGTTTTAGAAGCTATTTGTGAGTCATATCAGATTGTAAGGAGCACCTGTTTGAATTGTTTGGATTTGTTTGTTTAAGTTTGTTTATTGGATGTTGCTTGAGTGTAACACAGGAGGTTTTGCGTCACTTTGTTTGTGTTGCTGAAGAGCGTTTGTTCCATTATTTTTGGGATAAATGTCTACATATATATATGTGACTCCACAGGGCAGTCTTGTGGGTGGTATGCATTATTGAGCTTGACCTTTTGATCCACTATGTGTTATGCCGTGTGTCTTAAATACAGTGTGATTTGTGCGGGGAAATGTCCATTGCCCATAGGGGAATAGTGATTCCAGGGCTCTACTACTATCTAGTGGCGTAGATTGGGAAGGCAGGGAGGTGTTGACTTATCATGTAAGAGTAGTGAATGCCTAGAAGCCCCTTGAGATGCAGCATCTCATTATAGAGGGAGTCCGATGCACAAATGTAAAACTTTCCATACAGTACAAGTACACAATACAATACACACATGTACAGATACAGTTACTGTAGCCTGCTCACTCTCTGCCACCCACACCCCCATTCACCAACTCATTTTAAATAAAGAGGTCAAGTATACAGTACAATGACCTATCTCAAAATCAGAAATAAATGTCAGATGGAGCTTTGTAATGGAATGACCTTCGTCCAGCTTTTGTTCATAGTCATCTAGCTTCTTGATGCGTGTATGTGTGAAACTTGCTTGCTTGAGATTATTGACTAGTTCACTGGGCAGGTGGCTAATATCAGATAATCTCAGGCACAGCCTACTTATACGTCTGTCACAGGCATGCACGTTTGTTTGTTTTCAGTTATTTTGAGTCACTTTTCAGGTTTATTTTGTAATAATAATAATAATTCATTTAATTTATATAGCGCTTCTTAGTAACCCGAAGTCGCTGACAGTAGTCGGGAGCAAGAGTACAAACAAAGAAACGAAAGCAAAGAAACAAAAACAAAGAAACAACAAAGAAACAAAAACAAAAGGAACATGAGACCGTGGGGGGAACAGGGTAGCACTTATCCTTTGTTTAGGTTACAGTTAAACACAGAGTCTATGTATTGCTTTGCTTTTTCCTATTTCTAGTGTAATATTCCGTCACTCCATTTGATGATAAACCAGCTTACTGGCATAAATTCTCTAGCATGGCCTACAGGGAGCATGTTTTGTCTGTGACAGCTAACAACCAACTCTCATAACAAAATGCAGAGCTATTTGTTTTGGGTATATTAAGATATTGTTTTTGGTGGTTTTTCTGTAGTTTTCTCAATATTGGTACGTCCCAGATGCATCAGTGGGGTGGGGGCTTCAATATTATATATACTATATATATAGGGTTTTTTTATGGCCAACAAGACTCTTGAGGGTATAGTATAGAATGTCCTAACTTCAAACCTGAGTGGACACTTTTTTACTATTTTAGTGTCCTCTCTAAGTCCTCTCTGTAAAATGTTACCGGACAGCTTTTTATTTTTATTTCTTTCTCTCTCTTTTCCTTTGGTGAGTCTCTTGCTGAGCGTGTCTCTCTTCAGTCTCCTGTGCGGTCCAAGTACCCCGTCTCTGCCCGAGAAGAGGACACACAGCTATGGGGTGCAGAGGACCACTGACAAGTGCTGGCCCAGCTATTCTACTGAACCTGGGTTCTGCTCTGCAGTTACAGCTATGACACTGGACAGTTCTCCGTGACCATCAGCCGGGGACAAAGATCTGTGAGACGGTTTCCAGCAGACCTGTTCCATCAGGGGCACAACAGAGAACCTGAGTGGGGGAACCGACTACAGCTGATTACGGGGAAAGTAAGCTGTCCCAGTCTGCTGCAGAACTAGGCCTATCGGCTGGTGAAAGCGTACACCCAGCTGATGGGACGCTAAGAACATCAACTGACTGCCAGCCTGATATTATCGGTGGTCCAGAGATAGAGATCTAAGAGGCGGCTTCCATCATGCTTTCGACCAGACTCGGTGGGCATGAACTGATGACAAAGATCTAAGCCAGCCGGTCTTGCATCGGAGCCATGGACTGCAGAGGAGGGGGTGTTTGGACCATCGGCCGGGGGAAGGAGGAGAGACCGTTCCGGGATTCGTCACAGATGATAAATGAGGCAAGTTTGAACCAAAATATATACAGATATTACGGTATCATCCTAAGAGATGTTAGGTAATAATGTACTGAACTTGGTTCAGATTGAAGATGTTTTTGAATATGCTGTACATTGCAATGGTAAACTTGAGTTATGTGTGACTTCCCTGAGATTATATTTCATTCTTTGTAAAGAGTCTGCACATTTTTGTTTTTGTTTCTTGCTGTTAATCTGTTTTCGCTCTACTGAAAGAGTTTTGTGAGAATGTTTTTGTTTTGAATAAGGGAAGTTGTTTTTCTGCGAGATACTCTCCTGGTTTTTTTATGATTCTGTTTTTCAGCTTGGTGGTGGGAGAAATATGGCCTTGCCAAACCAGAGACTGGACTGTACTATTGCAAGGAGACACTAATGATGGTTGGCTGTTATGGCAACTTCTCTTCTGCAAGTGACTGCAGAGGACCTTTTGTTTTTTAGATAATAAAAATAGTTTATGCTGAGTTATTATAATTTGTGTTATTTTTGGTTTAATGATGATAATATTTTTTGTTGTCTTTATGAAGTGATAATGATTGTGATTAATTATCAGACGGGGGAACTGTCGTGGAATATATTATCATGTTCTTATAGATCTGTGTTGAGATATCATGTTATACAGCTTGACTTTCAGTATGACCAGGTTGACTGGTTAATGTGTGTATGTCTCTTTAAGAAGACTCCAATGGACTGACATCTCGCCAGCCATAATTTCTTTGTTGTTTTTCCCACTGACTGAGAACCATTTTTGTTTACCTTCGTCATCATATCTGATATATTATGTTATGTCTGACAACTGTGTATTTAACATACGTGTGAACAGCGCTCTATATTCCACGACAAAGGTTAAACGAAATACGCCTCTCCATAATGCAGAGAGACTATTTTATTTATTGTGACCCCAGTCTTGTGTGTACAGTGAAAAGATGTAACGTTAGACCAGTTCAAAGTACTTCCCAGATCTCCTGTCCTCTCCTTCCTCTAATTCTGTTCCTTTCTCAGCCATGTCAATAGACCGGAATAAGTTGGCAGGGGACCACACTCTTCATGTATCTAACCGATTAGTTCAGGCTTACTGACGTTTTTAACGATCCTGGCCAGGTCTATGAACTAGACCTAGTAGGTACCCAACGCTTCATCATGTGATATGAAAACCATAGAGGTGCATCATTGAACAATGTTTCTCCTGAACAGCTGAATAATTCATGATGGTGAAATGCTCATCTCATTCCGACCAGCCTGAATCACAGCCAGCAGCCTTCTGTCTGCAGCCATTGTTCAGCTTGTCGGGGGATGGTTGGTGAGAGGATGGTGAGGGGGATGATAAGCCAAGCAGCTCTAGGGGGTGAGCATGGAAGCGGGGGGGTTCTGGGGCTGAAAGGCCATAGAGACTGAGCGCAAATAGGTCCCGCCCACACAGGGGGAAACATTCCATCGCTCTCCATTGACTTTTATTGTGTGACGGTTCCTTCTTGTCATTTTGGTCAGCTAGCAAACAACAGAAGGGCTGTGCACAATAATGTGGAACGCCCCACAGCCGTGAAGGAATGTAAATCCCTACCCTCCTTCAAAACCGCTCTCAAAGAGCACCTACGGGTGGCTGCAATTAGAAACTGGCCCCTGTAAATGTTCAAATCCCCCCCCCCCCCCCCACCAATGTACAGTTTCTTCCCCTTCGGATGTATATATTTTTTATGATATTTTTACTACACAGTTCTGTATACCTGTATGTCATAAACAGTGATGCGTTGCTCATGGGACGAGGTTGCACTCCGTGCAACCAAAGTTTTGTGAGCAGAAGCGCGTGCACACAGGAATGCGCTGCACTCGACTGATGCGCCAACTCGCAGTACAATGGGGCGACAGTGGCTCAGGAGGTAGAGCAGTCGTCTGGCAATCCGAAGGTTCCCGGTTCTATTCCCGCTCCTCCTGTGCAGCGTGTCGATGTGTCCTTGAGCAAGACACTTAACCCCTAATTGCTCCCGATGAGCAGGTTGGCACCTTGCATGGTTGCCTCCGCCGTCGGTGTGTGAATGTGTGAGTGAATGGGTAAAATGTGAGAAACAAATTGTAAAGCGCTTTGGATAAAAGCGCTATATAAAAAAAGCAGCCATTTACCCACCTGGCTACTTTGCATATCAATAGCGCCGGTCGTCAGGTGTTACATTCCATTCGTAGAGGCAATTAGGCACTATTTTTAGTCTGTCCTTATGCGAGGGAACATTTATGCGCATGCACGGGAGCGCACTCACGCGCCGTCATTAGCGTGCGTGCAACCAGTGTTGATATGAGCATCGCAACACTGGTCATAAATGTCCTGATGAATTGAAAATGGGGGACCCCGATGTAAACAAGACAAAAGTCTTTTTCTGGGCCCTATTCCCCGTACCTGGTTCAACTAAGTCGATCAAGAGTCCCATTATCCAGATTCAGTTAACCCGATGTTTGAAGCCGGGATTTTCCTGTTCCTCGAAGGTGGATTCAGTCTCGTTAACTCAAACCAGACTTGAGACCCAGGATAAGTGCGCGCGGCCGCTTCAGTTGAAAAGCCATCACGTATCGATAGCAGAGATCCTGATTTTCTAACGGCATTGATTGATTAATTGATTTAAAACTTTATTAACAGGTTGCAGTACGGCTCAATCGCCTCGCCGACAAGTTAAATGCGTTATCTATAGGCTAATTTTAAGTCCCTCATTACCCCAATCAATCAGATTATATTTCTTTAAACTTGCCTGCTGGCAGTAGGTTTATGGAATGGATAATCAAATGAGATCTTGCTAGCGAAAACAATTAGTTAAACTGTTATGCAGAATAAGGATACGGCTCTCTTACCCATTGATTGATGTATGGTGGATCTTTTACTTATCTACACTGTGGTGTAATGGTTTCTGCTTTTGACTTTCACACAGGCGGCCCGGGTTCGAATCCCACTTCTCCTAGTCTTTTCCTTCTTTTTGCAATGTAGGAATAATTCAATTTGGTGCACGTTGAGAGCTATATAAAGAATGACATCCTCAATGCATGTAGATTTATAATATTTTAACTTAAAACTAGGCTACTTTTGCGTATAATCATTAATATTATATTCCAAAAAAATTATATTGGAAACGCAGGGTTTCGAACACCAGTCGCCCGGTTGCCAGGATTCAGCACTAGCCGCTGCGCCACTGTGCCAGACGTGATATACTCATTGTTTATGCATTAATGGACGAGAGACCCGTGTTTAGAATATTTTTCTTACCAAAAAATGAAGTTTTATCTCTTTATTCTCAAATGCATTAATGTGACGTCAACGGCTCATTCAATTTCTCAAATCCGTCAAACAGCGCATCTCATCAGACATTTTAATCCCAGTTACAATATCACACAAAAACCACAATCCCCGCATAGACACTTCAATTTTATGCTTGAATGAAACACAATCCGGCGCTCCGTTAAGCAAATCTACAGCGGAGATTAATATATGAAACTAATCAGAGCCAAACGGCCGATAGGTTTCATTCATTAAAAATATCCCCACGGGATTCACATTTGCAATGAGCCGTTATTAAAATAACCACATGCAGCGTGTATCGCGACTCCGAGCGCCGTATATGACGTGCATTATTTTATTTAGGACAAAGTAAATCTATAGGCTCAATATGATTTATTATCAGCATTTAGTTCTATTATTATACATTTCAAAAGCCCCCTCTAGGAAAACGAAGCACAGAAACGTAATTCAGAATGGTATAATGCAGATCCTAGACTGTGAGAATCATTTCAGGGAACGAGCTGTCACTTCTTTGCGGGGGCGTGGCCATGGTTCATCCGGCTAACTGAACTTAAGCCTGCTCTCGACCAGGCTCAAACTTTTTGATCTGTTGTCATGGTGATTTAGACAATCCAGCTTCGGGGAATGGGAAGGTCCGGCTTAAGTCAGACTTGACCGAAAGTTATCCGGCTAACTCAGTTATCCAGGTACGGGGAACGGGGCCCTGGTCTGCATCCTCTTAGCAGTTGTTTTGTATTGAGCCGCACTGTATTGTACCCAGGGAGCGAAATAAACTTTTTGACTCACCGGCCAGTGGCTGGTAGATGAGAAAAATCTACCTGCCAAGCATATTTCTTACCAGTCAATTTATACATTTTTTTAATAAAATAAAATATAATATATTATACAATCATACTTGTAGTTGTATTATCTGCGAGACATCGCCACCACGCAACAAGTCAAAATGCTTGCTATCTGCAAACAGCTCCACTGTCTGTGTGTATACTCGAGTAGCCTCCAGCTCCAGCAAGGATTCTCCGGCGCTGCAGCTGGACCCTATACTGTAGCCTCCAGCTCCAGCAAGGATTCTCCGGCGCTGCAGCTGGACCCTACTGGAGCTAACGTGTACTATGTAGCTACCTATCCAACGGAGGTATTATGCACTACTAGACTTGCTGGAGCATTTGTTGATATCGGGAGCTATCAGTAGCTAGCCGGCTAGATAACGGACAATGCCTCAGTATTAAACTAAAAGTGAATAGTTGACTGGGTCATTTTGTAACAGTAGCTAACGTTAGAGCAGACTGCCCGGCCCGACTCTAGCCTCTCTGTTTACATGGGGTTGGGAGGGGCTGGAGGAGGGAGGAGCAGCGCATTGCATGTCTGTGTGCTTGAGACAGCGAGTGAGAACTCCGCTAAGAATTGGATCATGTTATTCGATCGGTTTTCACATGACTATTTCGTTGCCGGCCACATGGCGGACAGACCTCTCAGTCCCACCCGCCAAACGTAAAATCTGCCCGCAAATGGCGCTTGGCGGGCTTTAATTTCGCTCCCTGATTGTACCCATTCTGCAATCTGTTTAAAGTTTTCAATCGATCAAGGCTAAGCCTTAAATGATTATCTCTGAGCCAAGCCGTGACCCCATTGTGTCATATCTTCAGTATACAATCCAGTTTACAGCATTTGAAGGTTAAACGAAATACGCCTCTCCATAATGCAGAGAGATTGTTATTTATTGTGACCCCAGTCTTGTGTGTACAGTGAAAATATGTAACGTTAGACCAGTTCAAAGTACTTCCCAGATCTCCTGTCCTCTCCTTCCTCTAATTCTGTTCCTTTCTCAGCCATGTCAATAGACCGGAATAAGTTGGCAGGGGACCACATTCTTCATGTATCTAACCGATTAGTTCAGGCTTACTGAAGTTTTCTCAGTCCCTCCTCCTCCCTGTTCGCTAAGGCCCTTGTTACACACACTGTTTTTGTGCTCGTTTTTAATACGTTTTTGAATACATTTGCTGTCCCTATTAGATAGAAATGCCGTTTTGGCAGGAAACGTTGTGGCCCTACTGAAAACGCTAAATTGTGTTTCCGTTTTGGAATAGCGCCAAAAATTCGCAGTAGATACCATCTGCGTGCCCTTCCGGTGACAACAGAGCTGTCCCAAATAGCTGCAGCTACCATGTGTTGTCAAGTTATTGTTATAAGGACCCCAGTCCAAGCTACAACAGTCTGCATTCCCTTAACAATTGTTTGTATTGAGCCGTATTGTATTGTACCCATTATGCAATATGTTAAATAAAGTTTACATCCATTCATTCTGCTAGCATTACCGATTGCATGAGCACTGCAGCTGGCTAACGTGAGCTAGCGTTAGCTATCAGACCCTGTTAGCTCAAGCTCCTCTTTCAATCTTAACAAGCATTAAACAAAATGGCCCAGTCATCTATTCACCTTTGTTTAAAACACACGCCGTTGTCTCTAATGTTATCTAGCTACTGATAGCTCCCGATATCATCAGTTTGGTGCTGGCTGGTTAACGTGAGCTAGCGTTAGCTTCTAGCCACAATGCTATACTGTTATACTGGCATATTACATTCACGTTAGCATGTAGCTAACAACATCGCCGATCCTTTTTGAGACTAAACTATCCGCGCTTGGTGGTCACTTGTGTTGATGTTAGTTTTGTTTCATCAACAAATGAGAGGCAGAACACACAGTGAATGTATCCGTTTTGTTTATTGCACTTTTATTACACTTTGCTGAAAAATAAGTGCTGCATGGGTAAATAGGCATTTAAAGATGGCGGCGCCTTGTTGACATTTTCTTTGCAGGAAGTGTATTGGCACATTCAAGTTCTGATTGGTTGAAAATTGCCTTCATGTTCGCCACCTACTGCCACCTACTGCTTTGGCAGTGTACTACATCACTGTGCTCAGGTTGCAAAACGTATGTCTCACTCGGCTACCGCTACGTTGCGACCTGGAAAAGCGAAACTCATCTGAAAACGAAACAAAGGTGTAACCAGTGGTGCAGTCGTGGTCACACGCGGTTACACGCCGTGTTACTAGATGATCACTGAGGCAGAAGTACGCGCGCACAAAGATGCGCTCTATCCATTCGTTGTGCGCTAAGTACCCGGCCAGTGGCCACCCATAACAAAAGCGCGTCTTCAACCACGCCCCCGCCCGCAAATACAAACAGATATAAACAGATCATTTGAGTACACCCGGCCACCCATAACAAAAGCGTGTCTTCAACCACGCCCCCGCCCCCGAAAATACAAACCGATATAAACAGATCATTTGACAACAGTATCATGTTCCTACCTGCAACGCAACCTGAACCAACAATGCCACCGCCGCTCCCCAAGAGAAGAAAGTTGCAGCTTCAGAATCAGCTTATCCAAAGCAAACTTAGTTTCGCTATACCTGCACGACCTCCAACGCCCGGGTACAATACAGTACAGCTCAATACATGCATACAATTGTTAAGGGGATGCAGACCAAGACTTTCGTCTTGTTTACATCAGGGTCCCCCATTTTCAATTCATCATAACATACACCAGATAGACAGTCTTGCTCTCTTAATATGCTGGTTAAATCGGCTGTCTTTAACCTGAATTAGCAAACAAGATACAAAGCATTCAGTTGACTAATTGTATATGTTCTAATGTTCTCTGTTCTAATGTTCCTGCTACCTTTTTCAGCTTCGCTATTTAAAAAAAAAAATAAAAAATCTGTTCTGTGCGCATGCACGTACCGGCGGTCCGGCGCACGTGCGTGGCGTGTTACCAGTTCCCATATTACGACTGCACCACTGGGTGTAACCCAGCGTTTCCGTTAGCCGGTAATTACCGGTATTTGACCGGCAAAATCTGTTGAAGTCCGACATATTTAATCTCTCCGGTCTTAATGTCCAGTGAAAATAATTCCCTCTAAGCACAATTTGATTATTTGAATTGTATTAAAATAGGCTAAAATTAAATAGCCTATGCGATGAACGAAACATTACATTTGTTTCATCGTTGCTTCACCAAGCAGGTATAATAATGACACTGCTGTGTCAGCGGGAGCTTTGCTGCTAGATTTGCGACTGCATGCAGCTGCAGAGCCGCAGAAACCACCATAACCCACCCATCTGTACCGGGACAGTGCAGTACTCCAATTCAGCCATTAGCAATTCAGCTGTTGGGTGGGGGGCGCTGTTGAGCAGTCCCCAGATAGAGCCAGAAAACAGCTGCATCTGCTGGTCTGCAGCGACATACTCTTTGCAAATAAGTCGTTGCAAGGTGGAGACTGGAGAGTCATCACGCAAACCCACGATAATGTTGCCGTCTCTCTCTGCCAAATTTCTCAGTTCTTCGCTTGATATAATTAATACAAATGTCCAATATAACGGAATTCGTTAGCTCATAAAAATGTGATTATAACAGACTGCTGTTTATTAATGTTTATTATAACAGACTGCTGTTTATTAATGTAACTGGCGACTGCCCACAGACACCTATTTGATTTAAAGTCGGCAGCAGCATGGAGTCTCTGGACTTATTTTATTTGGAATATAATGACTTTATACGCAAAAGTAGCCTAGTTTTAAGTTAAAATATTATAAATCTACATGCCTTGACGATGTCATTCTTTATATAGCCTACCTATCAATTGTTTTTAAGCTCAATAAACTCTGACCTGAATTTCTCTCATTTGACTACCGGAATCTCATAAATCTACCGGACCCTGAGACCGGCAACAATTTGTTTCTAACGGAAACCCTGGTGTAACCGCAGCCTAAGTGTTGGTGCACCAGAGGTACAAAGAGTGCCCCCTCATAGTGAATCTCTGGTGTATTTCAGATTGAATCTCTGGTGTATTTCAGATTGAATCTCTGGTGTATTTCACAGTATATTTCAGAGTGAATCTCTGGTGTATTTCAGAGTGAATCTCTGGTGTATTTCAGATTGAATCTCTGGTGTATTTCACAGTATATTTCAGAGTGAATCTCTGGTGTATTTCAGAGTGAATCTCTGGTGTATTTCAGATTGAATCTCTGGTGTATCTCACAGTGTATTTCACAGTATATTTCAGAGTGAATCTCTGGTGTATTTCACAGTGAATCTCTGGTGTATTTCACAGTGAAACTCTGGTGTATTTCACAGTGAAACTAGTGGGATAGTGTGTACTGCAGTAGGTTAGGGGTCTCTGCATGTGTAGCAGTGTGTAGTGGGATAGTGTGTAGCAGTCAGGGCACGAAATTAACTTTTTGACTCACCGGCCAGTGACGGGTAGATGGGACAATTCTACCCGCCAAGCATTGCTTGTTGTAGTTAACAAAGAGAGGCAGAGTTGATTTTGCTAAAATATATATATATATAATTTTTTTTATTTTCTTTTTATTTATTTTTTCATATTCGAATCCCATGCCCATCGAACGAAGCTTCGAAGTATTTAAGACAGCCCTATTAAATGGACTGTTATATCTTATTAAATTGTGGACATTTATTCATTCCCACGTATTAGACACTATTTCTGATGGTAAAATGAGCGTTTTGGGGCCATGGAATGTTTTGTGAGTTACATATTTAAATACATTTGGTAATTTAGCTGACACTTTCATTCAAAGCAACTTACAAATTGTGTACAACAAGTCAGCAGGAGTGGTACATATCTAGCAGCCAAGGATAAGTAGTATTGTTTGTCAGTGTCAAGCTTGAGTGTTATACTCTGAGTACATACTGTAGTAGTATAGACATATTAGCATAGTTGGTAGTAGTATTTATACAACAGCATGCAAATTTCTCGATTCTGATTGGCTGAAACAGTCCATTTACACGTATGTATTGCGATCAGTCCACGCTTGCTGGCCCAGGACCCGCCCACAACCGAATCACATCACATCAATCCGCCGGATCACAAGAAGGTGGACAATAATCTTTACAAATGGATATGTTGATAGCGACTAAACGACTAAATATCAAGCGATTCTGTCACAGCGAATGTCTTAGTCGTTTAAACAATGTTGGATGATGTAATTGATGGGTCTTGAATCATTCTGTAACAAAAGAAAAATCGCGAATTGATTGATTGATTAATTTTCAATTTTTTTTTCAATTTCTTTTTCCTTTCGACTGTCAGCGCTCGCTCTAGTCTCCACCCACCGCCACACACCCCCCCACACACCCCCCCACACACACACACACACACACACACACACACATACACACACACGCACACACACACACACACGCACACACACGCACACACACACACACACACTCTGCCTGCAACGCGGGGGATAGTCAGACTGAGAGAGAGCTGGGTGCTGCGCTGTTCTAAGTGAGCATGGCCTATTGAGTTGATTGATTGATTGATTGCTAATTTTATTACTGTACGCTTGGTTTCCAACTGGTTAAGTTTAGGCCCTCTACAGTAGGTTTAAAAAAATAAATAAAAGAATAGGGCGAAGAAAACGTTTTTTTCCTATAGGGCAAAGAAAACTTTTTAATTTGTTTTACCTACTTTCTATAGAAGCATCTAAGAATGAAGTTCTATGGAAAGTAGGTCTGCATTCCCTTAACAATTGTGTGTATTGAGCCGTACTGTATTGTAGCCATTCTGCATCTGGTAATAAAATGTTCAATCAATCATTCCAATAATACACAGTTGGATGTGTTAGTTGGTTGGATGCACTTCAAGCTGCTTCCACATGAGGCAACTTCTCTCAATCATTCCAATAATACGCAGTTGGATGTGTTAGTTGGTTGGATGCACTTCCGATCTGCTTCCACATGGAGGCAAATTGTCTTTTTTGTAGTTGTGGGAACTACTTTTTCTGGCGGATGGTTTTTTCAATAAATCTTCGATTAATGTGTGTTTATTGTATAGAAATAAGGTTGGATGAATGTGGCAGTTGTATAAAAGCTTTACACCACTTGCAGTCGTGATTTGTGAACAATAAACCATGCCTAGGGGGGTCTAACGACCACCCCTAGGCATGGTTTATTGTTCACAAACCACTCCTGCGCGTGATGTAATGCTTAAATACATGGTAGCATAATACTAGTAAAATGAAGTAAAACAGTTACAATTCAGATATTGAAGAAGTGTGTTTTTGGTTGATAAAGTGGGCAGGTTTCAGAAGATGCAGAGTTTAGGGATAAATAATACATAAAGATAGAATAGAAAAGAAAAAGACCATTACTGCATCAAAAGTAATCAACAAACTATACTATAAAAAAACCAATCTCTGGTAAAACCAAATGGTCTCTTTCTTTTCTTTTGTAGAGGCTGCACCCAGCTAAACTTGCCTTCCTGGATTTTGTACATAATACAAGTTCATGTTAAAAGGATGACACAAAAAGCCAGACCGAGGGCTTGTTTCAGTTTTATAATAAACAATCAAACTGAGAATTTTTTTTGCCTGTCTATTTGTTTGGTGGAAACTTGATCACGAAGTAAAAAAAAAAAAAAAAAAGTAGTGCCGATGTAGCTAGCTATTTTTGCCATGTTCTTGTAGTGTAGCTTGCTACATTTCTCTGGGGATAGCTTCCATTGTAGTTGAGCTATATTTAATCGAGAGTAACTTGTAGTGTAGCTTGCTACATTTTCCAAGTAGCTTGCCCATCACTGGCTATATTATACGATCTCAAGCTATACTATTCTTAAAGTGATCTTTCCTTCTGTAAAGTGTCCATAGTGTGAGCGTGTGCAGCATGAGTGTGTGTGTGCTCATGTTAAAGTGGCTGCTAGTGTGCGAGCGTGTCGTGTGTGTGCTCATGTGTGCTTGTGCGTTCAGTGAGTTCAGTGTTCAAGGCTCTGATGGCCTGGGGGAAGAAACTGAGCCTAGGGCTGGGCGATATGGCCAAAAACCTTATCGCGATAAAATTATAAAATGATTTTCATATAACTCGATATCGATAATTATCGTCGATATAATTTCTGTCAAGTTTAATTAACTTATTATGCCCGGCGCCGATGGACGGGCTATTAATAGACTTGTGGCTGCGAATGTCTCGAGAGTCGAGTTGATGTCATCATCAGTCCGCGCACGTTAGCAGTTAGCCAGTCCAGAGCAAGCAGAGTATCTCATGACAATGTACCATGTGTCTGACCATATGTGTATGACCATAAAATACTCTGTTCCGCCCCAATACATTGCAACGACGTCCACCGTATACCCCACACTACTATAACAGTTACCCTCAGAATTCAAAACACACACCAACTCGGCAGGTAAACTGTAAAATAGCGCCGTGCAAGCTAAGTATCATAGCCAGCCTCATTTACAAGCGGTTTATTCCATGACAATGTACTAAATATGACCATAAAATACTCTGGTCCGCCCCAATACATTGCAACGACGTCCACCGTATACCCCACACTACTATAACCGTGGCATCAGAATTCACGCCACACACATACTCGGCACGTAAATATATAAAATAGCGCCATGCAAGCTAATTATCCTAGCTAGCTTTGAGTCTTAAACCAAAACAGTAGCGCATCTGGAGCTGTGGTGCGTAAGCACGTCATCACGTAACGTTGGTTGTTGTTAGTGAGTGTGTTGAGCCGAGGCTGAGCGGAGCCAAACTTGGAAAATCGATATATCTAAACTTTGCGACCACGTTTCATGTTTATTTCGAGGAAATAATTTATCGCGATATTTATCGTTATCGTTTTATCGCCCAGCCCTAGCTGAGCCTAAGTCTCTCTGTCCTCGTTACTGGTGCTCGCAGGTGTTTGCCTGACCGCAGCAGCATGAACAGGCTGTTGTTGGGGTGGTGAGGGTCTTTCATTATCCTGCAGGCTCTGGATTTGCACCTCTTGTTGTATAGGACCTGCAGGGTTGGTAGTGCAATACCCGTGGTATGCTCGGCTGAGCGCACCACTCTCTGTAGGGCCTTCCTGTCC
Source organism: Notolepis coatsorum (assembly GCF_963971535.1). Classification (NCBI taxonomy): domain Eukaryota; kingdom Metazoa; phylum Chordata; class Actinopteri; order Aulopiformes; family Paralepididae; genus Notolepis; species Notolepis coatsorum. The sequence continues at coordinate 133,990,969 of NC_140174.1, read as the reverse complement.
TGTGCCGTGCTGTTGCCATACCAGGCAGTGATGTTTCCAGTCAAGATGCTCTCTACAGCTCCGGAGTAGAAGGACTGGATTATCTTCCCAGATACTCTGAACTTCCTTAACTGTCTCAGGTGGTAGAGGCGCTGCTTCGCCTTTTTAACGACTGAGTCTATGTGTGTTGTCCATGTCAGGTCCTCTGAGATGTGGACCCCCAAATACTTGAAGCTGCTCACCCTGTCCACGGTAGCCCCGTTTATCCTCAGTGGTGTGTGTGTCCCCTGCTGTCTCCTCCTAAAATCCACGATCAGCTCCTTGGTTTTACCAATGTTCAGGAGCAGGCTGTTGTCCTGGCACCAGCGTTCCAGTACCTCAACCTCCTCCCGGTAGGCCTTCTCATCGTTGTCCGAGATCAGCCCCACCACCACTGTGTCGTCCGCAAACTTCACTATGGAGTTGGAGCTGAACTTGGCCACACAGTCGTGTGTGTAAAGTGAGTACAGCAGGGGGCTCTGAACACAGCCTTGGGGGGACCCGATGCTCAGGGTGATGGTGTTGGAGGTCTGACCCCCCACCCTGACCGCCTGGGGTCTTTCACTCAGAAAGTCCAGTATCCAGGCGCTCAGAGCGGAGCTCAGACCCAGCTCGATCAGCTTGTCCACCAGTCTGGTGGGGACTATGGTGTTGAACGCTGAGCTGTAGTCAATGAACAACAGTCTCACATAGCCCCCCTTCTGGCGGTCAAGGTGAGAGAGGGTGCTGTGCAGTACTTGGGAGACCGCATCGTCAGTGGACCTATTTGGCCTGTATGCAAATTGCATAGGGTCCATATCACTGGGGAGGGAGGCACATGTGATCCTTGACCAGCCTCTCGAAACATTTCATGGCCACAGAGGTGAGTGCCACCGGTCTGTAGTCATTGAGACATGTTGGGGAGGGTTTCTTTGGTACAGGGATGATGGTAGACATCTTGAAGCAGGCAGGGACCACTGACCCCGCCAGGGATCGATTAAATATGGCAGTGAACACAGGGGCTAGCTGGTTGGCACAGGACTTAAGTATGCGTCCTGTTATACCATCTGGGCCAGCAGCTTTTCTGGTGTTCACCTGCATAAATGCTCTTCTCACACTGTGTACCGACAACGAGAGAGCGTCCCCCCCCCCCCCCCCCCCCCCTTCCCCCCCCCCTCCACAACAGCCGGCGCGCCAGTGACGTCACTAGCCGTTGAGCTAGCGGCGCCACTGCAGAAACGAGTCATATCCGCCGCAGGTTTTTTTCAAAATAAGAGTATCATATGAACCGAACGTTGCTAACTGCCGGAGCCATCGATATTATGACTGGAGCTGCGCTTGGGGCGGAAATGAGACCCGCACAGGATTTTCAAAATAAAGAGTATCGATATGAACCACACGCCAGGTGGCGGGCAGACCTCTCATTGTTAGTCGTCAAACCTAAAATATGCCCGCCATTGGCGGGTGGCGGGCTCTAATTTCGTGTTTATTGGCCTACCCGTAATGTTTTGGCCTAATCTTACCCAATTGTGAGTCGTCATACTCATATGTCATATCTAAACCAACCAATCAATCATAGTGGGTTTTCTCCAGGGATTTTCTTTTTCCACAAATCTTTATTTAGTCTGTTTCTCCGGACAGTAGCGTTTTGCTCATGCTACGTCACTACTTGGTTCTCAAAATAGCTGCACTACAGAGAACGCTACTTGGTTCAAAAGTAGCGACGCAACCATCACGCTACTGAGAAATGTAGTTAAGCTATGTAGCGTCGCTACTTGTAGCTAGCTACTGCCCAACACTGTGTGTACTATATTGTGTACTGCAGTAGATAAGGGCTAGGGGTGCACGATATATCGGTCGGGTATCGGTATCGGCCGATAAGTGCCTTGTTGACTGCCATCGGCCTGTCAGCCGATAAGCTCAAATGTGCCGATGGCAGTAGCCGATAAATATCCGTCAATCTGGTCCACACATTCAAACTTTGAAAAAAGTTTCAGTCAAGCGCCCTGCACAACGCCGCCCTCACACACACACATGCTACTGCATCAAATTTACTTATGATTAACAAAGGCAATCGTTTTGTGGCATTAACGTTATATAGTTACACGTTCAATAACATCAGCGTATTTACCCGAACATAGCAAGCATTACTCATTCATATCTCAGCTCCTTCCTTTGCTCAGAGAGCCTGTACTGAATTGTACCCATTCTGCAATCTGTTAATAAAGTTTTCAATCAGACAAATGTATAGAAAAGCTTTTATTATAACATTCGTTGCAGCAAAATCATTATGCCTCATTTAGTCATCCTGCGGAGCACTGGTAGTCTACTCGTGGGCCGCGGGAGCTAACTTTATTAGCTTAGTTGTTGAGCTCTCCTGAAAATCAATGGCGGACTTCCCGGAAGTAAAAAACGAATACTGTAAGTGCTTGCCGATTGGTGGTAAGAACAGCAGAGGCGGGTGCAAGCGGTGTGACGTAATTGGCAGAATCGACTGTCAATCAAAATTGTTCTGTTGCATTGCTTTTGTTGAGAGATAGTGCTCTCTTATTAAAACTAATAAACAAGTCTTGAGCAAGACAAGTTAGTCTGTTATGAAAGCCAGTGAGTATTGTATGACTCAGACTTCAGCAATAATCATGACTCATGAGCATTATAAAATAAAAACACACATGGCATGGTGGAATTAATACCATAAACATATTTCTTGATGTTTCCTTTTTTTAAGTAAGTAAAGAGGCCTATGTTCATATCGGTGAGCACAATTTGTAACACAAAAAGAGAGACGTGTAGCCTATTTATTTATTTAATATTTTATTTATTCATTTTATTATTATTATTTTATTTGTTGCTTTGCCTAAAATAATAGTCAAGCATAGGGCTAAAAAAAATTCGTAAACAATAATATAATTAGTTGTTATATGGTTATAATAAAAGCTTTTCTATACATTTGTCTGATTGATTGATTGAAAACTTTATTAACAGATTGCAGAATGGGTACAATACAGTACAGCTCAGTGGACTGGAGGATGAAGACCAGAAAAAGACTTTCAGCTTTTTTACATAAGGGTCCTCCATTTTCAATTCATCAAAACATTTAGAGACATACAAATATACAGTAGTTTCATAAAAAAAAAATATATATATATATAGGTTAGGGCTCTCTGCATGTGTACTGTAGTGTGTACTATATTGTGTACTGAAGTAGGTTAGGGCTCTCTGTGTACTGTAGTGTGTACTATAGTGTGTACTGCAGTATGTTAGGGCTCTCTGTGTACTGTAGTGTGTACTATAGTGTGTACTGCAGTAGGTTAGGGCTCTCTGCATGTGTACTGTAGTGTGTACTATATTGTGTACTGCAGTAGGTTAGGGCTCTCTGCATGTGTACTGTAGTGTGTACTATAGTGTGTACTGCAGTAGGTTAGGGCTCTCTGCATGTGTACTGTAGTGTGTACTATAGTGTGTACTGCAGTAGGTTAGGGCTCTCTGCATGTGTACTGTAGTGTGTACTATATTGTGTACTGCAGTAGGTTAGGGCTCTCTGCATGTGTACTGTAGTGTGTACTATATTGTGTACTGCAGTAGGTTAGGGCTCTCTGCATGTGTACTGTAGTGTGTACTATATTGTGTACTGCAGTAGGTTAGGGCTCTCTGCATGTGTACTGTAGTGTGTACTATATTGTGTACTGCAGTAGGTTAGGGCTCTCTACATGTGTACTGTAGTGTGTACTATATTGTGTACTGCAGTAGGTTAGGGCTCTCTGTGTACTGTAGTGTGTACTATAGTGTGTACTGCAGTAGGTTAGGGCTCTCTGCATGTGTACTGTAGTGTGTACTATATTGTGTACTGCAGTAGGTTAGGGCTCTCTGCATGTGTACTGTAGTGTGTACTATATTGTGTACTGCAGTAGGTTAGGGCTCTCTGCATGTGTACTGTAGTGTGTACTATAGTGTGTACTGCAGTAGGATAGGGCTCTCTGCATGTGTACTGTAGTGTGTACTATATTGTGTACTGCAGTAGGTTAGGGCTCTCTGCATGTGTACTGTAGTGTGTACTATATTGTGTACTGCAGTAGGTTAGGGCTCTCTGCATGTGTACTGTAGTGTGTACTATATTGTGTACTGCAGTAGGTTAGGGCTCTCTGCATGTGTACTGGAGTGTGTACTATATTGTGTACTGCAGTAGGTTAGGGCTATCTGCATGTGTACTGGAGTGTGTACTATAGTGTGTACTGCAGTATGTTAGGGCTCTCTGTGTACTGTAGTGTGTACTATATTGTGTACTGCAGTAGGTTAGGGCTCTCTGCATGTGTACTGTAGTGTGTACTATATTGTGTACTGCAGTAGGTTAGGGCTCTCTGCATGTGTACTGTAGTGTGTACTATAGTGTGTACTGCAGTAGGTTAGGGCTCTCTGCATGTGTACTGTAGTGTGTACTATAGTGTGTACTGCAGTAGGTTAGGGCTCTCTGCATGTGTACTGTAGTGTGTACTATAGTGTGTACTGCAGTAGGTTAGGGCTCTCTGCATGTGTACTGTAGTGTGTACTATATTGTGTACTGCAGTAGGTTAGGGCTCTCTGTGTACTGTAGTGTGTATTATAGTGTGTACTGCAGTAGGTTAGGGCTCTCTGCATGTGTACTGTAGTGTGTACTATATTGTGTACTGCAGTAGGTTAGGGCTCTCTGCATGTGTACTGTAGTGTGTACTATATTGTGTACTGCAGTAGGTTAGGGCTCTCTGCATGTGTACTGTAGTGTACTATATTGTGTACTGCAGTAGGTTAGGGCTCTCTGCATGTGTACTGTAGTGTGTACTATATTGTGTACTGCAGTAGGTTAGGGCTCTCTGCATGTGTACTGTAGTGTGTACTATATTGTGTACTGCAGTAGGTTAGGGCTCTCTGCATGTGTACTGTAGTGTGTACTGCAGTAGGTTAGGGCTCTCTGCATGTGTACTGTAGTGTGTACTATAGTGTGTACTGCAGTAGGTTAGGGCTCTCTGCATGTGTACTGGAGTGTGTACTATAGTGTGTACTGCAGTAGGTTAGGGCTCTCTGCATGTGTACTGTAGTGTGTACTATATTGTGTACTGCAGTAGGTTAGGGCTCTCTGCATGTGTACTGTAGTGTGTACTATATTGTGTACTTGTTGAAGAGCCGATGGGCTTGTCTCTTATCTATCTCAGATCACTTACTTGAGATATAACCCTTTGGCCGCCCGATATCCCCCAGCGAGGTGCTAAACTCACTAAGTTCTCGGGTCAATTACTATTTCTGTCAAGCTTACTTCATAGTCACTAGTTTAGTTATATCCAGTTGATATGAAATGTAAGCATAGAAGAGTTGTTAACCTCTTCTTTGTTTGTAATAAACCGAATGTATGTCTGGGAGAACTCTTATTGCCTATAATAACAATAATATTATTATCATCATTATTATCATCATTTTACGAAACGGCCTGTAATGCTACCCATTTGAAAGCCTGATGATATTACGTCACCGTCACCGCCAATATCCTCATTTGTGAGGGAAGGCCTGTAATACTGATCATTTGAAAGCTTGGTGATATTACTTCACCATCACCACCAATATCCTCATTTGTGAGGGAAGGCCTGTAATACTGATCATTTGAAAGCTTGATTGTATTACTACTCTTTTAATAAGTATTACTACTGTTAATAATGTAACATTAGCGTACTAACAATCATTTGCAAGCCCCATAACCCCTTATCAGTTTGACAGGTCCATCAGTCCGTGGCCACCAATCGTCCGGCCCTGCAGTGACTTAGACTTTTAGTTCCCCACACATCTAATGGGACCCGTCCAACACAGTGGCTACCGGCGCTTGCAAACAACAAACTGTGAAACTAAGCATTAGAATATATATATATATTGTGGGATCGCAAGAAAGGATGAAACGGGAGACGGTAGTCGAGTTTTTTCTTTTACTTCCCAACATAAATTACATACATCCAACAGAGTGCAGAGACGTTTAACGTTACTACTTGAAAGTGACAGCAGCCAGCTGACAGCTGACAGGTGACATAATATAGGTCACCAAATACCCACCCCGTTCCCAGAATCCCCAGGCTTAAAGGAGCATTCCTCCGCTCCTCAAGTCCAGTGAATGTCTGCACCAATTGTGCGTGATAAGTGTCACCACACAGGCCCCCCCATAATTCACAATAACCCCCCAAAAGATCATCCACAGTCAACGAGGCGGGGGGCGGATCAGGCGCCCAAAACGACTCCGTATCACCCGTGCAGGGGTAGAGGTGGGGATTGGGGCGTGTGGGGGGGATTCAGGAGATATGAGGTGACGAGAGGGAAAAGCAGTTGGCAGGGGCCGGACAGGGGGTCGTCCACGCCGCGGGGGCCGGGCCAGTTCAACTGGCCTGTCTAGGTCCAAATGGGCAGGCTTGAGCCGGTCGACCGATACCCGCTCTGACCTTCCTCCAATGTCCACCATGAAGTTCTTAGGCCCCGCCTCCAGGACGCGAAAAGGGCCGTCGTAAGGGGGCTGCAGAGGAGTACGGTGGCTGTCATGGCGAATGAAAACATACCTGGCTGACTGCAGATCCCTAGGCATGTAGGACTGCGGGAGGCAGTGCTGGGAAGTTGGGACTGGGGTGAAAGCACCGGCGTCATCCCTGAGCACAGTCCGAGATGAGGTGACCGACCAGGGAGCCTCGGCATCCGGGAGGAACTACCCAGGGACTCGCAGCGGCTGTCCGTACACCAGCTCAGCAGCCGAGGCCTGCAGGTCTTCTTTGGGGGCGGAGCGCAGGCCAAGCATGACCCAGGGAAGTCGGTCGACCCAGTTGCCGTCCGTAAGGCTGGCCCGCAGAGCAGCCTTCATATATCGGTGAAACCGTTTACACAAGCCGTTGCCCTGTGGGTTGTAGGCTGTGGTGCGGTGGAGCTTCACTCCCAGGCCCTCTGCGACTGCAGTCCAGAGCCCGGACGTAAACTGTGGGCCCCGGTCGGATGTGAGATCAGATGGTGTGCCAAAACGGGCTACCCAGGACCCAATGAACGCCCGGGCCACCTCGGCGGATGTGGTCGATGCCAGCGGGACCACCTCCGGCCACCTAGTGGGTCTGTCCATCATGGTGAGGAGGTGAGTGAACCCGTGGGAGGGGGGCAGGGGACCCACCAGGTCCACATTGACATGGTCAAAGCGCCTCTCCGGCACGAGAAACGGTGCCAAGGGGGCTTTGGTGTGACGGTGTATCTTTGCACGCTGGCACGCTGGCACGGAGGAGCCGGCCCAGGCTGCGATGTCCTTCCTGAGGCCATGCCAGACGAATTTAGCACTGACCAGCTTAGTTGACGCCTTCACCCCCGGGTGCGACAGGCCATGGATGGCTTCGAATACCTGCCGCCGCCAGCCAGCGGGAACCATCGGACGGGGCTGACCGGTGGAGACGCCACAGAGGAGCGTGGTGTTGGCAATACCAAACTGCACATCCTCTAACCTTAGCCCAGTGTCGGCTGTTCGGTAGGCCTGCATGTCCTTGTCAGTGGCCTGGTCGGCAGCCATGGCAGCGTAGTCCAGTCCCAAGTGGACGGCCCCCACCACCGTCCGGGAGAGGCAGTCAGCGACGTAGTTGTCTTTACCTGCGACATGCCGTAAGTCCGTGGTAAACTCGGAGATGGCGGAGAGTTGGCGCTGCTGGCGCCCTGACCACGGCTCGGTGGCCTTGGCCATGGCGAAGGTGAGTGGCTTATGGTCCACAAAGGCAGTAAACCGTCGGCCCTCCAGCAGGAATCTGAAGTGCCTGATGGCCAGGAAGAGGCCTAGGAGCTCCCGGTCAAAGGTGCTGTACTTTCTTTCATTGTCCCGCAGCTGGCGACTGAAGAAAGCAAGCGGTTGCCAGCCCCCCCCCACCCACTGTTCGTACACTGTCCCCACTGCGTAGTCTGAGGCGTCAGTTGTGAGGGCGATAGGGGCGGTAGGAAATGGGTGTGCCAGTAATGCGGCATTGGCCAGTGAAGTTTTAGCGCCCAAAAAAGCGTCGTCGGTACACAGGGACCAGTCCACCTCGGCCTTGGGGTCCTTACCACGCAGGGCCTCATACAAGGGGCGCATGAGGTGAGCAGCACGGGGAATTAACCTGTTGTAGAAGTTCACCATGCCTAGGAACTCCTGCAGGGACTTCACGGTGCGGGGGCGTGGAAAGCTGGCAACGGCGTCCACCCTGGCAGGGAGCGGAACGGCTCCCTCTGCTGAGACCCTGTGCCCGAGGAAATCAATAGACGACCGGCCGAACTGGCACTTGGCGGGGTTAACAATGAGCCCATGTGCACTGAGCCGCTCAAACAACTGCCTGAGATGTGTCAGGTGCTCCTCTGCAGACGTGCTGGCTACGAGAATGTCGTCCAAGTATACGAACATGAATGCCATATCCCGCAGCACCGAGTCCATCACTCGCTGGAAAGTCTGTGCCGCCCCCTTGAGGCCAAAGGGCATCCGCAGAAACTCGAACAGGCCAAAAGGAGTGATGACCGCCGTCTTGGGAACGTCCCGTGGGTGAACTGGTACCTGGTGGTATCCCCGCACCAAGTCCACCTTGGAAAAGATGGTGGTCCCCGCCAGGTGGGCGGAGAAGTCCTGTATATGCGGGACGGGGTACCGGTCCGGGGTCGTGGCGTTGTTTAGGCGTCGGAAATCGCCACAGGGACGCCACCCACCATCAGCCTTAGTGACCATATGCAGGGGGGAGGCCCACGGACTGTCAGAACGGCGCACAATTCCAAGGCGTTCCATGGTTGCAAATTCCTCCCTGGCAATGGAGAGCTTAGCTGGGTCAAGGCGCCGAGCACGTGCATAGACCGGGGGACCGACAGTGGCTATATAGTGCTCCACGCCATGCTTAGCGACTGCTGAGGAAAATGTAGTCGTGGTGAGGATAGGGAACTCCGCTAGGAGGCGCTGATATACATCCCCAGCAGCAAGCATGTTGGACAGACCTAGTGTCCCTGGCCCTCCCAGCATGCACGGGTAGGTAGCGAAGGAGACAGCATCGATTAGGCGACAGTTTGTAATGTCCACTAGCAGCCTGAACGCACACAGGAAGTCCGCGCCGAGGAGAGGAACTGACACAGCGGCCATGACAAACTCCCACCCGAAACGGCGGCCGCCAAAACACACCTCTACATACCGGGTTCCGTATGTACGTATAGGCGTGTCATTAGCAGCGTCCATGGGGGGACCGTGGCCCCCAGCCACAGCTGTAGCAGGCAGGATGCTTCGTTGCGCGCCCGAGTCGACTAGTAGTCGCCGGCCAAATAAGGTGTCCTTAATAAATAGCAGCCTGCTGCCTCCGCCAACGCTCATGGCTGTTAATGAGCATTGGCCCTGGCGTTTCCCTGGTCACTGTAATTGCACGGTGGGCGACACTGTTTGGCCCTGGCGCCAAACCGGTTATGGAAATAACACCATCCACTGTTACCCTGGCGACGGGCAGTCACTGCTGCAGCGGCGTCCGCAGCGTGCACTAGGTGGGTAGGTGGGTGGTAGGCTCGAAGCAGCGCATGCACAAACTGCTGCCGGTTGGCGAGATAAATCCTGTCCGCTTCGGCAGCCAGCGCGCGGTAGTCCTTGGTGAAGGAGACGGGATAGCTGGCAAGAGCGGTGCGCACAGGCGCTGGGAGCTGACGCATGAAAACATGTTTAAACAAAAAAGAGGGATCTGCCGAGCCCAAAACGGACAGCATCCTGTCCATCAGTTCGGACGGCTTGCCGTCGCCGAGGCCGCTGAGTGACAATAGACGATCCGCCTTTTCAATTTCCGACAGTTCAAATAATTGCAAAAGGAATGCCTTGATAGCGTCATATTTGCTGGCAGCTGGCGGAGCTTCCAGCAGCCCCATAGCACGGGCCGTCGTCTGGGCATCCAATGCTGCTACCACATGATAATATTTAGTAACATCCTGTGATATTCCTCTCAACTCGAACTGAGCTTCAATGTGCTGAAACCAGGGTCGGGGGCTGTGATGCCAGAAGTCGGGTAACTTAATTGCAGTGGCGTAGATAATGTTCACTTCTCCGTCCGTCATGATGTAATAATCACTCACGTACTTCAGGTCACCAATGTGGGAACGCAAGAAAGGATGAAACGGGAGACGGTAGTCGAGTCTTTCCTTTTACTTCCCAACATAAATTACTTACATCCAACAGAGTGCAGAGACGTTTAACGTTACTACTCGAAAGTGACAACAGCCAGCTGACAGCTGACAGGTGACATAATATAGGTTACCAAATACCCCCCCCCCCGTTCCCAGAATCCCCAGGCTTAAAGGAGCACTCCTCCGCTCCTCAAGTCCAGTGAATGTCTGTACCAATTGTGCGTGATAAGTGAGTCACCACAAGTTCTTACTTTTTTTGTACATGTTTTAAGAACTCAAAATGTAATTGTCAAATACAATTCTGTATTTTATGAGACGGGTGGAAACCCTAAACATCCTTGGCCTGTATTGCCACATGCTTCATTACAGAGTCTTTGGAGCAGAGTATCCACATAGGTTGCAATAGCAGCATCATCAAGACTTTCATGTGATTCCATGATGGTAACTTCAAATTAAAGTGAATTTAAATCAATGGATTTTAACACAGGCAATGTGGGGATCGGTGCTTTTTCATCTACCTGGCTATCTGTCTACCCACAGACCAAACTTCATCTACCTGGCTATCTGTGCAGGTGCAGATATTGCAGTGATGCATAGTGATTATACAAAGTGTATCCTAATAATTATCTTCCAAGATGATTGGAGGAGGAAATATCACGTTGTGTTTGATGGAGGGAGAGTCTATTGTTCTTCTGATCGGCCAATCAGTTCCAAGCAGCTAAGTGCCCAACTGTTGGCTCTATTGTATGAGAACAGGGCTGTTTTACTGAAGTACTCATGGTAAATGGTAAATGGACTGCATTTAGCGCTTTTATCCAAAGTGCTAAGTGAAGTCTCTCATGGGGCTGTCCGTTCATTATTATCCTCTAGTGAAAATGTCAGCAACTGCAATATAGAAAGGTGTATTTAAAAGGCTATTCTACTGAAATATACTTTTAGGTTGTAATTCCAAGTACATGTAATAATAATTATATAATACAATTGTATTTGTATAGCACCTTTCATACAGAAACTGCAGCTCAAAGTGCTTCACAAACGAAAAAAGACAGGAAAATTAGGACATAAAGTGCAGATATATAAAATCACAGTTTTTCACATTAGGATCTAACATAAGCGAATATCTTTTTACAAGTGCTAAATTTCAAGCCTGCAACCTTACTAAGACAGTCTAAATAGCCCTACAATGCAGATAATGGCATTAGAATGGCAAAACACTGTTTAGAATGTGTTTTTATTTCATAAGCGAATATCTTTTTACAAGTGCTAAATTTCAAGCCAGCAACCTTACTAAGACAGTCTAAATAGCCCTACAATGCAGATAATGGCATTAGAATGGCAAAACACTGTTTAGAATGTGTTTTTATTTCATAAGCGAATATCTTTTTACAAGTGCTAAATTTCAAGCCTGCAACCTTACTAAGACAGTCTAAATAGCCCTACAATGCAGATAATGGCATTAGAATGGCAAAACACTGTTTAGAATGTGTTTCTATTTCATAAGCGAATATCTTTTTACAAGTGCTAAATTTCAAGCCTGCAACCTTACTAAGACAGTCTAAATAGCCCTACAATGCAGATAATGGCATTAGAATGGCAAAACACTGTTTAGAATGTGTTTTTATTTCAAAAGCGAATATCTTTTTACAGGTGCTAAATTTCAAGCCTGCAACCTTACTAAGACAGTCTAAATAGCCCTACAATGCAGATAATGGCATTAGAATGGCAAAACACTGTTTAGAATGTGTTTTTATTTCAAAAGCGAATATCTTTTTACAAGTGCTAAATTTCAAGCCTGCAACCTTACTAAGACAGTCTAAATAGCCCTACAATGCAGATAATGGCATTAGAATGGCAAAACACTGTTTAGAATGTGTTTTTATTTCATAAGCGAATATCTTTTTACAAGTGCTAAATTTCAAGCCAGCAACCTTACTAAGACAGTCTAAATAGCCCTACAATGCAGATAATGGCATTAGAATGGCAAAACACTGTTTAGAATGTGTTTTTATTTCATAAGCGAATATCTTTTTACAAGTGCTAAATTTCAAGCCTGCAACCTTACTAAGACAGTCTAAATAGCCCTACAATGCAGATAATGGCATTAGAATGGCAAAACACTGTTTAGAATGTGTTTTTATTTCAAAAGCGAATATCTTTTTACAGGTGCTAAATTTCAAGCCTGCAACCTTACTAAGACAGTCTAAATAGCCCTACAATGCAGATAATGGCATTAGAATGGCAAAACACTGTTTAGAATGTGTTTTTATTTCATAAGCGAATATCTTTTTACAAGTGCTAAATTTCAAGCCAGCAACCTTACTAAGACAGTCTAAATAGCCCTACAATGCAGATAATGGCATTAGAATGGCAAAACACTGTTTAGAATGTGTTTTTATTTCAAAATCGAATATCTTTTTACAAGTGCTAAATTTCAAGCCTGCAACCTTACTAAGACAGTCTAAATAGCCCTACAATGCAGATAATGGCATTAGAATGGCAAAACACTGTTTAGAATGTGTTTTTATTTCATAAGCGAATATCTTTTTACAAGTGCTAAATTTCAAGCCAGCAACCTTACTAAGACAGTCTAAATAGCCCTACAATGCAGATAATGGCATTAGAATGGCAAAACACTGTTTAGAATGTGTTTTTATTTCATAAGCGAATATCTTTTTACAAGTGCTAAATTTCAAGCCAGCAACCTTACTAAGACAGTCTAAATAGCCCTACAATGCAGATAATGGCATTAGAATGGCAAAACACTGTTTAGAATGTGTTTTTATTTCATAAGCGAATATCTTTTTACAAGTGCTAAATTTCAAGCCAGCAACCTTACTAAGACAGTCTAAATAGCCCTACAATGCAGATAATGGCATTAGAATGGCAAAACACTGTTTAGAATGTGTTTTTATTTCATAAGCTAATATCTTTTTACAAGTGCTAAATTTCAAGCCAGCAACCTTACTAAGACAGTCTAAATAGCCATACAATGCAGATAATGGCATTAGAATGGCAAAACACTGTTTAGAATGTGTTTTTATTTCATAAGCGAATATCTTTTTACAAGTGCTAAATTTCAAGCCAGCAACCTTACTAAGACAGTCTAAATAGCCCTACAATGCAGATAATGGCATTAGAATGGCAAAACACTGTTTAGAATGTGTTTTTATTTCATAAGCTAATATCTTTTTACAAGTGCTAAATTTCAAGCCTGCAACCTTACTAAGACAGTCTAAATAGCCCTGCAATGCAGATAATGGCATTAGAATGGCAAAACACTGTTTAGAATGTGTTTTTATTTCATAAGCGAATATCTTTTTACAAGTGCTACATTTCAAGCCAGCAACCTTACTAAGACAGTCTAAATAGCCCTACAATGCAGATAATGGCATTAGAATGGCAAAACACTGTTTAGAATGTGTTTTTATTTCATAAGCGAATATCTTTTTACAAGTGCTAAATTTCAAGCCAGCAACCTTACTAAGACAGTCTAAATAGCCCTACAATGCAGATAATGGCATTAGAATGGCAAAACACTGTTTAGAATGTGTTTTTATTTCATAAGCGAATATCTTTTTACAAGTGCTAAATTTCAAGCCAGCAACCTTACTAAGACAGTCTAAATAGCCCTACAATGCAGATAATGGCATTAGAATGGCAAAACACTGTTTAGAATGTGTTTTTATTTCATAAGCGAATATCTTTTTACAAGTGCTAAATTTCAAGCCAGCAACCTTACTAAGACAGTCTAAATAGTCCTACAATGCAGATAATGGCATTAGAATGGCAAAACACTGTTTAGAATGTGTTTTTATTTCATAAGCGAATATCTTTTTACAAGTGCTAAATTTCAAGCCAGCAACCTTACTAAGAAAGTCTAAATAGCCCTACAATGCAGATAATGGCATTAGAATGGCAAAACACTGTTTAGAATGTGTTTTTATTTCATAAGCGAATATCTTTTTACAAGTGCTAAATTTCAAGCCAGCAACCTTACTAAGACAGTCTAAATAGCCCTACAATGCAGATAATGGCATTAGAATGGCAAAACACTGTTTAGAATGTGTTTTTATTTCATAAGCGAATATCTTTTTACAAGTGCTAAATTTCAAGCCTGCAACCTTACTAAGACAGTCTAAATAGCCCTACAATGCAGATAATGGCATTAGAATGGCAAAACACTGTTTAGAATGTGTTTTTATTTCATAAGCGAATATCTTTTTACAAGTGCTAAATTTCAAGCCAGCAACCTTACTAAGACAGTCTAAATAGTCCTACAATGCAGATAATGGCATTAGAATGGCAAAACACTGTTTAGAATGTGTTTTTATTTCATAAGCGAATATCTTTTTACAAGTGCTAAATTTCAAGCCAGCAACCTTACTAAGACAGTCTAAATAGCCCTACAATGCAGATAATGGCATTAGAATGGCAAAACACTGTTTAGAATGTGTTTTTATTTCATAAGCGAATATCTTTTTACAAGTGCTAAATTTCAAGCCAGCAACCTTACTAAGACAGTCTAAATAGCCCTACAATGCAGATAATGGCATTAGAATGGCAAAACACTGTTTAGAATGTGTTTTTATTTCATAAGCGAATATCTTTTTACAAGTGCTAAATTTCAAGCCTGCAACCTTACTAAGACAGTCTAAATAGCCCTACAATGCAGATAATGGCATTAGAATGGCAAAACACTGTTTAGAATGTGTTTTTATTTCATAAGCGAATATCTTTTTACAAGTGCTAAATTTCAAGCCTGCAACCTTACTAAGACAGTCTAAATAGCCCTACAATGCAGATAATGGCATTAGAATGGCAAAACACTGTTTAGAATGTGTTTTTATTTCAAAAGCGAATATCTTTTTACAGGTGCTAAATTTCAAGCCTGCAACCTTACTAAGACAGTCTAAATAGCCCTACAATGCAGATAATGGCATTAGAATGGCAAAACACTGTTTAGAATGTGTTTTTATTTCAAAAGCGAATATCTTTTTACAAGTGCTAAATTTCAAGCCTGCAACCTTACTAAGACAGTCTAAATAGCCCTACAATGCAGATAATGGCATTAGAATGGCAAAACACTGTTTAGAATGTGTTTTTATTTCATAAGCGAATATCTTTTTACAAGTGCTAAATTTCAAGCCAGCAACCTTACTAAGACAGTCTAAATAGCCCTACAATGCAGATAATGGCATTAGAATGGCAAAACACTGTTTAGAATGTGTTTTTATTTCATAAGCGAATATCTTTTTACAAGTGCTAAATTTCAAGCCAGCAACCTTACTAAGACAGTCTAAATAGCCCTACAATGCAGATAATGGCATTAGAATGGCAAAACACTGTTTAGAATGTGTTTTTATTTCATAAGCGAATATCTTTTTACAAGTGCTAAATTTCAAGCCAGCAACCTTACTAAGACAGTCTAAATAGTCCTACAATGCAGATAATGGCATTAGAATGGCAAAACACTGTTTAGAATGTGTTTTTATTTCATAAGCGAATATCTTTTTACAAGTGCTAAATTTCAAGCCAGCAACCTTACTAAGACAGTCTAAATAGCCCTACAATGCAGATAATGGCATTAGAATGGCAAAACACTGTTTAGAATGTGTTTTTATTTCATAAGCGAATATCTTTTTACAAGTGCTAAATTTCAAGCCAGCAACCTTACTAAGACAGTCTAAATAGCCCTACAATGCAGATAATGGCATTAGAATGGCAAAACACTGTTTAGAATGTGTTTTTATTTCATAAGCGAATATCTTTTTACAAGTGCTAAATTTCAAGCCTGCAACCTTACTAAGACAGTCTAAATAGCCCTACAATGCAGATAATGGCATTAGAATGGCAAAACACTGTTTAGAATGTGTTTTTATTTCATAAGCGAATATCTTTTTACAAGTGCTAAATTTCAAGCCAGCAACCTTACTAAGACAGTCTAAATAGTCCTACAATGCAGATAATGGCATTAGAATGGCAAAACACTGTTTAGAATGTGTTTTTATTTCATAAGCGAATATCTTTTTACAAGTGCTAAATTTCAAGCCAGCAACCTTACTAAGACAGTCTAAATAGCCCTACAATGCAGATAATGGCATTAGAATGGCAAAACACTGTTTAGAATGTGTTTTTATTTCATAAGCGAATATCTTTTTACAAGTGCTAAATTTCAAGCCAGCAACCTTACTAAGACAGTCTAAATAGCCCTACAATGCAGATAATGGCATTAGAATGGCAAAACACTGTTTAGAATGTGTTTTTATTTCATAAGCGAATATCTTTTTACAAGTGCTAAATTTCAAGCCTGCAACCTTACTAAGACAGTCTAAATAGCCCTACAATGCAGATAATGGCATTAGAATGGCAAAACACTGTTTAGAATGTGTTTTTATTTCATAAGCGAATATCTTTTTACAAGTGCTAAATTTCAAGCCTGCAACCTTACTAAGACAGTCTAAATAGCCCTACAATGCAGATAATGGCATTAGAATGGCAAAACACTGTTTAGAATGTGTTTTTATTTCAAAAGCGAATATCTTTTTACAGGTGCTAAATTTCAAGCCTGCAACCTTACTAAGACAGTCTAAATAGCCCTACAATGCAGATAATGGCATTAGAATGGCAAAACACTGTTTAGAATGTGTTTTTATTTCAAAAGCGAATATCTTTTTACAAGTGCTAAATTTCAAGCCTGCAACCTTACTAAGACAGTCTAAATAGCCCTACAATGCAGATAATGGCATTAGAATGGCAAAACACTGTTTAGAATGTGTTTTTATTTCATAAGCGAATATCTTTTTACAAGTGCTAAATTTCAAGCCAGCAACCTTACTAAGACAGTCTAAATAGCCCTACAATGCAGATAATGGCATTAGAATGGCAAAACACTGTTTAGAATGTGTTTTTATTTCATAAGCGAATATCTTTTTACAAGTGCTAAATTTCAAGCCTGCAACCTTACTAAGACAGTCTAAATAGCCCTACAATGCAGATAATGGCATTAGAATGGCAAAACACTGTTTAGAATGTGTTTTTATTTCAAAAGCGAATATCTTTTTACAGGTGCTAAATTTCAAGCCTGCAACCTTACTAAGACAGTCTAAATAGCCCTACAATGCAGATAATGGCATTAGAATGGCAAAACACTGTTTAGAATGTGTTTTTATTTCATAAGCGAATATCTTTTTACAAGTGCTAAATTTCAAGCCAGCAACCTTACTAAGACAGTCTAAATAGCCCTACAATGCAGATAATGGCATTAGAATGGCAAAACACTGTTTAGAATGTGTTTTTATTTCAAAATCGAATATCTTTTTACAAGTGCTAAATTTCAAGCCTGCAACCTTACTAAGACAGTCTAAATAGCCCTACAATGCAGATAATGGCATTAGAATGGCAAAACACTGTTTAGAATGTGTTTTTATTTCATAAGCGAATATCTTTTTACAAGTGCTAAATTTCAAGCCAGCAACCTTACTAAGACAGTCTAAATAGCCCTACAATGCAGATAATGGCATTAGAATGGCAAAACACTGTTTAGAATGTGTTTTTATTTCATAAGCGAATATCTTTTTACAAGTGCTAAATTTCAAGCCTGCAACCTTACTAAGACAGTCTAAATAGCCCTACAATGCAGATAATGGCATTAGAATGGCAAAACACTGTTTAGAATGTGTTTTTATTTCATAAGCGAATATATTTTTACAAGTGCTAAATTTCAAGCCAGCAACCTTACTAAGACAGTCTAAATAGCCCTACAATGCAGATAATGGCATTAGAATGGCAAAACACTGTTTAGAATGTGTTTTTATTTCATAAGCTAATATCTTTTTACAAGTGCTAAATTTCAAGCCAGCAACCTTACTAAGACAGTCTAAATAGCCATACAATGCAGATAATGGCATTAGAATGGCAAAACACTGTTTAGAATGTGTTTTTATTTCATAAGCGAATATCTTTTTACAAGTGCTAAATTTCAAGCCAGCAACCTTACTAAGACAGTCTAAATAGCCCTACAATGCAGATAATTGCATTAGAATGGCAAAACACTGTTTAGAATGTGTTTTTATTTCATAAGCTAATATCTTTTTACAAGTGCTAAATTTCAAGCCTGCAACCTTACTAAGACAGTCTAAATAGCCCTGCAATGCAGATAATGGCATTAGAATGGCAAAACACTGTTTAGAATGTGTTTTTATTTCATAAGCGAATATCTTTTTACAAGTGCTACATTTCAAGCCAGCAACCTTACTAAGACAGTCTAAATAGCCCTACAATGCAGATAATGGCATTAGAATGGCAAAACACTGTTTAGAATGTGTTTTTATTTCATAAGCGAATATCTTTTTACCAGTGCTAAATTTCAAGCCAGCAACCTTACTAAGACAGTCTAAATAGCCCTACAATGCAGATAATGGCATTAGAATGGCAAAACACTGTTTAGAATGTGTTTTTATTTCATAAGCGAATATCTTTTTACAAGTGCTAAATTTCAAGCCAGCAACCTTACTAAGACAGTCTAAATAGCCCTACAATGCAGATAATGGCATTAGAATGGCAAAACACTGTTTAGAATGTGTTTTTATTTCATAAGCGAATATCTTTTTACAAGTGCTAAATTTCAAGCCAGCAACCTTACTAAGACAGTCTAAATAGCCCTACAATGCAGATAATGGCATTAGAATGGCAAAACACTGTTTAGAATGTGTTTTTATTTCATAAGCGAATATCTTTTTACAAGTGCTAAATTTCAAGCCAGCAACCTTACTAAGACAGTCTAAATAGCCCTACAATGCAGATAATGGCATTAGAATGGCAAAACACTGTTTAGAATGTGTTTTTATTTCATAAGCGAATATCTTTTTACAAGTGCTAAATTTCAAGCCAGCAACCTTACTCAGACAGTCTAAATAGCCCTACAATGCAGATAATGGCATTAGAATGGCAAAACACTGTTTAGAATGTGTTTTTATTTCATAAGCGAATATCTTTTTACAAGTGCTAAATTTCAAGCCAGCAACCTTACTAAGACAGTCTAAATAGCCCTACAATGCAGATAATGGCATTAGAATGGCAAAACACTGTTTAGAATGTGTTTTTATTTCATAAGCGAATATCTTTTTACAAGTGCTAAATTTCAAGCCTGCAACCTTACTAAGACAGTCTAAATAGCCCTACAATGCAGATAATGGCATTAGAATGGCAAAACACTGTTTAGAATGTGTTTTTATTTCATAAGCGAATATCTTTTTACAAGTGCTAAATTTCAAGCCTGCAACCTTACTAAGACAGTCTAAATAGCCCTACAATGCAGATAATGGCATTAGAATGGCAAAACACTGTTTAGAATGTGTTTTTATTTCATAAGCGAATATCTTTTTACAAGTGCTAAATTTCAAGCCTGCAACCTTACTAAGACAGTCCAAATAGCCCTACAATGCAGATAATGGCATTAGAATGGCAAAACACTGTTTAGAATGTGTTTTTATTTCATAAGCGAATATCTTTTTACAAGTGCTAAATTTCAAGCCAGCAACCTTACTAAGACAGTCTAAATAGCCCTACAATGCAGATAATGGCATTATAATGGCAAAACACTGTTTAGAATGTGTTTTTATTTCATAAGCGAATATCTTTTTACAAGTGCTAAATTTCAAGCCAGCAACCTTACTAAGACAGTCTAAATAGCCCTACAATGCAGATAATGGCATTAGAATGGCAAAACACTGTTTAGAATGTGTTTTTATTTCATAAGCGAATATCTTTTTACAAGTGCTAAATTTCAAGCCTGCAACCTTACTAAGACAGTCTAAATAGCCCTACAATGCAGATAATGGCATTAGAATGGCAAAACACTGTTTAGAATGTGTTTTTATTTCATAAGCGAATATCTTTTTCAAGTGCTAAATTTCAAGCCAGCAACCTTACTAAGACAGTCTAAATAGCCCTACAATGCAGATAATGGCATTAGAATGGCAAAACACTGTTTAGAATGTGTTTTTATTTCATAAGCGAATATCTTTTTACAAGTGCTAAATTTCAAGCCAGCATCCTTACTAAGACAGTCTAAATAGCCTTACAATGCAGATAATGGCATTAGAATGGCAAAACACTGTTTAGAATGTGTTTTTATTTCATAAGCGAATATCTTTTTACAAGTGCTAAATTTCAAGCCTGCAACCTTACTAAGACAGTCTAAATAGCCCTACAATGCAGATAATGGCATTAGAATGGCAAAACACTGTTTAGAATGTGTTTTTATTTCATAAGCGAATATCTTTTTACAAGTGCTAAATTTCAAGCCAGCAACCTTACTAAGACAGTCTAAATAGCCATACAATGCAGATAATGGCATTAGAATGGCAAAACACTGTTTAGAATGTGTTTTTATTTCATAAGCGAATATCTTTTTACAAGTGCTAAATTTCAAGCCTGCAACCTTACTAAGACAGTCTAAATAGCCCTACAATGCAGATAATGGCATTAGAATGGCAAAACACTGTTTAGAATGTGTTTTTATTTCAAAAGCGAATATCTTTTTACAGGTGCTAAATTTCAAGCCTGCAACCTTACTAAGACAGTCTAAATAGCCCTACAATGCAGATAATGGCATTAGAATGGCAAAACACTGTTTAGAATGTGTTTTTATTTCATAAGCGAATATCTTTTTACAAGTGCTAAATTTCAAGCCAGCAACCTTACTAAGACAGTCTAAATAGCCCTACAATGCAGATAATGGCATTAGAATGGCAAAACACTGTTTAGAATGTGTTTTTATTTCAAAATCGAATATCTTTTTACAAGTGCTAAATTTCAAGCCTGCAACCTTACTAAGACAGTCTAAATAGCCCTACAATGCAGATAATGGCATTAGAATGGCAAAACACTGTTTAGAATGTGTTTTTATTTCATAAGCGAATATCTTTTTACAAGTGCTAAATTTCAAGCCAGCAACCTTACTAAGACAGTCTAAATAGCCCTACAATGCAGATAATGGCATTAGAATGGCAAAACACTGTTTAGAATGTGTTTTTATTTCATAAGCGAATATCTTTTTACAAGTGCTAAATTTCAAGCCTGCAACCTTACTAAGACAGTCTAAATAGCCCTACAATGCAGATAATGGCATTAGAATGGCAAAACACTGTTTAGAATGTGTTTTTATTTCATAAGCGAATATCTTTTTACAAGTGCTAAATTTCAAGCCAGCAACCTTACTAAGACAGTCTAAATAGCCCTACAATGCAGATAATGGCATTAGAATGGCAAAACACTGTTTAGAATGTGTTTTTATTTCATAAGCGAATATCTTTTTACAAGTGCTAAATTTCAAGCCTGCAACCTTACTAAGACAGTCTAAATAGCCCTACAATGCAGATAATGGCATTAGAATGGCAAAACACTGTTTAGAATGTGTTTTTATTTCATAAGCGAATATCTTTTTACAAGTGCTAAATTTCAAGCCTGCAACCTTACTAAGACAGTCTAAATAGCCCTACAATGCAGATAATGGCATTAGAATGGCAAAACACTGTTTAGAATGTGTTTTTATTTCATAAGCGAATATCTTTTTACAAGTGCTAAATTTCAAGCCTGCAACCTTACTAAGACAGTCTAAATAGCCCTACAATGCAGATAATGGCATTAGAATGGCAAAACACTGTTTAGAATGTGTTTTTATTTCATAAGCGAATATCTTTTTACAAGTGCTAAATTTCAAGCCAGCAACCTTACTAAGACAGTCTAAATAGCCCTACAATGCAGATAATGGCATTAGAATGGCAAAACACTGTTTAGAATGTGTTTTTATTTCATAAGCGAATATCTTTTTACAAGTGCTAAATTTCAAGCCAGCAACCTTACTAAGACAGTCTAAATAGCCCTACAATGCAGATAATGGCATTAGAATGGCAAAACACTGTTTAGAATGTGTTTTTATTTCATAAGCGAATATCTTTTTACAAGTGCTAAATTTCAAGCCTGCAACCTTACTAAGACAGTCTAAATAGCCCTACAATGCAGATAATGGCATTAGAATGGCAAAACACTGTTTAGAATGTGTTTTTATTTCATAAGCGAATATCTTTTTACAAGTGCTAAATTTCAAGCCTGCAACCTTACTAAGACAGTCTAAATAGCCCTACAATGCAGATAATGGCATTAGAATGGCAAAACACTGTTTAGAATGTGTTTTTATTTCATAAGCGAATATCTTTTTACAAGTGCTAAATTTCAAGCCTGCAACCTTACTAAGACAGTCTAAATAGCCCTACAATGCAGATAATGGCATTAGAATGGCAAAACACTGTTTAGAATGTGTTTTTATTTCATAAGCGAATATCTTTTTACAAGTGCTAAATTTCAAGCCAGCAACCTTACTAAGACAGTCTAAATAGCCCTACAATGCAGATAATGGCATTAGAATGGCAAAACACTGTTTAGAATGTGTTTTTATTTCATAAGCGAATATCTTTTTACAAGTGCTAAATTTCAAGCCAGCAACCTTACTAAGACAGTCTAAATAGCCCTACAATGCAGATAATGGCATTAGAATGGCAAAACACTGTTTAGAATGTGTTTTTATTTCATAAGCGAATATCTTTTTACAAGTGCTAAATTTCAAGCCTGCAACCTTACTAAGACAGTCTAAATAGCCCTACAATGCAGATAATGGCATTAGAATGGCAAAACACTGTTTAGAATGTGTTTTTATTTCATAAGCGAATATCTTTTTACAAGTGCTAAATTTCAAGCCAGCAACCTTACTAAGACAGTCTAAATAGCCCTACAATGCAGATAATGGCATTAGAATGGCAAAACACTGTTTAGAATGTGTTTTTATTTCATAAGCGAATATCTTTTTACAAGTGCTAAATTTCAAGCCAGCAACCTTACTAAGACAGTCTAAATAGCCTTACAATGCAGATAATGGCATTAGAATGGCAAAACACTGTTTAGAATGTGTTTTTATTTCATAAGCGAATATCTTTTTACAAGTGCTAAATTTCAAGCCAGCAACCTTACTAAGACAGTCTAAATAGCCCTACAATGCAGATAATGGCATTAGAATGGCAAAACACTGTTTAGAATGTGTTTTTATTTCATAAGCGAATATCTTTTTACAAGTGCTAAATTTCAAGCCAGCAACCTTACTAAGACAGTCTAAATAGCCCTACAATGCAGATAATGGCATTAGAATGGCAAAACACTGTTTAGAATGTGTTTTTATTTCATAAGCGAATATCTTTTTACAAGTGCTAAATTTCAAGCCAGCAACCTTACTAAGACAGTCTAAATAGCCCTACAATGCAGATAATGGCATTAGAATGGCAAAACACTGTTTAGAATGTGTTTTTATTTCATAAGCGAATATCTTTTTACAAGTGCTAAATTTCAAGCCAGCAACCTTACTAAGACAGTCTAAATAGCCCTACAATGCAGATAATGGCATTAGAATGGCAAAACACTGTTTAGAATGTGTTTTAATTTCATAAGCGAATATCTTTTTACAAGTGCTAAATTTCAAGCCTGCAACCTTACTAAGACAGTCTAAATAGCCCTACAATGCAGACAATGGCATTAGAATGGCAAAACACTGTTTAGAATGTGTTTTTATTTCATAAGCGAATATCTTTTTACAAGTGCTAAATTTCAAGCCAGCAACCTTACTAAGACAGTCTAAATAGCCCTACAATGCAGATAATGGCATTAGAATGGCAAAACACTGTTTAGAATGTGTTTTTATTTCATAAGCGAATATCTTTTTACAAGTGCTAAATTTCAAGCCTGCAACCTTACTAAGACAGTCTAAATAGCCCTACAATGCAGATAATGGCATTAGAATGGCAAAACACTGTTTAGAATGTGTTTTTATTTCATAAGCGAATATCTTTTTACAAGTGCTAAATTTCAAGCCAGCAACCTTACTAAGACAGTCTAAATAGCCCTACAATGCAGATAATGGCATTAGAATGGCAAAACACTGTTTAGAATGTGTTTTTATTTCATAAGCGAATATCTTTTTACAAGTGCTACATTTCAAGCCTGCAACCTTACTAAGACAGTCTAAATAGCCCTACAATGCAGATAATGGCATTAAAATGGCAGAACACTGTTTAGAATGTGTTTTTATTCCATAAGCGAATATCTTTTTACAAGTGCTAAATTTCAAGCCTGCAACCTTACTAAGACAGTCTAAATAGCCCTACAATGCAGACAATGGCATTAGAATGGCAAAACACTGTTTAGAATGTGTTTTTATTTCATAAGCGAATATCTTTTTACAAGTGCTAAATTTCAAGCCAGCAACCTTACTAAGACAGTCTAAATAGCCCTACAATGCAGATAATGGCATTAGAATGGCAAAACACTGTTTAGAATGTGTTTTTATTTCATAAGCGAATATCTTTTTACAAGTGCTAAATTTCAAGCCTGCAACCTTACTAAGACAGTCTAAATAGCCCTACAATGCAGATAATGGCATTAGAATGGCAAAACACTGTTTAGAATGTGTTTTTATTTCATAAGCGAATATCTTTTTACAAGTGCTAAATTTCAAGCCAGCAACCTTACTAAGACAGTCTAAATAGCCCTACAATGCAGATAATGGCATTAGAATGGCAAAACACTGTTTAGAATGTGTTTTTATTTCATAAGCGAATATCTTTTTACAAGTGCTACATTTCAAGCCTGCAACCTTACTAAGACAGTCTAAATAGCCCTACAATGCAGATAATGGCATTAAAATGGCAGAACACTGTTTAGAATGTGTTTTTATTCCATAAGCGAATATCTTTTTACAAGTGCTAAATTTCAAGCCAGCAACCTTACTAAGACAGTCTAAATAGCCCTACAATGCAGATAATGGCATTAGAATGGCAAAACACTGTTTAGAATGTGTTTTAATTTCATAAGCGAATATCTTTTTACAAGTGCTAAATTTCAAGCAGACATTTGTCTGTATAGCAATCCGTGTGTGTGTGTGTGGTTCCATGGCTGTTTGGGGACATTTATTTTTTACCCTGGGTCCATCTCGTTCTGGGGGCGCTTTCCCTCAATCACTTCCTGCATCGAAAATGCTGAGAACCAGGCTCTGCTGAAGACCCACAACTTACCCGCAACTGGCCCCCAAGGGGGCACCGTTGCTCGGATCCAGTCGGGCCTTCTACCCCCGGGTACATCCCGTTGTGGGGGCGCTTTCCCTCAATCACTTCATGCATCGAAAATGCTGAGAACCAGGCTCTGGGTCCCCGGACGTCCCGGGGCTCTGTAGTCTGATTTTTCATTAAGGGAGCCAGTGCTCCGGTCTCTCTGGAGGCCGGGGGCAGCTCCTTGAACTTGCGAGGCCCGGGAGAGTGCTTAAGATTGGGCACACCGGGATGAGTGGAGGGCCTGGAGCTCAACACTTAGTCTTATTTCCATTTAGGGGGCCATAAAATGCTGCGAACCGGGCTCTGGGTGGGTCCCCGGACGTCCCGGGGCTCCGTATCGGGTCCCACGGGAGCACCGTTGCCCGGATCCACGCGGGCCTTCTACCCTGGGTCCATCTGGGGGTGGGTAAGCTTTTCCTAATCGGCTTCCTGTCTCGAAAATGCCTGAGACACTCTTAACCTGGCCAAAAGGGGTCCCCGGGGCACCGTATCGGGTCCCACGGGAGCACCGTTGCCCGGATCCACGCAGGCCTTCTACCCTGGGTCCATCTGGGGGTGGGTAAGCTTTTCCTAATCGGCTTCCTGTCTCGAAAATGCCTGAGAAAATCTTAGCCTCTTAATCGGTTCCCACGGGAGCACCGTATCGGGTCCCCGGGGCACCGTATCGGGTCCCACGGGAGCACCGTTGCACGGATCCACTCGGGCCTTCTACCCTGGGTCCATCTCGTTCTGGGGGCGCTTTCCCTCAATCACTTCCTGCATCGAAAATGCTGAGAACCAGGCTCTGCTGAAGACCCACAACTTACCCGCAACTGGCCCCCAAGGGGGCACCGTTGCTCGGATCCAGTCGGGCCTTCTACTCCCGGGTACATCCCGTTGTGGGGGCGCTTTCGCTCAATCACTTCATGCATCGAAAATGCTGAGAACCAGGCTCTGGGTCCCCGGACGTCCCGGGGCTCTGTAGTCTGATTTTTCATTAAGGGAGCCAGTGCTCCGGTCTCTCTGGAGGCCGGGGGCAGCTCCTTGAACTTGCGAGGCCCGGGAGAGTGCTTAAGATTGGGCACACCGGGATGAGTGGAGGGCCTGGAGCTCAACACTTAGTCTTATTTCCATTTAGGGGGCCATAAAATGCTGCGAACCGGGCTCTGGGTGGGTCCCCGGACGTCCCGGGGCTCCGTATCGGGTCCCACGGGAGCACCGTTGCCCGGATCCACGCGGGCCTTCTACCCTGGGTCCATCTGGGGGTGGGTAAGCTTTTCCTAATCGGCTTCCTGTCTCGAAAATGCCTGAGACACTCTTAACCTGGCCAAAAGGGGTCCCCGGGGCACCGTATCGGGTCCCACGGGAGCACCGTTGCCCGGATCCACGCAGGCCTTCTACCCTGGGTCCATCTGGGGGTGGGTAAGCTTTTCCTAATCGGCTTCCTGTCTCGAAAATGCCTGAGAAAATCTTAGCCTCTTAATCGGTTCCCACGGGAGCACCGTATCGGGTCCCCGGGGCACCGTATCGGGTCCCACGGGAGCACCGTTGCACGGATCCACTCGGGCCTTCTACCCTGGGTCCATCTCGTTCTGGGGGCGCTTTCCCTCAATCACTTCCTGCATCGAAAATGCTGAGAACCAGGCTCTGCTGAAGACCCACAACTTACCCGCAACTGGCCCCCAAGGGGGCACCGTTGCTCGGATCCAGTCGGGCCTTCTACCCCCGGGTACATCCCGTTGTGGGGGCGCTTTCCCTCAATCACTTCATGCATCGAAAATGCTGAGAACCAGGCTCTGGGTCCCCGGACGTCCCGGGGCTCTGTAGTCTGATTTTTCATTAAGGGAGCCAGTGCTCCGGTCTCTCTGGAGGCCGGGGGCAGCTCCTTGAACTTGCGAGGCCCGGGAGAGTGCTTAAGATTGGGCACACCGGGATGAGTGGAGGGCCTGGAGCTCAACACTTAGTCTTATTTCCATTTTCGGGGGCCATAAAATGCTGCGAACCGGGCTCTGGGTGGGTCCCCGGACGTCCCGGGGCTCCGTATCGGGTCCCACGGGAGCACCGTTGCCCGGATCCACGCGGGCCTTCTACCCTGGGTCCATCTGGGGGTGGGTAAGCTTTTCCTAATCGGCTTCCTGTCTCGAAAATGCCTGAGACACTCTTAACCTGGCCAAAAGGGGTCCCCGGGGCACCGTATCGGGTCCCACGGGAGCACCGTTGCCCGGATCCACGCAGGCCTTCTACCCTGGGTCCATCTGGGGGTGGGTAAGCTTTTCTAATCGGCTTCCTGTCTCGAAAATGCCTGAGAAAATCTTAGCCTCTTAATCGGTTCCCACGGGAGCACCGTATCGGGTCCCCGGGGCACCGTATCGGGTCCCACGGGAGCACCGTTGCACGGATCCACTCGGGCCTTCTACCCTGGGTCCATCTCGTTCTGGGGGCGCTTTCCCTCAATCATTCTTCCTGCATCGAAAATGCTGAGAACCAGGCTCTGCTGAAGACCCACAACTTACCCGCAACTGGCCCCCAAGGGGGCACCGTTGCTCGGATCCAGTCGGGCCTTCTACCCCCGGGTACATCCCGTTGTGGGGGCGCTTTCCCTCAATCACTTCATGCATCGAAAATGCTGAGAACCAGGCTCTGGGTCCCCGGACGTCCCGGGGCTCTGTAGTCTGATTTTTCATTAAGGGAGCCAGTGCTCCGGTCTCTCTGGAGGCCGGGGGCAGCTCCTTGAACTTGCGAGGCCCGGGAGAGTGCTTAAGATTGGGCACACCGGGATGAGTGGAGGGCCTGGAGCTCAACACTTAGTCTTATTTCCATTTAGGGGGCCATAAAATGCTGCGAACCGGGCTCTGGGTGGGTCCCCGGACGTCCCGGGGCTCCGTATCGGGTCCCACGGGAGCACCGTTGCCCGGATCCACGCGGGCCTTCTACCCTGGGTCCATCTGGGGGTGGGTAAGCTTTTCCTAATCGGCTTCCTGTCTCGAAAATGCCTGAGACACTCTTAACCTGGCCAAAAGGGGTCCCCGGGGCACCGTATCGGGTCCCACGGGAGCACCGTTGCCCGGATCCACGCAGGCCTTCTACCCTGGGTCCATCTAGGGGTGGGTAAGCTTTTCCTAATCGGCTTCCTGTCTCGAAAATGCCTGAGAAAATCTTAGCCTCTTAATCGGTTCCCACGGGAGCACCGTATCGGGTCCCCGGGGCACCGTATCGGGTCCCACGGGAGCACCGTTGCACGGATCCACTCGGGCCTTCTACCCTGGGTCCATCTCGTTCTGGGGGCGCTTTCCCTCAATCACTTCCTGCATCGAAAATGCTGAGAACCAGGCTCTGCTGAAGACCCACAACTTACCCGCAACTGGCCCCCAAGGGGGCACCGTTGCTCGGATCCAGTCGGGCCTTCTACCCCCGGGTACATCCCGTTGTGGGGGCGCTTTCCCTCAATCACTTCATGCATCGAAAATGCTGAGAACCAGGCTCTGGGTCCCCGGACGTCCCGGGGCTCTGTAGTCTGATTTTTCATTAAGGGAGCCAGTGCTCCGGTCTCTCTGGAGGCCGGGGGCAGCTCCTTGAACTTGCGAGGCCCGGGAGAGTGCTTAAGATTGGGCACACCGGGATGAGTGGAGGGCCTGGAGCTCAACACTTAGTCTTATTTCCATTTAGGGGGCCATAAAATGCTGCGAACCGGGCTCTGGGTGGGTCCCCGGACGTCCCGGGGCTCCGTATCGGGTCCCACGGGAGCACCGTTGCCCGGATCCACGCGGGCCTTCTACCCTGGGTCCATCTGGGGGTGGGTAAGCTTTTCCTAATCGGCTTCCTGTCTCGAAAATGCCTGAGACACTCTTAACCTGGCCAAAAGGGGTCCCCGGGGCACCGTATCGGGTCCCACGGGAGCACCGTTGCCCGGATCCACGCAGGCCTTCTACCCTGGGTCCATCTGGGGGTGGGTAAGCTTTTCCTAATCGGCTTCCTGTCTCGAAAATGCCTGAGAAAATCTTAGCCTCTTAATCGGTTCCCACGGGAGCACCGTATCGGGTCCCCGGGGCACCGTATCGGGTCCCACGGGAGCACCGTTGCACGGATCCACTCGGGCCTTCTACCCTGGGTCCATCTCGTTCTGGGGGCGCTTTCCCTCAATCACTTCCTGCATCGAAAATGCTGAGAACCAGGCTCTGCTGAAGACCCACAACTTACCCGCAACTGGCCCCCAAGGGGGCACCGTTGCTCGGATCCAGTCGGGCCTTCTACCCCCGGGTACATCCCGTTGTGGGGGCGCTTTCCCTCAATCACTTCATGCATCGAAAATGCTGAGAACCAGGCTCTGGGTCCCCGGACGTCCCGGGGCTCTGTAGTCTGATTTTTCATTAAGGGAGCCAGTGCTCCGGTCTCTCTGGAGGCCGGGGGCAGCTCCTTGAACTTGCGAGGCCCGGGAGAGTGCTTAAGATTGGGCACACCGGGATGAGTGGAGGGCCTGGAGCTCAACACTTAGTCTTATTTCCATTTAGGGGGCCATAAAATGCTGCGAACCGGGCTCTGGGTGGGTCCCCGGACGTCCCGGGGCTCCGTATCGGGTCCCACGGGAGCACCGTTGCCCGGATCCACGCGGGCCTTCTACCCTGGGTCCATCTGGGGGTGGGTAAGCTTTTCCTAATCGGCTTCCTGTCTCGAAAATGCCTGAGACACTCTTAACCTGGCCAAAAGGGGTCCCCGGGGCACCGTATCGGGTCCCACGGGAGCACCGTTGCCCGGATCCACGCAGGCCTTCTACCCTGGGTCCATCTGGGGGTGGGTAAGCTTTTCCTAATCGGCTTCCTGTCTCGGAAATGCCTGAGAAAATCTTAGCCTCTTAATCGGTTCCCACGGGAGCACCGTATCGGGTCCCCGGGGCACCGTATCGGGTCCCACGGGAGCACCGTTGCACGGATCCACTCGGGCCTTCTACCCTGGGTCCATCTCGTTCTGGGGGCGCTTTCCCTCAATCACTTCCTGCATCGAAAATGCTGAGAACCAGGCTCTGCTGAAGACCCACAACTTACCCGCAACTGGCCCCCAAGGGGGCACCGTTGCTCGGATCCAGTCGGGCCTTCTACCCCCGGGTACATCCCGTTGTGGGGGCGCTTTCCCTCAATCACTTCATGCATCGAAAATGCTGAGAACCAGGCTCTGGGTCCCCGGACGTCCCGGGGCTCTGTAGTCTGATTTTTCATTAAGGGAGCCAGTGCTCCGGTCTCTCTGGAGGCCGGGGGCAGCTCCTTGAACCTGCGAGGCCCGGGAGAGTGCTTAAGATTGGGCACACCGGGATGAGTGGAGGGCCTGGAGCTCAACACTTAGTCTTATTTCCATTTAGGGGGCCATAAAATGCTGCGAACCGGGCTCTGGGTGGGTCCCCGGACGTCCCGGGGCTCCGTATCGGGTCCCACGGGAGCACCGTTGCCCGGATCCACGCGGGCCTTCTACCCTGGGTCCATCTGGGGGTGGGTAAGCTTTTCCTAATCGGCTTCCTGTCTCGAAAATGCCTGAGACACTCTTAACCTGGCCAAAAGGGGTCCCCAGGGCACCGTATCGGGCCCAACGGGAGCACCGTTGCCCGGATCCACGCAGGCCTTCTACCCTGGGTCCATCTGGGGGTGGGTAAGCTTTTCCTAATCGGCTTCCTGTCTCGAAAATGCCTGAGAAAATCTTAGCCTCTTAATCGGTTCCCACGGGAGCACCGTATCGGGTCCCCGGGGCACCGTATCGGGTCCCACGGGAGCACCGTTGCACGGATCCACTCGGGCCTTCTACCCTGGGTCCATCTCGTTCTGGGGGCGCTTTCCCTCAATCACTTCCTGCATCGAAAATGCTGAGAACCAGGCTCTGCTGAAGACCCACAACTTACCCGCAACTGGCCCCCAAGGGGGCACCGTTGCTCGGATCCAGTCGGGCCTTCATGCATCGAAAATGCTGAGAACCAGGCTCTGGGTCCCCGGACGTCCCGGGGCTCTGTAGTCTGATTTTTCATTAAGGGAGCCAGTGCTCCGGTCTCTCTGGAGGCCGGGGGCAGCTCCTTGAACCTGCGAGGCCCGGGAGAGTGCTTAAGATTGGGCACACCGGGATGAGTGGAGGGCCTGGAGCTCAACACTTAGTCTTATTTCCATTTAGGGGGCCATAAAATGCTGCGAACCGGGCTCTGGGTGGGTCCCCGGACGTCCCGGGGCTCCGTATCGGGTCCCACGGGAGCACCGTTGCCCGGATCCACGCGGGCCTTCTACCCTGGGTCCATCTGGGGGTGGGTAAGCTTTTCCTAATCGGCTTCCTGTCTCGAAAATGCCTGAGACACTCTTAACCTGGCCAAAAGGGGTCCCCGGGGCACCGTATCGGGTCCCACGGGAGCACCGTTGCCCGGATCCACGCAGGCCTTCTACCCTGGGTCCATCTGGGGGTGGGTAAGCTTTTCCTAATCGGCTTCCTGTCTCGAAAATGCCTGAGAAAATCTTAGCCTCTTAATCGGTTCCCACGGGAGCACCGTATCGGGTCCCCGGGGCACCGTATCGGGTCCCACGGGAGCACCGTTGCACGGATCCACTCGGGCCTTCTACCCTGGGTCCATCTCGTTCTGGGGGCGCTTTCCCTCAATCACTTCCTGCATCGAAAATGCTGAGAATCAGGCTCTGCTGAAGACCCACAACTTACCCGCAACTGGCCCCCAAGGGGGCACCGTTGCTCGGATCCAGTCGGGCCTTCTACCCCCGGGTACATCCCGTTGTGGGGGCGCTTTCCCTCAATCACTTCATGCATCGAAAATGCTGAGAACCAGGCTCTGGGTCCCCGGACGTCCCGGGGCTCTGTAGTCTGATTTTTCATTAAGGGAGCCAGTGCTCCGGTCTCTCTGGAGGCCGGGGGCAGCTCCTTGAACCTGCGAGGCCCGGGAGAGTGCTTAAGATTGGGCACACCGGGATGAGTGGAGGGCCTGGAGCTCAACACTTAGTCTTATTTCCATTTAGGGGGCCATAAAATGCTGCGAACCGGGCTCTGGGTGGGTCCCCGGACGTCCCGGGGCTCCGTATCGGGTCCCACGGGAGCACCGTTGCCCGGATCCATGCGGGCCTTCTACCCTGGGTCCATCTGGGGGTGGGTAAGCTTTTCCTAATCGGCTTCCTGTCTCGAAAATGCCTGAGACACTCTTAACCTGGCCAAAAGGGGTCCCCGGGGCACCGTATCGGGTCCCACGGGAGCACCGTTGCCCGGATCCACGCAGGCCTTCTACCCTGGGTCCATCTGGGGGTGGGTAAGCTTTTCCTAATCGGCTTCCTGTCTCGAAAATGCCTGAGAAAATCTTAGCCTCTTAATCGGTTCCCACGGGAGCACCGTATCGGGTCCCCGGGGCACCGTATCGGGTCCCACGGGAGCACCGTTGCACGGATCCACTCGGGCCTTCTACCCTGGGTCCATCTCGTTCTGGGGGCGCTTTCCCTCAATCACTTCCTACATCGAAAATGCTGAGAACCAGGCTCTGCTGAAGACCCACAACTTACCCGCAACTGGCCCCCAAGGGGGCACCGTTGCTCGGATCCAGTCGGGCCTTCTACCCCCGGGTACATCCCGTTGTGGGGGCGCTTTCCCTCAATCACTTCATGCATCGAAAATGCTGAGAACCAGGCTCTGGGTCCCCGGACGTCCCGGGGCTCTGTAGTCTGATTTTTCATTAAGGGAGCCAGTGCTCCGGTCTCTCTGGAGGCCGGGGGCAGCTCCTTGAACTTGCGAGGCCCGGGAGAGTGCTTAAGATTGGGCACACCGGGATGAGTGGAGGGCCTGGAGCTCAACACTTAGTCTTATTTCCATTTAGGGGGCCATAAAATGCTGCGAACCGGGCTCTGGGTGGGTCCCCGGACGTCCCGGGGCTCCGTATCGGGTCCCACGGGAGCACCGTTGCCCGGATCCACGCGGGCCTTCTACCCTGGGTCCATCTGGGGGTGGGTAAGCTTTTCCTAATCGGCTTCCTGTCTCGAAAATGCCTGAGACACTCTTAACCTGGCCAAAAGGGGTCCCCGGGGCACCGTATCGGGTCCCACGGGAGCACCGTTGCCCGGATCCACGCAGGCCTTCTACCCTGGGTCCATCTGGGGGTGGGTAAGCTTTTCCTAATCGGCTTCCTGTCTCGAAAATGCCTGAGAAAATCTTAGCCTCTTAATCGGTTCCCACGGGAGCACCGTATCGGGTCCCCGGGGCACCGTATCGGGTCCCACGGGAGCACCGTTGCACGGATCCACTCGGGCCTTCTACCCTGGGTCCATCTCGTTCTGGGGGCGCTTTCCCTCAATCACTTCCTGCATCGAAAATGCTGAGAACCAGGCTCTGCTGAAGACCCACAACTTACCCGCAACTGGCCCCCAAGGGGGCACCGTTGCTCGGATCCAGTCGGGCCTTCTACCCCCGGGTACATCCCGTTGTGGGGGCGCTTTCCCTCAATCACTTCATGCATCGAAAATGCTGAGAACCAGGCTCTGGGTCCCCGGACGTCCCGGGGCTCTGTAGTCTGATTTTTCATTAAGGGAGCCAGTGCTCCGGTCTCTCTGGAGGCCGGGGGCAGCTCCTTGAACTTGCGAGGCCCGGGAGAGTGCTTAAGATTGGGCACACCGGGATGAGTGGAGGGCCTGGAGCTCAACACTTAGTCTTATTTCCATTTAGGGGGCCATAAAATGCTGCGAACCGGGCTCTGGGTGGGTCCCCGGACGTCCCGGGGCTCCGTATCGGGTCCCACGGGAGCACCGTTGCCCGGATCCACGCGGGCCTTCTACCCTGGGTCCATCTGGGGGTGGGTAAGCTTTTCCTAATCGGCTTCCTGTCTCGAAAATGCCTGAGACACTCTTAACCTGGCCAAAAGGGGTCCCCGGGGCACCGTATCGGGTCCCACGGGAGCACCGTTGCCCGGATCCACGCAGGCCTTCTACCCTGGGTCCATCTGGGGGTGGGTAAGCTTTTCCTAATCGGCTTCCTGTCTCGAAAATGCCTGATAAAATCTTAGCCTCTTAATCGGTTCCCACGGGAGCACCGTATCGGGTCCCCGGGGCACCGTATCGGGTCCCACGGGAGCACCGTTGCACGGATCCACTCGGGCCTTCTACCCTGGGTCCATCTCGTTCTGGGGGCGCTTTCCCTCAATCACTTCCTGCATCGAAAATGCTGAGAACCAGGCTCTGCTGAAGACCCACAACTTACCCGCAACTGGCCCCCAAGGGGGCACCGTTGCTCGGATCCAGTCGGGCCTTCTACCCCCGGGTACATCCCGTTGTGGGGGCGCTTTCCCTCAATCACTTCATGCATCGAAAATGCTGAGAACCAGGCTCTGGGTCCCCGGACGTCCCAGGGCTCTGTAGTCTGATTTTTCATTAAGGGAGCCAGTGCTCCGGTCTCTCTGGAGGCCGGGGGCAGCTCCTTGAACTTGCGAGGCCCGGGAGAGTGCTTAAGATTGGGCACACCGGGATGAGTGGAGGGCCTGGAGCTCAACACTTAGTCTTATTTCCATTTAGGGGGCCATAAAATGCTGCGAACCGGGCTCTGGGTGGGTCCCCGGACGTCCCGGGGCTCCGTATCGGGTCCCACGGGAGCACCGTTGCCCGGATCCACGCGGGCCTTCTACCCTGGGTCCATCTGGGGGTGGGTAAGCTTTTCCTAATCGGCTTCCTGTCTCGAAAATGCCTGAGACACTCTTAACCTGGCCAAAAGGGGTCCCCGGGGCACCGTATCGGGTCCCACGGGAGCACCGTTGCCCGGATCCACGCAGGCCTTCTACCCTGGGTCCATCTGGGGGTGGGTAAGCTTTTCCTAATCGGCTTCCTGTCTCGAAAATGCCTGAGAAAATCTTAGCCTCTTAATCGGTTCCCACGGGAGCACCGTATCGGGTCCCCGGGGCACCGTATCGGGTCCCACGGGAGCACCGTTGCACGGATCCACTCGGGCCTTCTACCCTGGGTCCATCTCGTTCTGGGGGCGCTTTCCCTCAATCACTTCCTGCATCGAAAATGCTGAGAACCAGGCTCTGCTGAAGACCCACAACTTACCCGCAACTGGCCCCCAAGGGGGCACCGTTGCTCGGATCCAGTCGGGCCTTCTACCCCCGGGTACATCCCGTTGTGGGGGCGCTTTCCCTCAATCACTTCATGCATCGAAAATGCTGAGAACCAGGCTCTGGGTCCCCGGACGTCCCGGGGCTCTGTAGTCTGATTTTTCATTAAGGGAGCCAGTGCTCCGGTCTCTCTGGAGGCCGGGGGCAGCTCCTTGAACTTGCGAGGCCCGGGAGAGTGCTTAAGATTGGGCACACCGGGATGAGTGGAGGGCCTGGAGCTCAACACTTAGTCTTATTTCCATTTAGGGGGCCATAAAATGCTGCGAACCGGGCTCTGGGTGGGTCCCCGGACGTCCCGGGGCTCCGTATCGGGTCCCACGGGAGCACCGTTGCCCGGATCCACGCGGGCCTTCTACCCTGGGTCCATCTGGGGGTGGGTAAGCTTTTCCTAATCGGCTTCCTGTCTCGAAAATGCCTGAGACACTCTTAACCTGGCCAAAAGGGGTCCCCGGGGCACCGTATCGGGTCCCACGGGAGCACCGTTGCCCGGATCCACGCAGGCCTTCTACCCTGGGTCCATCTGGGGGTGGGTAAGCTTTTCCTAATCGGCTTCCTGTCTCGAAAATGCCTGAGAAAATCTTAGCCTCTTAATCGGTTCCCACGGGAGCACCGTATCGGGTCCCCGGGGCACCGTATCGGGTCCCACGGGAGCACCGTTGCACGGATCCACTCGGGCCTTCTACCCTGGGTCCATCTCGTTCTGGGGGCGCTTTCCCTCAATCACTTCCTGCATCGAAAATGCTGAGAACCAGGCTCTGCTGAAGACCCACAACTTACCCGCAACTGGCCCCCAAGGGGGCACCGTTGCTCGGATCCAGTCGGGCCTTCTACCCCCGGGTACATCCCGTTGTGGGGGCGCTTTCCCTCAATCACTTCATGCATCGAAAATGCTGAGAACCAGGCTCTGGGTCCCCGGACGTCCCGGGGCTCTGTAGTCTGATTTTTCATTAAGGGAGCCAGTGCTCCGGTCTCTCTGGAGGCCGGGGGCAGCTCCTTGAACTTGCGAGGCCCGGGAGAGTGCTTAAGATTGGGCACACCGGGATGAGTGGAGGGCCTGGAGCTCAACACTTAGTCTTATTTCCATTTAGGGGGCCATAAAATGCTGCGAACCGGGCTCTGGGTGGGTCCCCGGACGTCCCGGGGCTCCGTATCGGGTCCCACGGGAGCACCGTTGCCCGGATCCACGCGGGCCTTCTACCCTGGGTCCATCTGGGGGTGGGTAAGCTTTTCCTAATCGGCTTCCTGTCTCGAAAATGCCTGAGACACTCTTAACCTGGCCAAAAGGGGTCCCCGGGGCACCGTATCGGGTCCCACGGGAGCACCGTTGCCCGGATCCACGCAGGCCTTCTACCCTGGGTCCATCTGGGGGTGGGTAAGCTTTTCCTAATCGGCTTCCTGTCTCGGAAATGCCTGAGAAAATCTTAGCCTCTTAATCGGTTCCCACGGGAGCACCGTATCGGGTCCCCGGGGCACCGTATCGGGTCCCACGGGAGCACCGTTGCACGGATCCACTCGGGCCTTCTACCCTGGGTCCATCTCGTTCTGGGGGTCGCTTTCCCTCAATCACTTCCTGCATCGAAAATGCTGAGAACCAGGCTCTGCTGAAGACCCACAACTTACCCGCAACTGGCCCCCAAGGGGGCACCGTTGCTCGGATCCAGTCGGGCCTTCTACCCCCGGGTACATCCCGTTGTGGGGGCGCTTTCCCTCAATCACTTCATGCATCGAAAATGCTGAGAACCAGGCTCTGGGTCCCCGGACGTCCCGGGGCTCTGTAGTCTGATTTTTCATTAAGGGAGCCAGTGCTCCGGTCTCTCTGGAGGCCGGGGGCAGCTCCTTGAACTTGCGAGGCCCGGGAGAGTGCTTAAGATTGGGCACACCGGGATGAGTGGAGGGCCTGGAGCTCAACACTTAGTCTTATTTCCATTTAGGGGGCCATAAAATGCTGCGAACCGGGCTCTGGGTGGGTCCCCGGACGTCCCGGGGCTCCGTATCGGGTCCCACGGGAGCACCGTTGCCCGGATCCACGCGGGCCTTCTACCCTGGGTCCATCTGGGGGTGGGTAAGCTTTTCCTAATCGGCTTCCTGTCTCGAAAATGCCTGAGACACTCTTAACCTGGCCAAAAGGGGTCCCCGGGGCACCGTATCGGGTCCCACGGGAGCACCGTTGCCCGGATCCACGCAGGCCTTCTACCCTGGGTCCATCTGGGGGTGGGTAAGCTTTTCCTAATCGGCTTCCTGTCTCGAAAATGCCTGAGAAAATCTTAGCCTCTTAATCGGTTCCCACGGGAGCACCGTATCGGGTCCCCGGGGCACCGTATCGGGTCCCACGGGAGCACCGTTGCACGGATCCACTCGGGCCTTCTACCCTGGGTCCATCTCGTTCTGGGGGCGCTTTCCCTCAATCACTTCCTGCATCGAAAATGCTGAGAACCAGGCTCTGCTGAAGACCCACAACTTACCCGCAACTGGCCCCCAAGGGGGCACCGTTGCTCGGATCCAGTCGGGCCTTCTACCCCCGGGTACATCCCGTTGTGGGGGCGCTTTCCCTCAATCACTTCATGCATCGAAAATGCTGAGAACCAGGCTCTGGGTCCCCGGACGTCCCGGGGCTCTGTAGTCTGATTTTTCATTAAGGGAGCCAGTGCTCCGGTCTCTCTGGAGGCCGGGGGCAGCTCCTTGAACTTGCGAGGCCCGGGAGAGTGCTTAAGATTGGGCACACCGGGATGAGTGGAGGGCCTGGAGCTCAACACTTAGTCTTATTTCCATTTAGGGGGCCATAAAATGCTGCGAACCGGGCTCTGGGTGGGTCCCCGGACGTCCCGGGGCTCCGTATCGGGTCCCACGGGAGCACCGTTGCCCGGATCCACGCGGGCCTTCTACCCTGGGTCCATCTGGGGGTGGGTAAGCTTTTCCTAATCGGCTTCCTGTCTCGAAAATGCCTGAGACACTCTTAACCTGGCCAAAAGGGGTCCCCGGGGCACCATATCGGGTCCCACGGGAGCACCGTTGCCCGGATCCACGCAGGCCTTCTACCCTGGGTCCATCTGGGGGTGGGTAAGCTTTTCCTAATCGGCTTCCTGTCTCGGAAATGCCTGAGAAAATCTTAGCCTCTTAATCGGTTCCCACGGGAGCACCGTATCGGGTCCCCGGGGCACCGTATCGGGTCCCACGGGAGCACCGTTGCACGGATCCACTCGGGCCTTCTACCCTGGGTCCATCTCGTTCTGGGGGCGCTTTCCCTCAATCACTTCCTGCATCGAAAATGCTGAGAACCAGGCTCTGCTGAAGACCCACAACTTACCCGCAACTGGCCCCCAAGGGGGCACCGTTGCTCGGATCCAGTCGGGCCTTCTACCCCCGGGTACATCCCGTTGTGGGGGCGCTTTCCCTCAATCACTTCATGCATCGAAAATGCTGAGAACCAGGCTCTGGGTCCCCGGACGTCCCGGGGCTCTGTAGTCTGATTTTTCATTAAGGGAGCCAGTGCTCCGGTCTCTCTGGAGGCCGGGGGCAGCTCCTTGAACCTGCGAGGCCCGGGAGAGTGCTTAAGATTGGGCACACCGGGATGAGTGGAGGGCCTGGAGCTCAACACTTAGTCTTATTTCCATTTAGGGGGCCATAAAATGCTGCGAACCGGGCTCTGGGTGGGTCCCCGGACGTCCCGGGGCTCCGTATCGGGTCCCACGGGAGCACCGTTGCCCGGATCCACGCGGGCCTTCTACCCTGGGTCCATCTGGGGGTGGGTAAGCTTTTCCTAATCGGCTTCCTGTCTCGAAAATGCCTGAGACACTCTTAACCTGGCCAAAAGGGGTCCCCAGGGCACCGTATCGGGCCCAACGGGAGCACCGTTGCCCGGATCCACGCAGGCCTTCTACCCTGGGTCCATCTGGGGGTGGGTAAGCTTTTCCTAATCGGCTTCCTGTCTCGAAAATGCCTGAGAAAATCTTAGCCTCTTAATCGGTTCCCACGGGAGCACCGTATCGGGCCCCCGGGGCACCGTATCGGGTCCCACGGGAGCACCGTTGCACGGATCCACTCGGGCCTTCTACCCTGGGTCCATCTCGTTCTGGGGGCGCTTTCCCTCAATCACTTCCTGCATCGAAAATGCTGAGAACCAGGCTCTGCTGAAGACCCACAACTTACCCGCAACTGGCCCCCAAGGGGGCACCGTTGCTCGGATCCAGTCGGGCCTTCTACCCCCGGGTACATCCCGTTGTGGGGGCGCTTTCCCTCAATCACTTCATGCATCGAAAATGCTGAGAACCAGGCTCTGGGTCCCCGGACGTCCCGGGGCTCAGGCATTTTCTTTTTACAAGTGCTAAATTTCAAGCCAGCAACCTTACTATAGCCCTACAATGCAGATAATGGCATTAGAATGGCAAAAGACTGTTTAGAATGTGTTTTTATTTCATAAGCGAATATCTTTTTACAAGTGCTAAATTTCAAGCCTGCAACCTTACTAAGACAGTCTAAATAGCCCTACAATGCAGATAATGGCATTAGAATGGCAAAAGACTGTTTAGAATGTGTTTTTATTTCATAAGCGAATATCTTTTTACAAGTGCTAAATTTCAAGCCAGCAACCTTACTAAGACAGTCTAAATAGCCCTTCAATGCAGATAATGGCATTAGAATGGCAAAAGACTGTTTAGAATGTGTTTTTATTTCATAAGCGAATATCTTTTTACAAGTGCTAAATTTCAAGCCAGCAACCTTACTAAGACAGTCTAAATAGCCTTACAATGCAGATAATGGCATTAGAATGGCAAAAGACTGTTTAGAATGTGTTTTTATTTCATAAGCGAATATCTTTTTACAAGTGCTAAATTTCAAGCCTGCAACCTTACTATAGCCCTACAATGCAGATAATGGCATTAGAATGGCAAAAGACTGTTTAGAATGTGTTTTTATTTCATAAGCGAATATCTTTTTACAAGTGCTAAATTTCAAGCCAGCAACCTTACTAAGACAGTCTAAATAGCCCTACAATGCAGATAATGGCATTAGAATGGCAAAAGACTGTTTAGAATGTGTTTTTATTTCATAAGCGAATATCTTTTTACAAGTGCTAAATTTCAAGCCTGCAACCTTACTATAGCCCTACAATGCAGATAATGGCATTAGAATGGCAAAAGACTGTTTAGAATGTGTTTTTATTTCATAAGCGAATATCTTTTTACAAGTGCTAAATTTCAAGCCAGCAACCTTACTAAGACAGTCTAAATAGCCCTACAATGCAGATAATGGCATTAGAATGGCAAAAGACTGTTTAGAATGTGTTTTTATTTCATAAGCGAATATCTTTTTACAAGTGCTAAATTTCAAGCCAGCAACCTTACTAAGACAGTCTAAATAGCCCTTCAATGCAGATAATGGCATTAGAATGGCAAAAGACTGTTTAGAATGTGTTTTTATTTCATAAGCGAATATCTTTTTACAAGTGCTAAATTTCAAGCCAGCAACCTTACTATAGCCCTACAATGCAGATAATGGCATTAGAATGGCAAAACACTGTTTAGAATGTGTTTTTATTTCATAAGCGAATATCTTTTTACAAGTGCTAAATTTCGAGCCAGCAACCTTACTAAGACAGTCTAAATAGCCCTACAATGCAGATAATGGCATTAGAATGGCAAAAGACTGTTTAGAATGTGTTTTTATTTCATAAGCGAATATCTTTTTACAAGTGCTAAATTTCAAGCCTGCAACCTTACTATAGCCCTACAATGCAGATAATGGCATTAGAATGGCAAAACACTGTTTAGAATGTGTTTTTATTTCATAAGCGAATATCTTTTTACAAGTGCTAAATTTCAAGCCAGCAACCTTACTAAGACAGTCTAAATAGCCCTACAATGCAGATAATGGCATTAGAATGGCAAAAGACTGTTTAGAATGTGTTTTTATTTCATAAGCGAATATCTTTTTACAAGTGCTAAATTTCAAGCCAGCAACCTTACTAAGACAGTCTAAATAGCCCTACAATGCAGATAATGGCATTAGAATGGCAAAAGACTGTTTAGAATGTGTTTTTATTTCATAAGCGAATATCTTTTTACAAGTGCTAAATTTCAAGCCAGCAACCTTACTAAGACAGTCTAAATAGCCCTACAATGCAGATAATGGCATTAGAATGGCAAAAGACTGTTTAGAATGTGTTTTTATTTCATAAGCTAATATCTTTTTACAAGTGCTAAATTTCAAGCCAGCAACCTTACTAAGACAGTCTAAATAGCCCTACAATGCAGATAATGGCATTAGAATGGCAAAAGACTGTTTAGAATGTGTTTTTATTTCATAAGCGAATATCTTTTTACAAGTGCTAAATTTCAAGCCAGCAACCTTACTAAGACAGTCTAAATAGCCCTACAATGCAGATAATGGCATTAGAATGGCAAAATACTGTTTAGAATGTGTTTTTATTTCATAAGCGAATATCTTTTTACAAGTGCTAAATTTCAAGCCAGCAACCTTACTAAGACAGTCTAAATAGCCCTTCAATGCAGATAATGGCATTAGAATGGCAAAAGACTGTTTAGAATGTGTTTTTATTTCATAAGCGAATATCTTTTTACAAGTGCTAAATTTCAAGCCAGCAACCTTACTAAGACAGTCTAAATAGCCCTACAATGCAGATAATGGCATTAGAATGGCAAAAGACTGTTTAGAATGTGTTTTTATTTCATAAGCGAATATCTTTTTACAAGTGCTAAATTTCAAGCCAGCAACCTTACTAAGACAGTCTAAATAGCCCTTCAATGCAGATA
Source organism: Notolepis coatsorum (assembly GCF_963971535.1). Classification (NCBI taxonomy): domain Eukaryota; kingdom Metazoa; phylum Chordata; class Actinopteri; order Aulopiformes; family Paralepididae; genus Notolepis; species Notolepis coatsorum. The sequence continues at coordinate 133,948,832 of NC_140174.1, read as the reverse complement.
ATGGCATTAGAATGGCAAAAGACTGTTTAGAATGTGTTTTTATTTCATAAGCGACTATCTTTTTACAAGTGCTAAATTTCAAGCCAGCAACCTTACTAAGACAGTCTAAATAGCCCTTCAATGCAGATAATGGCATTAGAATGGCAAAAGACTGTTTAGAATGTGTTTTTATTTCATAAGCGAATATCTTTTTACAAGTGCTAAATTTCAAGCCTGCAACCTTACTATAGCCCTACAATGCAGATAATGGCATTAGAATGGCAAAAGACTGTTTAGAATGTGTTTTTATTTCATAAGCGAATATCTTTTTACAAGTGCTAAATTTCAAGCCAGCAACCTTACTAAGACAGTCTAAATAGCCCTACAATGCAGATAATGGCATTAGAATGGCAAAAGACTGTTTAGAATGTGTTTTTATTTCATAAGCGAATATCTTTTTACAAGTGCTAAATTTCAAGCCTGCAACCTTACTATAGCCCTACAATGCAGATAATGGCATTAGAATGGCAAAACACTGTTTAGAATGTGTTTTTATTTCATAAGCGAATATCTTTTTACAAGTGCTAAATTTCAAGCCAGCAACCTTACTAAGACAGTCTAAATAGCCCTACAATGCAGATAATGGCATTAGAATGGCAAAAGACTGTTTAGAATGTGTTTTTATTTCATAAGCGAATATCTTTTTACAAGTGCTAAATTTCAAGCCAGCAACCTTTCTAAGACAGTCTAAATAGCCCTACAATGCAGATAATGGCATTAGAATGGCAAAATACTGTTTAGAATGTGTTTTTATTTCATAAGCGAATATCTTTTTACAAGTGCTAAATTTCAAGCCAGCAACCTTACTAAGACAGTCTAAATAGCCCTTCAATGCAGATAATGGCATTAGAATGGCAAAAGACTGTTTAGAATGTGTTTTTATTTCATAAGCGAATATCTTTTTACAAGTGCTAAATTTCAAGCCAGCAACCTTACTAAGACAGTCTAAATAGCCCTACAATGCAGATAATGGCATTAGAATAGCAAAAGACTGTTTAGAATGTGTTTTTATTTCATAAGCGAATATCTTTTTACAAGTGCTAAATTTCAAGCCAGCAACCTTACTAAGACAGTCTAAATAGCCCTACAATGCAGATAATGGCATTAGAATGGCAAAAGACTGTTTAGAATGTGTTTTTATTTCATAAGCGAATATCTTTTTACAAGTGCTAAATTTCAAGCCAGCAACCTTACTAAGACAGTCTAAATAGCCCTTCAATGCAGATAATGGCATTAGAATGGCAAAAGACTGTTTAGAATGTGTTTTTATTTCATAAGCGAATATCTTTTTACAAGTGCTAAATTTCAAGCCAGCAACCTTACTAGGACAGTCTAAATAGCCCTACAATGCAGATAATGGCATTAGAATGGCAAAAGACTGTTTAGAATGTGTTTTTATTTCATAAGCGAATATCTTTTTACAAGTGCTAAATTTCAAGCCAGCAACCTTACTAAGACAGTCTAAATAGCCCTTCAATGCAGATAATGGCATTAGAATGGCAAAAGACTGTTTAGAATGTGTTTTTATTTCATAAGCGAATATCTTTTTACAAGTGCTAAATTTCAAGCCAGCAACCTTACTAAGACAGTCTAAATAGCCCTACAATGCAGATAATGGCATTAGAATGGCAAAAGACTGTTTAGAATGTGTTTTTATTTCATAAGCGAATATCTTTTTACAAGTGCTAAATTTCAAGCCAGCAACCTTACTAAGACAGTCTAAATAGCCCTTCAATGCAGATAATGGCATTAGAATGGCAAAAGACTGTTTAGAATGTGTTTTTATTTCATAAGCGAATATCTTTTTACAAGTGCTAAATTTCAAGCCAGCAACCTTACTAAGACAGTCTAAATAGCCCTACAATGCAGATAATGGCATTAGAATGGCAAAAGACTGTTTAGAATGTGTTTTTATTTCATAAGCGAATATCTTTTTACAAGTGCTAAATTTCAAGCCTGCAACCTTACTAAGACAGTCTAAATAGCCCTACAATGCAGATAATGGCATTAGAATGGCAAAAGACTGTTTAGAATGTGTTTTTATTTCATAAGCGAATATCTTTTTACAATTGCTAAATTTCAAGCCAGCAACCTTACTAAGACAGTCTAAATAGCCCTACAATGCAGATAATGGCATTAGAATGGCAAAACACTGTTTAGAATGTGTTTTTATTTCATAAGCGAATATCTTTTTACAAGTGCTAAATTTCAAGCCAGCAACCTTACTAAGACAGTCTAAATAGCCCTTCAATGCAGATAATGGCATTAGAATGGCAAAAGACTGTTTAGAATGTGTTTTTATTTCATAAGCGAATATCTTTTTACAAGTGCTAAATTTCAAGCCAGCAACCTTACTAAGACAGTCTAAATAGCCCTACAATGCAGATAATGGCATTAGAATGGCAAAAGACTGTTTAGAATGTGTTTTTATTTCATAAGCGAATATCTTTTTACAAGTGCTAAATTTCAAGCCTGCAACCTTACTATAGCCCTACAATGCAGATAATGGCATTAGAATGGCAAAAGACTGTTTAGAATGTGTTTTTATTTCATAAGCGAATATCTTTTTACAAGTGCTAAATTTCAAGCCAGCAACCTTACTAAGACAGTCTAAATAGCCCTACAATGCAGATAATGGCATCAGAATGGCAAAAGACTGTTTAGAATGTGTTTTTATTTCATAAGCGAATATCTTTTTACAAGTGCTAAATTTCAAGCCTGCAACCTTACTATAGCCCTACAATGCAGATAATGGCATTAGAATAGCAAAAGACTGTTTAGAATGTGTTTTTATTTCATAAGCGAATATCTTTTTACAAGTGCTAAATTTCAAGCCAGCAACCTTACTAAGACAGTCTAAATAGCCCTTCAATGCAGATAATGGCATTAGAATGGCAAAAGACTGTTTAGAATGTGTTTTTATTTCATAAGCGAATATCTTTTTACAAGTGCTAAATTTCAAGCCTGCAACCTTACTATAGCCCTACAATGCAGATAATGGCATTAGAATGGCAAAAGACTGTTTAGAATGTGTTTTTATTTCATAAGCGAATATCTTTTTACAAGTGCTAAATTTCAAGCCAGCAACCTTACTAAGACAGTCTAAATAGCCCTTCAATGCAGATAATGGCATTAGAATGGCAAAAGACTGTTTAGAATGTGTTTTTATTTCATAAGCGAATATCTTTTTACAAGTGCTAAATTTCAAGCCTGCAACCTTACTATAGCCCTACAATGCAGATAATGGCATTAGAATGGCAAAAGACTGTTTAGAATGTGTTTTTATTTCATAAGCGAATATCTTTTTACAAGTGCTAAATTTCAAGCCAGCAACCTTACTAAGACAGTCTAAATAGCCCTACAATGCAGATAATGGCATTAGAATGGCAAAAGACTGTTTAGAATGTGTTTTTATTTCATAAGCGAATATCTTTTTACAAGTGCTAAATTTCAAGCCTGCAACCTTACTAAGACAGTCTAAATAGCCCTTCAATGCAGATAATGGCATTAGAATGGCAAAAGACTGTTTAGAATGTGTTTTTATTTCATAAGCGAATATCTTTTTACAAGTGCTAAATTTCAAGCCAGCAACCTTACTAAGACAGTCTAAATAGCCCTACAATGCAGAATAATGGCATTAGAATGGCAAAATACTGTTTAGAATGTGTTTTTATTTCATAAGCGAATATCTTTTTACAAGTGCTAAATTTCAAGCCTGCAACCTTACTATAGCCCTACAATGCAGATAATGGCATTAGAATGGCAAAAGACTGTTTAGAATGTGTTTTTATTTCATAAGCGAATATCTTTTTACAAGTGCTAAATTTCAAGCCAGCAACCTTACTAAGACAGTCTAAATAGCCCTTCAATGCAGATAATGGCATTAGAATGGCAAAAGACTGTTTAGAATGTGTTTTTATTTCATAAGCGAATATCTTTTTACAAGTGCTAAATTTCAAGCCAGCAACCTTACTAAGACAGTCTAAATAGCCCTACAATGCAGATAATGGCATTAGAATGGCAAAAGACTGTTTAGAATGTGTTTTTATTTCATAAGCGAATATCTTTTTACAATTGCTAAATTTCAAGCCAGCAACCTTACTAAGACAGTCTAAATAGCCCTTCAATGCAGATAATGGCATTAGAATGGCAAAAGACTGTTTAGAATGTGTTTTTATTTCATAAGCGAATATCTTTTTACAAGTGCTAAATTTCAAGCCAGCAACCTTACTAAGACAGTCTAAATAGCCCTACAATGCAGATAATGGCATTAGAATGGCAAAAGACTGTTTAGAATGTGTTTTTATTTCATAAGCGAATATCTTTTTACAAGTGCTAAATTTCAAGCCAGCAACCTTACTAAGACAGTCTAAATAGCCCTACAATGCAGATAATGGCATTAGAATGGCAAAAGACTGTTTAGAATGTGTTTTTATTTCATAAGCGAATATCTTTTTACAAGTGCTAAATTTCAAGCCTGCAACCTTACTATAGCCCTACAATGCAGATAATGGCATTAGAATGGCAAAAGACTGTTTAGAATGTGTTTTTATTTCATAAGCGAATATCTTTTTACAAGTGCTAAATTTCAAGCCAGCAACCTTACTAAGACAGTCTAAATAGCCCTTCAATGCAGATAATGGCATTAGAATGGCAAAAGACTGTTTAGAATGTGTTTTTATTTCATAAGCGAATATCTTTTTACAAGTGCTAAATTTCAAGCCAGCAACCTTACTAAGACAGTCTAAATAGCCCTACAATGCAGATAATGGCATTAGAATGGCAAAAGACTGTTTAGAATGTGTTTTTATTTCATAAGCGAATATCTTTTTACAAGTGCTAAATTTCAAGCCTGCAACCTTACTAAGACAGTCTAAATAGCCCTTCAATGCAGATAATGGCATTAGAATGGCAAAAGACTGTTTAGAATGTGTTTTTATTTCATAAGCGAATATCTTTTTACAAGTGCTAAATTTCAAGCCAGCAACCTTACTAAGACAGTCTAAATAGCCCTTCAATGCAGATAATGGCATTAGAATGGCAAAAGACTGTTTAGAATGTGTTTTTATTTCATAAGCGAATATCTTTTTACAAGTGCTAAATTTCAAGCCTGCAACCTTACTATAGCCCTACAATGCAGATAATGGCATTAGAATGGCAAAAGACTGTTTAGAATGTGTTTTTATTTCATAAGCGAATATCTTTTTACAAGTGCTAAATTTCAAGCCAGCAACCTTACTAAGACAGTCTAAATAGCCCTTCAATGCAGATAATGGCATTAGAATGGCAAAAGACTGTTTAGAATGTGTTTTTATTTCATAAGCGAATATCTTTTTACAAGTGCTAAATTTCAAGCCAGCAACCTTACTAAGACAGTCTAAATAGCCCTTCAATGCAGATAATGGCATTAGAATGGCAAAAGACTGTTTAGAATGTGTTTTTATTTCATAAGCGAATATCTTTTTACAAGTGCTAAATTTCAAGCCAGCAACCTTACTAAGACAGTCTAAATAGCCCTACAATGCAGATAATGGCATTAGAATGGCAAAAGACTGTTTAGAATGTGTTTTTATTTCATAAGCGAATATCTTTTTACAAGTGCTAAATTTCAAGCCTGCAACCTTACTAAGACAGTCTAAATAGCCCTTCAATGCAGATAATGGCATTAGAATGGCAAAAGACTGTTTAGAATGTGTTTTTATTTCATAAGCGAATATCTTTTTACAAGTGCTAAATTTCAAGCCAGCAACCTTACTAAGACAGTCTAAATAGCCCTTCAATGCAGATAATGGCATTAGAATGGCAAAAGACTGTTTAGAATGTGTTTTTATTTCATAAGCGAATATCTTTTTACAAGTGCTAAATTTCAAGCCTGCAACCTTACTATAGCCCTACAATGCAGATAATGGCATTAGAATGGCAAAAGACTGTTTAGAATGTGTTTTTATTTCATAAGCGAATATCTTTTTACAAGTGCTAAATTTCAAGCCAGCAACCTTACTAAGACAGTCTAAATAGCCCTTCAATGCAGATAATGGCATTAGAATGGCAAAAGACTGTTTAGAATGTGTTTTTATTTCATAAGCGAATATCTTTTTACAAGTGCTAAATTTCAAGCCAGCAACCTTACTAAGACAGTCTAAATAGCCCTACAATGCAGATAATGGCATTAGAATGGCAAAAGACTGTTTAGAATGTGTTTTTATTTCATAAGCGAATATCTTTTTACAAGTGCTACATTTCAAGCCAGCAACCTTACTAAGACAGTCTAAATAGCCCTACAATGCAGATAATGGCATTAGAATGGCAAAAGACTGTTTAGAATGTGTTTTTATTTCATAAGCGAATATCTTTTTACAAGTGCTAAATTTCAAGCCTGCAACCTTACTAAGACAGTCTAAATAGCCCTACAATGCAGATAATGGCATTAGAATGGCAAAAGACTGTTTAGAATGTGTTTTTATTTCATAAGCGAATATCTTTTTACAAGTGCTAAATTTCAAGCCAGCAACCTTACTAAGACAGTCTAAATAGCCCTACAATGCAGATAATGGCATTAGAATGGCAAAAGACTGTTTAGAATGTGTTTTTATTTCATAAGCGAATATCTTTTTACAAGTGCTAAATTTCAAGCCTGCAACCTTACTAAGACAGTCTAAATAGCCCTTCAATGCAGATAATGGCATTAGAATGGCAAAAGACTGTTTAGAATGTGTTTTTATTTCATAAGCGAATATCTTTTTACAAGTGCTAAATTTCAAGCCAGCAACCTTACTAAGACAGTCTAAATAGCCCTACAATGCAGATAATGGCATTAGAATGGCAAAAGACTGTTTAGAATGTGTTTTTATTTCATAAGCGAATATCTTTTTACAAGTGCTAAATTTCAAGCCTGCAACCTTACTATAGCCCTACAATGCAGATAATGGCATTAGAATGGCAAAAGACTGTTTAGAATGTGTTTTTATTTCATAAGCGAATATCTTTTTACAAGTGCTAAATTTCAAGCCTGCAACCTTACTAAGACAGTCTAAATAGCCCTACAATGCAGATAATGGCATTAGAATGGCAAAAGACTGTTTAGAATGTGTTTTTATTTCATAAGCGAATATCTTTTTACAAGTGCTAAATTTCAAGCCAGCAACCTTACTAAGACAGTCTAAATAGCCCTACAATGCAGATAATGGCATTAGAATGGCAAAAGACTGTTTAGAATGTGTTTTTATTTCATAAGCGAATATCTTTTTACAAGTGCTAAATTTCAAGCCTGCAACCTTACTAAGACAGTCTAAATAGCCCTTCAATGCAGATAATGGCATTAGAATGGCAAAAGACTGTTTAGAATGTGTTTTTATTTCATAAGCAAATATCTTTTTACAAGTGCTAAATTTCAAGCCAGCAACCTTACTAAGACAGTCTAAATAGCCCTACAATGCAGATAATGGCATTAGAATGGCAAAAGACTGTTTAGAATGTGTTTTTATTTCATAAGCGAATATCTTTTTACAAGTGCTAAATTTCAAGCCTGCAACCTTACTATAGCCCTACAATGCAGATAATGGCATTAGAATGGCAAAAGACTGTTTAGAATGTGTTTTAATTTCATAAGCGAATATCTTTTTACAAGTGCTAAATTTCAAGCCTGCAACCTTACTAAGACAGTCTAAATAGCCCTTCAATGCAGATAATGGCATTAGAATGGCAAAAGACTGTTTAGAATGTGTTTTTATTTCATAAGCGAATATCTTTTTACAAGTGCTAAATTTCAAGCCAGCAACCTTACTAAGACAGTCTAAATAGCCCTACAATGCAGATAATGGCATTAGAATGGCAAAAGACTGTTTAGAATGTGTTTTTATTTCATAAGCGAATATCTTTTTACAAGTGCTAAATTTCAAGCCTGCAACCTTACTATAGCCCTACAATGCAGATAATGGCATTAGAATGGCAAAAGACTGTTTAGAATGTGTTTTTATTTCATAAGCGAATATCTTTTTACAAGTGCTAAATTTCAAGCCAGCAACCTTACTAAGACAGTCTAAATAGCCCTTCAATGCAGATAATGGCATTAGAATGGCAAAAGACTGTTTAGAATGTGTTTTTATTTCATAAGCGAATATCTTTTTACAAGTGCTAAATTTCAAGCCAGCAACCTTACTAAGACAGTCTAAATAGCCCTACAATGCAGATAATGGCATTAGAATGGCAAAAGACTGTTTAGAATGTGTTTTTATTTCATAAGCGAATATCTTTTTACAAGTGCTAAATTTCAAGCCTGCAACCTTACTAAGACAGTCTAAATAGCCCTTCAATGCAGATAATGGCATTAGAATGGCAAAAGACTGTTTAGAATGTGTTTTTATTTCATAAGCGAATATCTTTTTACAAGTGCTAAATTTCAAGCCAGCAACCTTACTAAGACAGTCTAAATAGCCCTTCAATGCAGATAATGGCATTAGAATGGCAAAAGACTGTTTAGAATGTGTTTTTATTTCATAAGCGAATATCTTTTTACAAGTGCTAAATTTCAAGCCAGCAACCTTACTAAGACAGTCTAAATAGCCCTACAATGCAGATAATGGCATTAGAATGGCAAAAGACTGTTTAGAATGTGTTTTTATTTCATAAGCGAATATCTTTTTACAAGTGCTAAATTTCAAGCCTGCAACCTTACTAAGACAGTCTAAATAGCCCTTCAATGCAGATAATGGCATTAGAATGGCAAAAGACTGTTTAGAATGTGTTTTTATTTCATAAGCGAATATCTTTTTACAAGTGCTAAATTTCAAGCCAGCAACCTTACTAAGACAGTCTAAATAGCCCTACAATGCAGATAATGGCATTAGAATGGCAAAAGACTGTTTAGAATGTGTTTTTATTTCATAAGCGAATATCTTTTTACAAGTGCTAAATTTCAAGCCTGCAACCTTACTATAGCCCTACAATGCAGATAATGGCATTAGAATGGCAAAAGACTGTTTAGAATGTGTTTTTATTTCATAAGCGAATATCTTTTTACAAGTGCTAAATTTCAAGCCAGCAACCTTACTAAGACAGTCTAAATAGCCCTTCAATGCAGATAATGGCATTAGAATGGCAAAAGACTGTTTAGAATGTGTTTTTATTTCATAAGCGAATATCTTTTTACAAGTGCTAAATTTCAAGCCAGCAACCTTACTAAGACAGTCTAAATAGCCCTACAATGCAGATAATGGCATTAGAATGGCAAAAGACTGTTTAGAATGTGTTTTTATTTCATAAGCGAATATCTTTTTACAAGTGCTAAATTTCAAGCCAGCAACCTTACTAAGACAGTCTAAATAGCCCTACAATGCAGATAATGGCATTAGAATGGCAAAAGACTGTTTAGAATGTGTTTTTATTTCATAAGCGAATATCTTTTTACAAGTGCTAAATTTCAAGCCTGCAACCTTACTAAGACAGTCTAAATAGCCCTACAATGCAGATAATGGCATTAGAATGGCAAAAGACTGTTTAGAATGTGTTTTTATTTCATAAGCGAATATCTTTTTACAAGTGCTAAATTTCAAGCCAGCAACCTTACTAAGACAGTCTAAATAGCCCTACAATGCAGATAATGGCATTAGAATGGCAAAAGACTGTTTAGAATGTGTTTTTATTTCATAAGCGAATATCTTTTTACAAGTGCTAAATTTCAAGCCTGCAACCTTACTAAGACAGTCTAAATAGCCCTTCAATGCAGATAATGGCATTAGAATGGCAAAAGACTGTTTAGAATGTGTTTTTATTTCATAAGCGAATATCTTTTTACAAGTGCTAAATTTCAAGCCAGCAACCTTACTAAGACAGTCTAAATAGCCCTACAATGCAGATAATGGCATTAGAATGGCAAAAGACTGTTTAGAATGTGTTTTTATTTCATAAGCGAATATCTTTTTACAAGTGCTAAATTTCAAGCCTGCAACCTTACTATAGCCCTACAATGCAGATAATGGCATTAGAATGGCAAAAGACTGTTTAGAATGTGTTTTTTTTATTTCATAAGCGAATATCTTTTTACAAGTGCTAAATTTCAAGCCAGCAACCTTACTAAGACAGTCTAAATAGCCCTTCAATGCAGATAATGGCATTAGAATGGCAAAAGACTGTTTAGAATGTGTTTTTATTTCATAAGCGAATATCTTTTTACAAGTGCTAAATTTCAAGCCAGCAACCTTACTAAGACAGTCTAAATAGCCCTACAATGCAGATAATGGCATTAGAATGGCAAAAGACTGTTTAGAATGTGTTTTTATTTCATAAGCGAATATCTTTTTACAAGTGCTAAATTTCAAGCCAGCAACCTTACTAAGACAGTCTAAATAGCCCTTCAATGCAGATAATGGCATTAGAATGGCAAAAGACTGTTTAGAATGTGTTTTTATTTCATAAGCGAATATCTTTTTACAAGTGCTAAATTTCAAGCCAGCAACCTTACTAAGACAGTCTAAATAGCCCTACAATGCAGATAATGGCATTAGAATGGCAAAAGACTGTTTAGAATGTGTTTTTATTTCATAAGCGAATATCTTTTTACAAGTGCTAAATTTCAAGCCTGCAACCTTACTATAGCCCTACAATGCAGATAATGGCATTAGAATGGCAAAAGACTGTTTAGAATGTGTTTTTATTTCATAAGCGAATATCTTTTTACAAGTGCTAAATTTCAAGCCTGCAACCTTACTATAGCCCTACAATGCAGATAATGGCATTAGAATGGCAAAAGACTGTTTAGAATGTGTTTTTATTTCATAAGCGAATATCTTTTTACAAGTGCTAAATTTCAAGCCAGCAACCTTACTAAGACAGTCTAAATAGCCCTTCAATGCAGATAATGGCATTAGAATGGCAAAAGACTGTTTAGAATGTGTTTTTATTTCATAAGCGAATATCTTTTTACAAGTGCTAAATTTCAAGCCAGCAACCTTACTAAGACAGTCTAAATAGCCCTACAATGCAGATAATGGCATTAGAATGGCAAAAGACTGTTTAGAATGTGTTTTTATTTCATAAGCGAATATCTTTTTACAAGTGCTAAATTTCAAGCCTGCAACCTTACTAAGACAGTCTAAATAGCCCTACAATGCAGATAATGGCATTAGAATGGCAAAAGACTGTTTAGAATGTGTTTTTATTTCATAAGCGAATATCTTTTTACAAGTGCTAAATTTCAAGCCAGCAACCTTACTAAGACAGTCTAAATAGCCCTACAATGCAGATAATGGCATTAGAATGGCAAAACACTGTTTAGAATGTGTTTTTATTTCATAAGCGAATATCTTTTTACAAGTGCTAAATTTCAAGCCAGCAACCTTACTAAGACAGTCTAAATAGCCCTTCAATGCAGATAATGGCATTAGAATGGCAAAAGATTGTTTAGAATGTGTTTTTATTTCATAAGCGAATATCTTTTTACAAGTGCTAAATTTCAAGCCAGCAACCTTACTAAGACAGTCTAAATAGCCCTACAATGCATGCAGATAATGGCATTAGAATGGCAAAAGACTGTTTAGAATGTGTTTTTATTTCATAAGCGAATATCTTTTTACAAGTGCTAAATTTCAAGCCTGCAACCTTACTATAGCCCTACAATGCAGATAATGGCATTAGAATGGCAAAAGACTGTTTAGAATGTGTTTTTATTTCATAAGCGAATATCTTTTTACAAGTGCTAAATTTCAAGCCAGCAACCTTACTAAGACAGTCTAAATAGCCCTACAATGCAGATAATGGCATTAGAATGGCAAAAGACTGTTTAGAATGTGTTTTTATTTCATAAGCGAATATCTTTTTACAAGTGCTAAATTTCAAGCCTGCAACCTTACTATAGCCCTACAATGCAGATAATGGCATTAGAATGGCAAAAGACTGTTTAGAATGTGTTTTTATTTCATAAGCGAATATCTTTTTACAAGTGCTAAATTTCAAGCCAGCAACCTTACTAAGACAGTCTAAATAGCCCTTCAATGCAGATAATGGCATTAGAATGGCAAAAGACTGTTTAGAATGTGTTTTTATTTCATAAGCGAATATCTTTTTACAAGTGCTAAATTTCAAGCCAGCAACCTTACTAAGACAGTCTAAATAGCCCTACAATGCAGATAATGGCATTAGAATGGCAAAAGACTGTTTAGAATGTGTTTTTATTTCATAAGCGAATATCTTTTTACAAGTGCTAAATTTCAAGCCAGCAACCTTACTAAGACAGTCTAAATAGCCCTACAATGCAGATAATGGCATTAGAATGGCAAAAGACTGTTTAGAATGTGTTTTTATTTCATAAGCGAATATCTTTTTACAAGTGCTAAATTTCAAGCCTGCAACCTTACTAAGACAGTCTAAATAGCCCTACAATGCAGATAATGGCATTAGAATGGCAAAAGACTGTTTAGAATGTGTTTTTATTTCATAAGCGAATATCTTTTTACAAGTGCTAAATTTCAAGCCAGCAACCTTACTAAGACAGTCTAAATAGCCCTACAATGCAGATAATGGCATTAGAATGGCAAAAGACTGTTTAGAATGTGTTTTTATTTCATAAGCGAATATCTTTTTACAAGTGCTAAATTTCAAGCCTGCAACCTTACTAAGACAGTCTAAATAGCCCTTCAATGCAGATAATGGCATTAGAATGGCAAAAGACTGTTTAGAATGTGTTTTTATTTCATAAGCGAATATCTTTTTACAAGTGCTAAATTTCAAGCCAGCAACCTTACTAAGACAGTCTAAATAGCCCTACAATGCAGATAATGGCATTAGAATGGCAAAAGACTGTTTAGAATGTGTTTTTATTTCATAAGCGAATATCTTTTTACAAGTGCTAAATTTCAAGCCTGCAACCTTACTATAGCCCTACAATGCAGATAATGGCATTAGAATGGCAAAAGACTGTTTAGAATGTGTTTTTTTTATTTCATAAGCGAATATCTTTTTACAAGTGCTAAATTTCAAGCCAGCAACCTTACTAAGACAGTCTAAATAGCCCTTCAATGCAGATAATGGCATTAGAATGGCAAAAGACTGTTTAGAATGTGTTTTTATTTCATAAGCGAATATCTTTTTACAAGTGCTAAATTTCAAGCCAGCAACCTTACTAAGACAGTCTAAATAGCCCTACAATGCAGATAATGGCATTAGAATGGCAAAAGACTGTTTAGAATGTGTTTTTATTTCATAAGCGAATATCTTTTTACAAGTGCTAAATTTCAAGCCAGCAACCTTACTAAGACAGTCTAAATAGCCCTTCAATGCAGATAATGGCATTAGAATGGCAAAAGACTGTTTAGAATGTGTTTTTATTTCATAAGCGAATATCTTTTTACAAGTGCTAAATTTCAAGCCAGCAACCTTACTAAGACAGTCTAAATAGCCCTACAATGCAGATAATGGCATTAGAATGGCAAAAGACTGTTTAGAATGTGTTTTTATTTCATAAGCGAATATCTTTTTACAAGTGCTAAATTTCAAGCCTGCAACCTTACTATAGCCCTACAATGCAGATAATGGCATTAGAATGGCAAAAGACTGTTTAGAATGTGTTTTTATTTCATAAGCGAATATCTTTTTACAAGTGCTAAATTTCAAGCCAGCAACCTTACTAAGACAGTCTAAATAGCCCTACAAAGCAGATAATGGCATTAGAATGGCAAAAGACTGTTTAGAATGTGTTTTTATTTCATAAGCGAATATCTTTTTACAAGTGCTAAATTTCAAGCCTGCAACCTTACTATAGCCCTACAATGCAGATAATGGCATTAGAATGGCAAAAGACTGTTTAGAATGTGTTTTTATTTCATAAGCGAATATCTTTTTACAAGTGCTAAATTTCAAGCCAGCAACCTTACTAAGACAGTCTAAATAGCCCTTCAATGCAGATAATGGCATTAGAATGGCAAAAGACTGTTTAGAATGTGTTTTTATTTCATAAGCGAATATCTTTTTACAAGTGCTAAATTTCAAGCCAGCAACCTTACTAAGACAGTCTAAATAGCCCTACAATGCAGATAATGGCATTAGAATGGCAAAAGACTGTTTAGAATGTGTTTTTATTTCATAAGCGAATATCTTTTTACAAGTGCTAAATTTCAAGCCTGCAACCTTACTAAGACAGTCTAAATAGCCCTACAATGCAGATAATGGCATTAGAATGGCAAAAGACTGTTTAGAATGTGTTTTTATTTCATAAGCGAATATCTTTTTACAAGTGCTAAATTTCAAGCCAGCAACCTTACTAAGACAGTCTAAATAGCCCTACAATGCAGATAATGGCATTAGAATGGCAAAACACTGTTTAGAATGTGTTTTTATTTCATAAGCGAATATCTTTTTACAAGTGCTAAATTTCAAGCCAGCAACCTTACTAAGACAGTCTAAATAGCCCTACAATGCATGCAGATAATGGCATTAGAATGGCAAAAGACTGTTTAGAATGTGTTTTTATTTCATAAGCGAATATCTTTTTACAAGTGCTAAATTTCAAGCCTGCAACCTTACTATAGCCCTACAATGCAGATAATGGCATTAGAATGGCAAAAGACTGTTTAGAATGTGTTTTTATTTCATAAGCGAATATCTTTTTACAAGTGCTAAATTTCAAGCCAGCAACCTTACTAAGACAGTCTAAATAGCCCTACAATGCAGATAATGGCATTAGAATGGCAAAAGACTGTTTAGAATGTGTTTTTATTTCATAAGCGAATATCTTTTTACAAGTGCTAAATTTCAAGCCTGCAACCTTACTTAGACAGTCTAATAGCCCTACAATGCAGATAATGGCATTAGAATGGCAAAAGACTGTTTAGAATGTGTTTTTATTTCATAAGCGAATATCTTTTTACAAGTGCTAAATTTCAAGCCAGCAACCTTACTAAGACAGTCTAAATAGCCCTTCAATGCAGATAATGGCATTAGAATGGCAAAAGACTGTTTAGAATGTGTTTTTATTTCATAAGCGAATATCTTTTTACAAGTGCTAAATGTCAAGCCTGCAACCTTACTATAGCCCTACAATGCAGATAATGGCATTAGAATGGCAAAAGACTGTTTAGAATGTGTTTTTATTTCATAAGCGAATATCTTTTTACAAGTGCTAAATTTCAAGCCAGCAACCTTACTAAGACAGTCTAAATGCCCTACAATGCAGATAATGGCATTAGAATGGCAAAAGACTGTTTAGAATGTGTTTTTATTTCATAAGCGAATATCTTTTTACAAGTGCTAAATTTCAAGCCTGCAACCTTACTAAGACAGTCTAAATAGCCCTTCAATGCAGATAATGGCATTAGAATGGCAAAAGACTGTTTAGAATGTGTTTTTATTTCATAAGCGAATATCTTTTTACAAGTGCTAAATTTCAAGCCAGCAACCTTACTAAGACAGTCTAAATAGCCCTACAATGCAGATAATGGCATTAGAATGGCAGAAGACTGTTTAGAATGTGTTTTTATTTCATAAGCGAATATCTTTTTACAAGTGCTAAATTTCAAGCCTGCAACCTTACTATAGCCCTACAATGCAGATAATGGCATTAGAATGGCAAAAGACTGTTTAGAATGTGTTTTTATTTCATAAGCGAATATCTTTTTACAAGTGCTAAATTTCAAGCCTGCAACCTTACTCAATAGCCCTACAATGCAGATAATGGCATTAGAATGGCAAAAGACTGTTTAGAATGTGTTTTTATTTCATAAGCGAATATCTTTTTACAAGTGCTAAATTTCAAGCCAGCAACCTTACTAAGACAGTCTAAATAGCCCTTCAATGCAGATAATGGCATTAGAATGGCAAAAGACTGTTTAGAATGTGTTTTTATTTCATAAGCGAATATCTTTTTACAAGTGCTAAATTTCAAGCCAGCAACCTTACTAAGACAGTCTAAATAGCCCTACAATGCAGATAATGGCATTAGAATGGCAAAAGACTGTTTAGAATGTGTTTTTATTTCATAAGCGAATATCTTTTTACAAGTGCTAAATTTCAAGCCTGCAACCTTACTATAGCCCTACAATGCAGATAATGGCATTAGAATGGCAAAAGACTGTTTAGAATGTGTTTTTATTTCATAAGCGAATATCTTTTTACAAGTGCTAAATTTCAAGCCAGCAACCTTACTAAGACAGTCTAAATAGCCCTTCAATGCAGATAATGGCATTAGAATGGCAAAAGACTGTTTAGAATGTGTTTTTATTTCATAAGCGAATATCTTTTTACAAGTGCTAAATTTCAAGCCTGCAACCTTACTATAGCCCTACAATGCAGATAATGGCATTAGAATGGCAAAAGACTGTTTAGAATGTGTTTTTATTTCATAAGCGAATATCTTTTTACAAGTGCTAAATTTCAAGCCAGCAACCTTACTAAGACAGTCTAAATAGCCCTTCAATGCAGATAATGGCATTAGAATGGCAAAAGACTGTTTAGAATGTGTTTTTATTTCATAAGCGAATATCTTTTTACAAGTGCTAAATTTCAAGCCTGCAACCTTACTAATAGCCCTACAATGCAGATAATGGCATTAGAATGGCAAAAGACTGTTTAGAATGTGTTTTTATTTCATAAGCGAATATCTTTTTACAAGTGCTAAATTTCAAGCCAGCAACCTTACTAAGACAGTCTAAATAGCCCTACAATGCAGATAATGGCATTAGAATGGCAAAAGACTGTTTAGAATGTGTTTTTATTTCATAAGCGAATATCTTTTTACAAGTGCTAAATTTCAAGCCTGCAACCTTACTAAGACAGTCTAAATAGCCCTTCAATGCAGATAATGGCATTAGAATGGCAAAAGACTGTTTAGAATGTGTTTTTATTTCATAAGCGAATATCTTTTTACAAGTGCTAAATTTCAAGCCAGCAACCTTACTAAGACAGTCTAAATAGCCCTACAATGCAGATAATGGCATTAGAATGGCAAAAGACTGTTTAGAATGTGTTTTTATTTCATAAGCGAATATCTTTTTACAAGTGCTAAATTTCAAGCCTGCAACCTTACTATAGCCCTACAATGCAGATAATGGCATTAGAATGGCAAAAGACTGTTTAGAATGTGTTTTTATTTCATAAGCGAATATCTTTTTACAAGTGCTAAATTTCAAGCCTGCAACCTTACTAATAGCCCTACAATGCAGATAATGGCATTAGAATGGCAAAAGACTGTTTAGAATGTGTTTTTATTTCATAAGCGAATATCTTTTTACAAGTGCTAAATTTCAAGCCAGCAACCTTACTAAGACAGTCTAAATAGCCCTTCAATGCATATAATGGCATTAGAATGGCAAAAGACTGTTTAGAATGTGTTTTTATTTCATAAGCGAATATCTTTTTACAAGTGCTAAATTTCAAGCCAGCAACCTTACTAAGACAGTCTAAATAGCCCTTCAATGCAGATAATGGCATTAGAATGGCAAAAGACTGTTTAGAATGTGTTTTTATTTCATAAGCGAATATCTTTTTACAAGTGCTAAATTTCAAGCCAGCAACCTTACTAAGACAGTCTAAATAGCCCTTCAATGCAGATAATGGCATTAGAATGGCAAAAGACTGTTTAGAATGTGTTTTTATTTCATAAGCGAATATCTTTTTACAAGTGCTAAATTTCAAGCCAGCAACCTTACTAAGACAGTCTAAATAGCCCTTCAATGCAGATAATGGCATTAGAATGGCAAAAGACTGTTTAGAATGTGTTTTTATTTCATAAGCGAATATCTTTTTACAAGTGCTAAATTTCAAGCCAGCAACCTTACTAAGACAGTCTAAATAGCCCTACAATGCAGATAATGGCATTAGAATGGCAAAAGACTGTTTAGAATGTGTTTTTATTTCATAAGCGAATATCTTTTTACAAGTGCTAAATTTCAAGCCAGCAACCTTACTAAGACAGTCTAAATAGCCCTTCAATGCAGATAATGGCATTAGAATGGCAAAAGACTGTTTAGAATGTGTTTTTATTTCATAAGCGAATATCTTTTTACAAGTGCTAAATTTCAAGCCAGCAACCTTACTAAGACAGTCTAAATAGCCCTACAATGCAGATAATGGCATTAGAATGGCAAAAGACTGTTTAGAATGTGTTTTTATTTCATAAGCGAATATCTTTTTACAAGTGCTAAATTTCAAGCCAGCAACCTTACTAAGACAGTCTAAATAGCCCTACAATGCAGATAATGGCATTAGAATGGCAAAAGACTGTTTAGAATGTGTTTTTATTTCATAAGCGAATATCTTTTTACAAGTGCTAAATTTCAAGCCTGCAACCTTACTAAGACAGTCTAAATAGCCCTACAATGCAGATAATGGCATTAGAATGGCAAAAGACTGTTTAGAATGTGTTTTTATTTCATAAGCGAATATCTTTTTACAAGTGCTAAATTTCAAGCCAGCAACCTTACTAAGACAGTCTAAATAGCCCTACAATGCAGATAATGGCATTAGAATGGCAAAACACTGTTTAGAATGTGTTTTTATTTCATAAGCGAATATCTTTTTACAAGTGCTAAATTTCAAGCCAGCAACCTTACTAAGACAGTCTAAATAGCCCTACAATGCAGATAATGGCATTAGAATGGCAAAAGACTGTTTAGAATGTGTTTTTATTTCATAAGCGAATATCTTTTTACAAGTGCTAAATTTCAAGCCTGCAACCTTACTATAGCCCTACAATGCAGATAATGGCATTAGAATGGCAAAAGACTGTTTAGAATGTGTTTTTATTTCATAAGCGAATATCTTTTTACAAGTGCTAAATTTCAAGCCAGCAACCTTACTAAGACAGTCTAAATAGCCCTACAATGCAGATAATGGCATTAGAATGGCAAAAGACTGTTTAGAATGTGTTTTTATTTCATAAGCGAATATCTTTTTACAAGTGCTAAATTTCAAGCCTGCAACCTTACTATAGCCCTACAATGCAGATAATGGCATTAGAATGGCAAAAGACTGTTTAGAATGTGTTTTTATTTCATAAGCGAATATCTTTTTACAAGTGCTAAATTTCAAGCCAGCAACCTTACTAAGACAGTCTAAATAGCCCTACAATGCAGATAATGGCATTAGAATGGCAAAAGACTGTTTAGAATGTGTTTTTATTTCATAAGCGAATATCTTTTTACAAGTGCTAAATTTCAAGCCTGCAACCTTACATAGCCGTACAATGCAGATAATGGCATTAGAATGGCAAAAGACTGTTTAGAATGTGTTTTTATTTCATAAGCGAATATCTTTTTACAAGTGCTAAATTTCAAGCCAGCAACCTTACTAAGACAGTCTAAATAGCCCTACAATGCAGATAATGGCATTAGAATGGCAAAAGACTGTTTAGAATGTGTTTTTATTTCATAAGCGAATATCTTTTTACAAGTGCTAAATTTCAAGCCTGCAACCTTACTAAGACAGTCTAAATAGCCCTTCAATGCAGATAATGGCATTAGAATGGCAAAAAACTGTTTAGAATGTGTTTTTTATTTCATAAGCGAATATCTTTTTACAAGTGCTAAATTTCAAGCCAGCAACCTTACTAAGACAGTTTAAATAGCCCTACAATGCAGATAATGGCATTAGAATGGCAAAAGACTGTTTAGAATGTGTTTTTATTTCATAAGCGAATATCTTTTTACAAGTGCTAAATTTCAAGCCTGCAACCTTACTATAGCCCTACAATGCAGATAATGGCATTATAATGGCAAAAGACTGTTTAGAATGTGTTTTTATTTCATAAGCGAATATCTTTTTACAAGTGCTAAATTTCAAGCCTGCAACCTTACTATAGCCCTACAATGCAGATAATGGCATTAGAATGGCAAAAGACTGTTTAGAATGTGTTTTTATTTCATAAGCGAATTTCTTTTTACAAGTGCTAAATTTCAAGCCAGCAACCTTACTAAGACAGTCTAAATAGCCCTTCAATGCAGATAATGGCATTAGAATGGCAAAAGACTGTTTAGAATGTGTTTTTATTTCATAAGCGAATATCTTTTTACAAGTGCTAAATTTCAAGCCAGCAACCTTACTAAGACAGTCTAAATAGCCCTACAATGCAGATAATGGCATTAGAATGGCAAAAGACTGTTTAGAATGTGTTTTTATTTCATAAGCGAATATCTTTTTACAAGTGCTAAATTTCAAGCCAGCAACCTTACTAAGACAGTCTAAATAGCCCTTCAATGCAGATAATGGCATTAGAATGGCAAAAGACTGTTTAGAATGTGTTTTTATTTCATAAGCGAATATCTTTTTACAAGTGCTAAATTTCAAGCCAGCAACCTTACTAAGACAGTCTAAATAGCCCTTCAATGCAGATAATGGCATTAGAATGGCAAAAGACTGTTTAGAATGTGTTTTTATTTCATAAGCGAATATCTTTTTACAAGTGCTAAATTTCAAGCCAGCAACCTTACTAAGACAGTCTAAATAGCCCTTCAATGCATATAATGGCATTAGAATGGCAAAAGACTGTTTAGAATGTGTTTTTATTTCATAAGCGAATATCTTTTTACAAGTGCTAAATTTCAAGCCAGCAACCTTACTAAGACAGTCTAAATATCCCTACAATGCAGATAATGGCATTAGAATGGCAAAACACTGTTTAGAATGTGTTTTTATTTCATAAGCGAATATCTTTTTACAAGTGCTAAATTTCAAGCCAGCAACCTTACTAAGACAGTCTAAATAGCCCTTCAATGCAGATAATGGCATTAGAATGGCAAAATACTGTTTAGAATGTGTTTTTATTTCATAAGCGAATATCTTTTTACAAGTGCTAAATTTCAAGCCAGCAACCTTACTAAGACAGTCTAAATAGCCCTACAATGCAGATAATGGCATTAGAATGGCAAAAGACTGTTTAGAATGTGTTTTTATTTCATAAGCGAATATCTTTTTACAAGTGCTAAATTTCAAGCCAGCAACCTTACTAAGACAGTCTAAATAGCCCTTCAATGCAGATAATGGCATTAGAATGGCAAAAGACTGTTTAGAATGTGTTTTTATTTCATAAGCGAATATCTTTTTACAAGTGCTAAATTTCAAGCCAGCAACCTTACTAAGACAGTCTAAATAGCCCTACAATGCAGATAATGGCATTAGAATGGCAAAAGACTGTTTAGAATGTGTTTTTATTTCATAAGCGAATATCTTTTTACAAGTGCTAAATTTCAAGCCAGCAACCTTACTAAGACAGTCTAAATAGCCCTACAATGCAGATAATGGCATTAGAATGGCAAAAGACTGTTTAGAATGTGTTTTTATTTCATAAGCGAATATCTTTTTACAAGTGCTAAATTTCAAGCCAGCAACCTTACTAAGACAGTCTAAATAGCCCTTCAATGCAGATAATGGCATTAGAATGGCAAAAGACTGTTTAGAATGTGTTTTTATTTCATAAGCGAATATCTTTTTACAAGTGCTAAATTTCAAGCCAGCAACCTTACTAAGACAGTCTAAATAGCCCTTCAATGCAGATAATGGCATTAGAATGGCAAAAGACTGTTTAGAATGTGTTTTTATTTCATAAGCGAATATCTTTTTACAAGTGCTAAATTTCAAGCCAGCAACCTTACTAAGACAGTCTAAATAGCCCTACAATGCAGATAATGGCATTAGAATGGCAAAAGACTGTTTAGAATGTTTTTATTTCATAAGCGAATATCTTTTTACAAGTGCTAAATTTCAAGCCTGCAACCTTACTATAGCCCTACAATGCAGATAATGGCATTAGAATGGCAAAAGACTGTTTAGAATGTGTTTTTATTTCATAAGCGAATATCTTTTTACAAGTGCTAAATTTCAAGCCAGCAACCTTACTAAGACAGTCTAAATAGCCCTACAATGCAGATAATGGCATTAGAATGGCAAAAGACTGTTTAGAATGTGTTTTTATTTCATAAGCGAATATCTTTTTACAAGTGCTAAATTTCAAGCCTGCAACCTTACATAGCCGTACAATGCAGATAATGGCATTAGAATGGCAAAAGACTGTTTAGAATGTGTTTTTATTTCATAAGCGAATATCTTTTTACAAGTGCTAAATTTCAAGCCAGCAACCTTACTAAGACAGTCTAAATAGCCCTACAATGCAGATAATGGCATTAGAATGGCAAAAGACTGTTTAGAATGTGTTTTTATTTCATAAGCGAATATCTTTTTACAAGTGCTAAATTTCAAGCCTGCAACCTTACTAAGACAGTCTAAATAGCCCTTCAATGCAGATAATGGCATTAGAATGGCAAAAAACTGTTTAGAATGTGTTTTTTATTTCATAAGCGAATATCTTTTTACAAGTGCTAAATTTCAAGCCAGCAACCTTACTAAGACAGTCTAAATAGCCCTACAATGCAGATAATGGCATTAGAATGGCAAAAGACTGTTTAGAATGTGTTTTTATTTCATAAGCGAATATCTTTTTACAAGTGCTAAATTTCAAGCCTGCAACCTTACTATAGCCCTACAATGCAGATAATGGCATTAGAATGGCAAAAGACTGTTTAGAATGTGTTTTTATTTCATAAGCGAATATCTTTTTACAAGTGCTAAATTTCAAGCCTGCAACCTTACTATAGCCCTACAATGCAGATAATGGCATTAGAATGGCAAAAGACTGTTTAGAATGTGTTTTATTTCATAAGCGAATTTCTTTTTACAAGTGCTAAATTTCAAGCCAGCAACCTTACTAAGACAGTCTAAATAGCCCTTCAATGCAGATAATGGCATTAGAATGGCAAAAGACTGTTTAGAATGTGTTTTTATTTCATAAGCGAATATCTTTTTACAAGTGCTAAATTTCAAGCCAGCAACCTTACTAAGACAGTCTAAATAGCCCTACAATGCAGATAATGGCATTAGAATGGCAAAAGACTGTTTAGAATGTGTTTTTATTTCATAAGCGAATATCTTTTTACAAGTGCTAAATTTCAAGCCAGCAACCTTACTAAGACAGTCTAAATAGCCCTTCAATGCAGATAATGGCATTAGAATGGCAAAAGACTGTTTAGAATGTGTTTTTATTTCATAAGCGAATATCTTTTTACAAGTGCTAAATTTCAAGCCAGCAACCTTACTAAGACAGTCTAAATATCCCTACAATGCAGATAATGGCATTAGAATGGCAAAAGACTGTTTAGAATGTGTTTTTATTTCATAAGCGAATATCTTTTTACAAGTGCTAAATTTCAAGCCAGCAACCTTACTAAGACAGTCTAAATATCCCTACAATGCAGATAATGGCATTAGAATGGCAAAACACTGTTTAGAATGTGTTTTTATTTCATAAGCGAATATCTTTTTACAAGTGCTAAATTTCAAGCCAGCAACCTTACTAAGACAGTCTAAATAGCCCTTCAATGCAGATAATGGCATTAGAATGGCAAAATACTGTTTAGAATGTGTTTTTATTTCATAAGCGAATATCTTTTTACAAGTGCTAAATTTCAAGCCAGCAACCTTACTAAGACAGTCTAAATAGCCCTACAATGCAGATAATGGCATTAGAATGGGAAAAGACTGTTTAGAATGTGTTTTTATTTCATAAGCGAATATCTTTTTACAAGTGCTAAATTTCAAGCCAGCAACCTTACTAAGACAGTCTAAATAGCCCTTCAATGCAGATAATGGCATTAGAATGGCAAAAGACTGTTTAGAATGTGTTTTTATTTCATAAGCGAATATCTTTTTACAAGTGCTAAATTTCAAGCCTGCAACCTTACTATAGCCCTACAATGCAGATAATGGCATTAGAATGGCAAAACACTGTTTAGAATGTGTTTTTATTTCATAAGCGAATATCTTTTTACAAGTGCTAAATTTCAAGCCAGCAACCTTACTATAGCCCTACAATGCAGATAATGGCATTAGAATGGCAAAAGACTGTTTAGAATGTGTTTTTATTTCATAAGCGAATATCTTTTTACAAGTGCTAAATTTCAAGCCAGCAACCTTACTAAGACAGTCTAAATAGCCCTACAATGCAGATAATGGCATTAGAATGGCAAAAGACTGTTTAGAATGTGTTTTTATTTCATAAGCGAATATCTTTTTACAAGTGCTAAATTTCAAGCCAGCAACCTTACTAAGACAGTCTAAATAGCCCTTCAATGCAGATAATGGCATTAGAATGGCAAAAGACTGTTTAGAATGTGTTTTTATTTCATAAGCGAATATCTTTTTACAAGTGCTAAATTTCAAGCCAGCAACCTTACTAAGACAGTCTAAATAGCCCTTCAATGCAGATAATGGCATTAGAATGGCAAAAGACTGTTTAGAATGTGTTTTTATTTCATAAGCGAATATCTTTTTACAGATGCTAAATTTCAAGCCAGCAACCTTACTAAGACAGTCTAAATAGCCCTACAATGCAGATAATGGCATTAGAATGGCAAAAGACTGTTTAGAATGTGTTTTTATTTCATAAGCGAATATCTTTTTACAAGTGCTAAATTTCAAGCCTGCAACCTTACTATAGCCCTACAATGCAGATAATGGCATTAGAATGGCAAAACACTGTTTAGAATGTGTTTTTATTTCATACGCGAATATCTTTTTACAAATGCTAAATTTCAAGCCAGCAACCTTACTAAGACAGTCTAAATAGCCCTACAATGCAGATAATGGCATTAGAATGGCAAAAGACTGTTTAGAATGTGTTTTTATTTCATAAGCGAATATCTTTTTACAAGTGCTAAATTTCAAGCCAGCAACCTTACTAAGACAGTCTAAATAGCCCTACAATGCAGATAATGGCATTAGAATGGCAAAAGACTGTTTAGAATGTGTTTTTATTTCATAAGCGAATATCTTTTTACAAGTGCTAAATTTCAAGCCAGCAACCTTACTAAGACAGTCTAAATAGCCCTTCAATGCAGATAATGGCATTAGAATGGCAAAAGACTGTTTAGAATGTGTTTTTATTTCATAAGCGAATATCTTTTTACAAGTGCTAAATTTCAAGCCAGCAACCTTACTAAGACAGTCTAAATAGCCCTACAAAGCAGATAATGGCATTAGAATGGCAAAAGACTGTTTAGAATGTGTTTTTATTTCATAAGCGAATATCTTTTTACAAGTGCTAAATTTCAAGCCAGCAACCTTACTAAGACAGTCTAAATAGCCCTACAATGCAGATAATGGCATTAGAATGGCAAAAGACTGTTTAGAATGTGTTTTTATTTCATAAGCGAATATCTTTTTACAAGTGCTAAATTTCAAGCCAGCAACCTTACTAAGACAGTCTAAATAGCCCTTCAATGCAGATAATGGCATTAGAATGGCAAAAGACTGTTTAGAATGTGTTTTTATTTCATAAGCGAATATCTTTTTACAAGTGCTAAATTTCAAGCCAGCAACCTTACTAAGACAGTCTAAATAGCCCTACAATGCAGATAATGGCATTAGAATGGCAAAAGACTGTTTAGAATGTGTTTTTATTTCATAAGCGAATATCTTTTTACAAGTGCTAAATTTCAAGCCTGCAACCTTACTAAGACAGTCTAAATAGCCCTACAATGCAGATAATGGCATTAGAATGGCAAAAGACTGTTTAGAATGTGTTTTTATTTCATAAGCGAATATCTTTTTACAAGTGCTAAATTTCAAGCCAGCAACCTTACTAAGACAGTCTAAATAGCCCTTCAATGCAGATAATGGCATTAGAATGGCAAAAGACTGTTTAGAATGTGTTTTTATTTCATAAGCGAATATCTTTTTACAAGTGCTAAATTTCAAGCCAGCAACCTTACTAAGACAGTCTAAATAGCCCTACAATGCAGATAATGGCATTAGAATGGCAAAAGACTGTTTAGAATGTGTTTTTATTTCATAAGCGAATATCTTTTTACAAGTGCTAAATTTCAAGCCAGCAACCTTACTAAGACAGTCTAAATAGCCCTTCAATGCAGATAATGGCATTAGAATGGCAAAAGACTGTTTAGAATGTGTTTTTATTTCATAAGCGAATATCTTTTTACAAGTGCTAAATCTCAAGCCAGCAACCTTACTAAGACAGTCTAAATAGCCCTACAATGCAGATAATGGCATTAGAATGGCAAAAGACTGTTTAGAATGTGTTTTTATTTCATAAGCGAATATCTTTTTACAAGTGCTAAATTTCAAGCCTGCAACCTTACTATAGCCCTACAATGCAGATAATGGCATTAGAATGGCAAAACACTGTTTAGAATGTGTTTTTATTTCATAAGCGAATATCTTTTTACAAGTGCTAAATTTCAAGCCAGCAACCTTACTAAGACAGTCTAAATAGCCCTACAATGCAGATAATGGCATTAGAATGGCAAAAGACTGTTTAGAATGTGTTTTTATTTCATAAGCGAATATCTTTTTACAAGTGCTAAATTTCAAGCCAGCAACCTTACTAAGACAGTCTAAATAGCCCTTCAATGCAGATAATGGCATTAGAATGGCAAAAGACTGTTTAGAATGTGTTTTTATTTCATAAGCGAATATCTTTTTACAAGTGCTAAATTTCAAGCCAGCAACCTTACTAAGACAGTCTAAATAGCCCTACAATGCAGATAATGGCATTAGAATGGCAAAAGACTGTTTAGAATGTGTTTTTATTTCATAAGCGAATATCTTTTTACAAGTGCTAAATTTCAAGCCAGCAACCTTACTAAGACAGTCTAAATAGCCCTTCAATGCAGATAATGGCATTAGAATGGCAAAAGACTGTTTAGAATGTGTTTTTATTTCATAAGCGAATATCTTTTTACAAGTGCTAAATTTCAAGCCTGCAACCTTACTATAGCCCTACAATGCAGATAATGGCATTAGAATGGCAAAACACTGTTTAGAATGTGTTTTTATTTCATAAGCGAATATCTTTTTACAAGTGCTAAATTTCAAGCCAGCAACCTTACTAAGACAGTCTAAATAGCCCTACAATGCAGATAATGGCATTAGAATGGCAAAAGACTGTTTAGAATGTGTTTTTATTTCATAAGCGAATATCTTTTTACAAGTGCTAAATTTCAAGCCTGCAACCTTACTATAGCCCTACAATGCAGATAATGGCATTAGAATGGCAAAACACTGTTTAGAATGTGTTTTTATTTCATAAGCGAATATCTTTTTACAAGTGCTAAATTTCAAGCCAGCAACCTTACTAAGACAGTCTAAATAGCCCTACAATGCAGATAATGGCATTAGAATGGCAAAAGACTGTTTAGAATGTGTTTTTATTTCATAAGCGAATATCTTTTTACAAGTGCTAAATTTCAAGCCAGCAACCTTACTAAGACAGTCTAAATAGCCCTACAATGCAGATAATGGCATTAGAATGGCAAAAGACTGTTTAGAATGTGTTTTTATTTCATAAGCGAATATCTTTTTACAAGTGCTAAATTTCAAGCCAGCAACCTTACTAAGACAGTCTAAATAGCCCTTCAATGCAGATAATGGCATTAGAATGGCAAAAGACTGTTTAGAATGTGTTTTTATTTCATAAGCGAATATCTTTTTACAAGTGCTAAATTTCAAGCCAGCAACCTTACTAAGACAGTCTAAATAGCCCTACAATGCAGATAATGGCATTAGAATGGCAAAAGACTGTTTAGAATGTGTTTTTATTTCATAAGCGAATATCTTTTTACAAGTGCTAAATTTCAAGCCAGCAACCTTACTAAGACAGTCTAAATAGCCCTACAAAGCAGATAATGGCATTAGAATGGCAAAAGACTGTTTAGAATGTGTTTTTATTTCATAAGCGAATATCTTTTTACAAGTGCTAAATTTCAAGCCAGCAACCTTACTAAGACAGTCTAAATAGCCCTACAATGCAGATAATGGCATTAGAATGGCAAAAGACTGTTTAGAATGTGTTTTTATTTCATAAGCGAATATCTTTTTACAAGTGCTAAATTTCAAGCCAGCAACCTTACTAAGACAGTCTAAATAGCCCTACAATGCAGATAATGGCATTAGAATGGCAAAAGACTGTTTAGAATGTGTTTTTATTTCATAAGCGAATATCTTTTTACAAGTGCTAAATTTCAAGCCAGCAACCTTACTAAGACAGTCTAAATAGCCCTTCAATGCAGATAATGGCATTAGAATGGCAAAAGACTGTTTAGAATGTGTTTTTATTTCATAAGCGAATATCTTTTTACAAGTGCTAAATTTCAAGCCAGCAACCTTACTAAGACAGTCTAAATAGCCCTACAATGCAGATAATGGCATTAGAATGGCAAAAGACTGTTTAGAATGTGTTTTTATTTCATAAGCGAATATCTTTTTACAAGTGCTAAATTTCAAGCCAGCAACCTTACTAAGACAGTCTAAATAGCCCTTCAATGCAGATAATGGCATTAGAATGGCAAAAGACTGTTTAGAATGTGTTTTTATTTCATAAGCGAATATCTTTTTACAAGTGCTAAATTTCAAGCCAGCAACCTTACTAAGACAGCGCTAAATAGCCCTTCAATGCAGATAATGGCATTAGAATGGCAAAAGATAAGCGAATATCTTTTTACAAGTGCTAAATTTCAAGCCAGCAACCTTACTAAGACAGTCTAAATAGCCCTTCAATGCAGATAATGGCATTAGAATGGCAAAAGACTGTTTAGAATGTGTTTTTATTTCATAAGCGAATATCTTTTTACAAGTGCTAAATTTCAAGCCAGCAACCTTACTAAGACAGTCTAAATAGCCCTACAATGCAGATAATGGCATTAGAATGGCAAAACACTGTTTAGAATGTGTTTTTATTTCATAAGCGAATATCTTTTTACAAGTGCTAAATTTCAAGCCAGCAACCTTACTAAGACAGTCTAAATAGCCCTACAATGCAGATAATGGCATTAGAATGGCAAAAGACTGTTTAGAATGTGTTTTTATTTCATAAGCGAATATCTTTTTACAAGTGCTAAATTTCAAGCCAGCAACCTTACTAAGACAGTCTAAATAGCCCTACAATGCAGATAATGGCATTAGAATGGCAAAAGACTGTTTAGAATGTGTTTTTATTTCATAAGCGAATATCTTTTTACAAGTGCTAAATTTCAAGCCAGCAACCTTACTAAGACAGTCTAAATAGCCCTACAATGCAGATAATGGCATTAGAATGGCAAAAGACTGTTTAGAATGTGTTTTTATTTCATAAGCGAATATCTTTTTACAAGTGCTAAATTTCAAGCCTGCAACCTTACTATAGCCCTACAATGCAGATAATGGCATTAGAATGGCAAAACACTGTTTAGAATGTGTTTTTATTTCATAAGCGAATATCTTTTTACAAGTGCTAAATTTCAAGCCAGCAACCTTACTAAGACAGTCTAAATAGCCCTACAATGCAGATAATGGCATTAGAATGGCAAAAGACTGTTTAGAATGTGTTTTTATTTCATAAGCGAATATCTTTTTACAAGTGCTAAATTTCAAGCCAGCAACCTTACTAAGACAGTCTAAATAGCCCTACAATGCAGATAATGGCATTAGAATGGCAAAAGACTGTTTAGAATGTGTTTTTATTTCATAAGCGAATATCTTTTTACAAGTGCTAAATTTCAAGCCAGCAACCTTACTAAGACAGTCTAAATAGCCCTTCAATGCAGATAATGGCATTAGAATGGCAAAAGACTGTTTAGAATGTGTTTTTATTTCATAAGCGAATATCTTTTTACAAGTGCTAAATTTCAAGCCAGCAACCTTACTAAGACAGTCTAAATAGCCCTACAATGCAGATAATGGCATTAGAATGGCAAAAGACTGTTTAGAATGTGTTTTTATTTCATAAGCGAATATCTTTTTACAAGTGCTAAATTTCAAGCCAGCAACCTTACTAAGACAGTCTAAATAGCCCTACAAAGCAGATAATGGCATTAGAATGGCAAAAGACTGTTTAGAATGTGTTTTTATTTCATAAGCGAATATCTTTTTACAAGTGCTAAATTTCAAGCCAGCAACCTTACTAAGACAGTCTAAATAGCCCTACAATGCAGATAATGGCATTAGAATGGCAAAAGACTGTTTAGAATGTGTTTTTATTTCATAAGCGAATATCTTTTTACAAGTGCTAAATTTCAAGCCAGCAACCTTACTAAGACAGTCTAAATAGCCCTACAATGCAGATAATGGCATTAGAATGGCAAAAGACTGTTTAGAATGTGTTTTTATTTCATAAGCGAATATCTTTTTACAAGTGCTAAATTTCAAGCCAGCAACCTTACTAAGACAGTCTAAATAGCCCTTCAATGCAGATAATGGCATTAGAATGGCAAAAGACTGTTTAGAATGTGTTTTTATTTCATAAGCGAATATCTTTTTACAAGTGCTAAATTTCAAGCCAGCAACCTTACTAAGACAGTCTAAATAGCCCTACAATGCAGATAATGGCATTAGAATGGCAAAAGACTGTTTAGAATGTGTTTTTATTTCATAAGCGAATATCTTTTTACAAGTGCTAAATTTCAAGCCAGCAACCTTACTAAGACAGTCTAAATAGCCCTTCAATGCAGATAATGGCATTAGAATGGCAAAAGACTGTTTAGAATGTGTTTTTATTTCATAAGCGAATATCTTTTTACAAGTGCTAAATTTCAAGCCAGCAACCTTACTAAGACAGCGCTAAATAGCCCTTCAATGCAGATAATGGCATTAGAATGGCAAAAGATAAGCGAATATCTTTTTACAAGTGCTAAATTTCAAGCCAGCAACCTTACTAAGACAGTCTAAATAGCCCTTCAATGCAGATAATGGCATTAGAATGGCAAAAGACTGTTTAGAATGTGTTTTTATTTCATAAGCGAATATCTTTTTACAAGTGCTAAATTTCAAGCCAGCAACCTTACTAAGACAGTCTAAATAGCCCTACAATGCAGATAATGGCATTAGAATGGCAAAACACTGTTTAGAATGTGTTTTTATTTCATAAGCGAATATCTTTTTACAAGTGCTAAATTTCAAGCCAGCAACCTTACTAAGACAGTCTAAATAGCCCTACAATGCAGATAATGGCATTAGAATGGCAAAAGACTGTTTAGAATGTGTTTTTATTTCATAAGCGAATATCTTTTTACAAGTGCTAAATTTCAAGCCAGCAACCTTACTAAGACAGTCTAAATAGCCCTACAATGCAGATAATGGCATTAGAATGGCAAAAGACTGTTTAGAATGTGTTTTTATTTCATAAGCGAATATCTTTTTACAAGTGCTAAATTTCAAGCCAGCAACCTTACTAAGACAGTCTAAATAGCCCTTCAATGCAGATAATGGCATTAGAATGGCAAAAGACTGTTTAGAATGTGTTTTTATTTCATAAGCGAATATCTTTTTACAAGTGCTAAATTTCAAGCCTGCAACCTTACTATAGCCCTACAATGCAGATAATGGCATTAGAATGGCAAAACACTGTTTAGAATGTGTTTTTATTTCATAAGCGAATATCTTTTTACAAGTGCTAAATTTCAAGCCAGCAACCTTACTAAGACAGTCTAAATAGCCCTTCAATGCAGATAATGGCATTAGAATGGCAAAAGACTGTTTAGAATGTGTTTTTATTTCATAAGCGAATATCTTTTTACAAGTGCTAAATTTCAAGCCAGCAACCTTACTAAGACAGTCTAAATAGCCCTACAATGCAGATAATGGCATTAGAATGGCAAAAGACTGTTTAGAATGTGTTTTTATTTCATAAGCGAATATCTTTTTACAAGTGCTAAATTTCAAGCCTGCAACCTTACTATAGCCCTACAATGCAGATAATGGCATTAGAATGGCAAAAGACTGTTTAGAATGTGTTTTTATTTCATAAGCGAATATCTTTTTACAAGTGCTCAATTTCAAGCCTGCAACCTTACTATAGCCCTACAATGCAGATAATGGCATTAGAATGGCAAAAGACTGTTTAGAATGTGTTTTTATTTCATAAGCGAATATCTTTTTACAAGTGCTAAATTTCAAGCCAGCAACCTTACTATAGCCCTACAATGCAGATAATGGCATTAGAATGGCAAAAGACTGTTTAGAATGTGTTTTTATTTCATAAGCGAATATCTTTTTACAAGTGCTAAATTTCAAGCCTGCAACCTTACTATAGCCCTACAATGCAGATAATGGCATTAGAATGGCAAAAGACTGTTTAGAATGTGTTTTTATTTCATAAGCGAATATCTTTTTACAAGTGCTAAATTTCAAGCCAGCAACCTTACTATAGCCCTACAATGCAGATAATGGCATTAGAATGGCAAAAGACTGTTTAGAATGTGTTTTTATTTCATAAGCGAATATCTTTTTACATGTGCTAAATTTCAAGCCAGCAACCTTACTAAGACAGTCTAAATAGCCCTTCAATGCAGATAATGGCATTAGAATGGCAAAAGACTGTTTAGAATGTGTTTTTATTTCATAAGCGAATATCTTTTTACAAGTGCTAAATTTCAAGCCAGCAACCTTACTAAGACAGTCTAAATAGCCCTTCAATGCAGATAATGGCATTAGAATGGCAAAAGACTGTTTAGAATGTGTTTTTATTTCATAAGCGAATATCTTTTTACAAGTGCTAAATTTCAAGCCAGCAACCTTACTAAGACAGTCTAAATAGCCCTACAATGCAGATAATGGCATTAGAATGGCAAAAGACTGTTTAGAATGTGTTTTTATTTCATAAGCGAATATCCTTTTACAAGTGCTAAATTTCAAGCCTGCAACCTTACTATAGCCCTACAATGCAGATAATGGCATTAGAATGGCAAAAGACTGTTTAGAATGTGTTTTTATTTCATAAGCGAATATCTTTTTACAAGTGCTAAATTTCAAGCCAGCAACCTTACTAAGACAGTCTAAATAGCCCTTCAATGCAGATAATGGCATTAGAATGGCAAAAGACTGTTTAGAATGTGTTTTTATTTCATAAGCGAATATCTTTTTACAAGTGCTAAATTTCAAGCCAGCAACCTTACTAAGACAGTCTAAATAGCCCTACAATGCAGATAATGGCATTAGAATGGCAAAAGACTGTTTAGAATGTGTTTTTATTTCATAAGCGAATATCTTTTTACAAGTGCTAAATTTCAAGCCTGCAACCTTACTATAAGCCCTACAATGCAGATAATGGCATTAGAATGGCAAAAGACTGTTTAGAATGTGTTTTTATTTCATAAGCGAATATCTTTTTACAAGTGCTAAATTTCAAGCCTGCAACCTTACTATAGCCCTACAATGCAGATAATGGCATTAGAATGGCAAAAGACTGTTTAGAATGTGTTTTTATTTCATAAGCGAATATCTTTTTACAAGTGCTAAATTTCAAGCCAGCAACCTTACTATAGCCCTACAATGCAGATAATGGCATTAGAATGGCAAAAGACTGTTTAGAATGTGTTTTTATTTCATAAGCGAATATCTTTTTACAAGTGCTAAATTTCAAGCCTGCAACCTTACTATAGCCCTACAATGCAGATAATGGCATTAGAATGGCAAAAGACTGTTTAGAATGTGTTTTTATTTCATAAGCGAATATCTTTTTACAAGTGCTAAATTTCAAGCCTGCAACCTTACTATAGCCCTACAATGCAGATAATGGCATTAGAATGGCAAAACACTGTTTAGAATGTGTTTTTATTTCATAAGCGAATATCTTTTTACAAGTGCTAAATTTCAAGCCAGCAACCTTACTAAGACAGTCTAAATAGCCCTTCAATGCAGATAATGGCATTAGAATGGCAAAAGACTGTTTAGAATGTGTTTTTATTTCATAAGCGAATATCTTTTTACAAGTGCTAAATTTCAAGCCAGCAACCTTACTAAGACAGTCTAAATAGCCCTACAATGCAGATAATGGCATTAGAATGGCAAAAGACTGTTTAGAATGTGTTTTTATTTCATAAGCGAATATCTTTTTACAAGTGCTAAATTTCAAGCCAGCAACCTTACTATAGCCCTACAATGCAGATAATGGCATTAGAATGGCAAAACACTGTTTAGAATGTGTTTTTATTTCATAAGCGAATATCTTTTTACAAGTGCTAAATTTCAAGCCAGCAACCTTACTAAGACAGTCTAAATAGCCCTACAATGCAGATAATGGCATTAGAATGGCAAAAGACTGTTTAGAATGTGTTTTTATTTCATAAGCGAATATCTTTTTACAAGTGCTAAATTTCAAGCCTGCAACCTTACTATAGCCCTACAATGCAGATAATGGCATTAGAATGGCAAAACACTGTTTAGAATGTGTTTTTATTTCATAAGCGAATATCTTTTTACAAGTGCTAAATTTCAAGCCTGCAACCTTACTAAGACAGTCTAAATAGCCCTTCAATGCAGATAATGGCATTAGAATGGCAAAAGACTGTTTAGAATGTGTTTTTATTTCATAAGCGAATATCTTTTTACAAGTGCTAAATTTCAAGCCTGCAACCTTACTATAGCCCTACAATGCAGATAATGGCATTAGAATGGCAAAACACTGTTTAGAATGTGTTTTTATTTCATAAGCGAATATCTTTTTACAAGTGCTAAATTTCAAGCCAGCAACCTTACTAAGACAGTCTAAATAGCCCTTCAATGCAGATAATGGCATTAGAATGGCAAAAGACTGTTTAGAATGTGTTTTTATTTCATAAGCGAATATCTTTTTACAAGTGCTAAATTTCAAGCCAGCAACCTTACTAAGACAGTCTAAATAGCCCTACAATGCAGATAATGGCATTAGAATGGCAAAAGACTGTTTAGAATGTGTTTTTATTTCATAAGCGAATATCTTTTTACAAGTGCTAAATTTCAAGCCAGCAACCTTACTATAGCCCTACAATGCAGATAATGGCATTAGAATGGCAAAACACTGTTTAGAATGTGTTTTTATTTCATAAGCGAATATCTTTTTACAAGTGCTAAATTTCAAGCCAGCAACCTTACTAAGACAGTCTAAATAGCCCTACAATGCAGATAATGGCATTAGAATGGCAAAACACTGTTTAGAATGTGTTTTTATTTCATAAGCGAATATCTTTTTACAAGTGCTAAATTTCAAGCCTGCAACCTTACTATAGCCCTACAATGCAGATAATGGCATTAGAATGGCAAAAGACTGTTTAGAATGTGTTTTTATTTCATAAGCGAATATCTTTTTACAAGTGCTAAATTTCAAGCCTGCAACCTTACTAAGACAGTCTAAATAGCCCTTCAATGCAGATAATGGCATTAGAATGGCAAAAGACTGTTTAGAATGTGTTTTTATTTCATAAGCGAATATCTTTTTACAAGTGCTAAATTTCAAGCCTGCAACCTTACTATAGCCCTACAATGCAGATAATGGCATTAGAATGGCAAAAGACTGTTTAGAATGTGTTTTTATTTCATAAGCGAATATCTTTTTACAAGTGCTAAATTTCAAGCCTGCAACCTTACTAAGACAGTCTAAATAGCCCTTCAATGCAGATAATGGCATTAGAATGGCAAAAGACTGTTTAGAATGTGTTTTTATTTCATAAGCGAATATCTTTTTACAAGTGCTAAATTTCAAGCCAGCAACCTTACTAAGACAGTCTAAATAGCCCTACAATGCAGATAATGGCATTAGAATGGCAAAAGACTGTTTAGAATGTGTTTTTATTTCATAAGCGAATATCTTTTTACAAGTGCTAAATTTCAAGCCAGCAACCTTACTAAGACAGTCTAAATAGCCCTTCAATGCAGATAATGGCATTAGAATGGCAAAAGACTGTTTAGAATGTGTTTTTATTTCATAAGCGAATATCTTTTTACAAGTGCTAAATTTCAAGCCAGCAACCTTACTAAGACAGCGCTAAATAGCCCTTCAATGCAGATAATGGCATTAGAATGGCAAAAGATAAGCGAATATCTTTTTACAAGTGCTAAATTTCAAGCCAGCAACCTTACTAAGACAGTCTAAATAGCCCTTCAATGCAGATAATGGCATTAGAATGGCAAAAGACTGTTTAGAATGTGTTTTTATTTCATAAGCGAATATCTTTTTACAAGTGCTAAATTTCAAGCCAGCAACCTTACTAAGACAGTCTAAATAGCCCTACAATGCAGATAATGGCATTAGAATGGCAAAACACTGTTTAGAATGTGTTTTTATTTCATAAGCGAATATCTTTTTACAAGTGCTAAATTTCAAGCCAGCAACCTTACTAAGACAGTCTAAATAGCCCTACAATGCAGATAATGGCATTAGAATGGCAAAAGACTGTTTAGAATGTGTTTTTATTTCATAAGCGAATATCTTTTTACAAGTGCTAAATTTCAAGCCAGCAACCTTACTAAGACAGTCTAAATAGCCCTACAATGCAGATAATGGCATTAGAATGGCAAAAGACTGTTTAGAATGTGTTTTTATTTCATAAGCGAATATCTTTTTACAAGTGCTAAATTTCAAGCCAGCAACCTTACTAAGACAGTCTAAATAGCCCTTCAATGCAGATAATGGCATTAGAATGGCAAAAGACTGTTTAGAATGTGTTTTTATTTCATAAGCGAATATCTTTTTACAAGTGCTAAATTTCAAGCCTGCAACCTTACTATAAGCCCTACAATGCAGATAATGGCATTAGAATGGCAAAACACTGTTTAGAATGTGTTTTTATTTCATAAGCGAATATCTTTTTACAAGTGCTAAATTTCAAGCCAGCAACCTTACTAAGACAGTCTAAATAGCCCTTCAATGCAGATAATGGCATTAGAATGGCAAAAGACTGTTTAGAATGTGTTTTTATTTCATAAGCGAATATCTTTTTACAAGTGCTAAATTTCAAGCCAGCAACCTTACTAAGACAGTCTAAATAGCCCTACAATGCAGATAATGGCATTAGAATGGCAAAAGACTGTTTAGAATGTGTTTTTATTTCATAAGCTAATATCTTTTTACAAGTGCTAAATTTCAAGCCTGCAACCTTACTATAGCCCTACAATGCAGATAATGGCATTAGAATGGCAAAAGACTGTTTAGAATGTGTTTTTATTTCATAAGCGAATATCTTTTTACAAGTGCTCAATTTCAAGCCTGCAACCTTACTATAGCCCTACAATGCAGATAATGGCATTAGAATGGCAAAAGACTGTTTAGAATGTGTTTTTATTTCATAAGCGAATATCTTTTTACAAGTGCTAAATTTCAAGCCAGCAACCTTACTATAGCCCTACAATGCAGATAATGGCATTAGAATGGCAAAAGACTGTTTAGAATGTGTTTTTATTTCATAAGCGAATATCTTTTTACAAGTGCTAAATTTCAAGCCTGCAACCTTACTATAGCCCTACAATGCAGATAATGGCATTAGAATGGCAAAAGACTGTTTAGAATGTGTTTTTATTTCATAAGCGAATATCTTTTTACAAGTGCTAAATTTCAAGCCAGCAACCTTACTAAGACAGTCTAAATAGCCCTTCAATGCAGATAATGGCATTAGAATGGCAAAACACTGTTTAGAATGTGTTTTTATTTCATAAGCGAATATCTTTTTACAAGTGCTAAATTTCAAGCCAGCAACCTTACTAAGACAGTCTAAATAGCCCTTCAATGCAGATAATGGCATTAGAATGGCAAAAGACTGTTTAGAATGTGTTTTTATTTCATAAGCGAATATCTTTTTACAAGTGCTAAATTTCAAGCCAGCAACCTTACTAAGACAGTCTAAATAGCCCTTCAATGCAGATAATGGCATTAGAATGGCAAAAGACTGTTTAGAATGTGTTTTTATTTCATAAGCGAATATCTTTTTACAAGTGCTAAATTTCAAGCCTGCAACCTTACTATAAGCCCTACAATGCAGATAATGGCATTAGAATGGCAAAACACTGTTTAGAATGTGTTTTTATTTCATAAGCGAATATCTTTTTACAAGTGCTAAATTTCAAGCCAGCAACCTTACTAAGACAGTCTAAATAGCCCTTCAATGCAGATAATGGCATTAGAATGGCAAAAGACTGTTTAGAATGTGTTTTTATTTCATAAGCGAATATCTTTTTACAAGTGCTAAATTTCAAGCCAGCAACCTTACTAAGACAGTCTAAATAGCCCTACAATGCAGATAATGGCATTAGAATGGCAAAAGACTGTTTAGAATGTGTTTTTATTTCATAAGCGAATATCTTTTTACAAGTGCTAAATTTCAAGCCTGCAACCTTACTATAGCCCTACAATGCAGATAATGGCATTAGAATGGCAAAAGACTGTTTAGAATGTGTTTTTATTTCATAAGCGAATATCTTTTTACAAGTGCTCAATTTCAAGCCTGCAACCTTACTATAGCCCTACAATGCAGATAATGGCATTAGAATGGCAAAAGACTGTTTAGAATGTGTTTTTATTTCATAAGCGAATATCTTTTTACAAGTGCTAAATTTCAAGCCAGCAACCTTACTATAGCCCTACAATGCAGATAATGGCATTAGAATGGCAAAAGACTGTTTAGAATGTGTTTTTATTTCATAAGCGAATATCTTTTTACAAGTGCTAAATTTCAAGCCTGCAACCTTACTATAGCCCTACAATGCAGATAATGGCATTAGAATGGCAAAAGACTGTTTAGAATGTGTTTTTATTTCATAAGCGAATATCTTTTTACAAGTGCTAAATTTCAAGCCAGCAACCTTACTAAGACAGTCTAAATAGCCCTTCAATGCAGATAATGGCATTAGAATGGCAAAAGACTGTTTAGAATGTGTTTTTATTTCATAAGCGAATATCTTTTTACAAGTGCTAAATTTCAAGCCAGCAACCTTACTAAGACAGTCTAAATAGCCCTTCAATGCAGATAATGGCATTAGAATGGCAAAAGACTGTTTAGAATGTGTTTTTATTTCATAAGCGAATATCTTTTTACAAGTGCTAAATTTCAAGCCAGCAACCTTACTAAGACAGTCTAAATAGCCCTTCAATGCAGATAATGGCATTAGAATGGCAAAAGACTGTTTAGAATGTGTTTTTATTTCATAAGCGAATATCTTTTTACAAGTGCTAAATTTCAAGCCAGCAACCTTACTAAGACAGTCTAAATAGCCCTACAATGCAGATAATGGCATTAGAATGGCAAAAGACTGTTTAGAATGTGTTTTTATTTCATAAGCGAATATCCTTTTACAAGTGCTAAATTTCAAGCCTGCAACCTTACTATAGCCCTACAATGCAGATAATGGCATTAGAATGGCAAAAGACTGTTTAGAATGTGTTTTTATTTCATAAGCGAATATCTTTTTACAAGTGCTAAATTTCAAGCCAGCAACCTTACTAAGACAGTCTAAATAGCCCTTCAATGCAGATAATGGCATTAGAATGGCAAAAGACTGTTTAGAATGTGTTTTTATTTCATAAGCGAATATCTTTTTACAAGTGCTAAATTTCAAGCCAGCAACCTTACTAAGACAGTCTAAATAGCCCTACAATGCAGATAATGGCATTAGAATGGCAAAAGACTGTTTAGAATGTGTTTTTATTTCATAAGCGAATATCTTTTTACAAGTGCTAAATTTCAAGCCTGCAACCTTACTATAGCCCTACAATGCAGATAATGGCATTAGAATGGCAAAAGACTGTTTAGAATGTGTTTTTATTTCATAAGCGAATATCTTTTTACAAGTGCTAAATTTCAAGCCTGCAACCTTACTATAGCCCTACAATGCAGATAATGGCATTAGAATGGCAAAAGACTGTTTAGAATGTGTTTTTATTTCATAAGCGAATATCTTTTTACAAGTGCTAAATTTCAAGCCAGCAACCTTACTATAGCCCTACAATGCAGATAATGGCATTAGAATGGCAAAAGACTGTTTAGAATGTGTTTTTATTTCATAAGCGAATATCTTTTTACAAGTGCTAAATTTCAAGCCTGCAACCTTACTATAGCCCTACAATGCAGATAATGGCATTAGAATGGCAAAAGACTGTTTAGAATGTGTTTTTATTTCATAAGCGAATATCTTTTTACAAGTGCTAAATTTCAAGCCTGCAACCTTACTATAGCCCTACAATGCAGATAATGGCATTAGAATGGCAAAACACTGTTTAGAATGTGTTTTTATTTCATAAGCGAATATCTTTTTACAAGTGCTAAATTTCAAGCCAGCAACCTTACTAAGACAGTCTAAATAGCCCTTCAATGCAGATAATGGCATTAGAATGGCAAAAGACTGTTTAGAATGTGTTTTTATTTCATAAGCGAATATCTTTTTACAAGTGCTAAATTTCAAGCCAGCAACCTTACTAAGACAGTCTAAATAGCCCTACAATGCAGATAATGGCATTAGAATGGCAAAAGACTGTTTAGAATGTGTTTTTATTTCATAAGCGAATATCTTTTTACAAGTGCTAAATTTCAAGCCAGCAACCTTACTATAGCCCTACAATGCAGATAATGGCATTAGAATGGCAAAACACTGTTTAGAATGTGTTTTTATTTCATAAGCGAATATCTTTTTACAAGTGCTAAATTTCAAGCCTGCAACCTTACTAAGACAGTCTAAATAGCCCTTCAATGCAGATAATGGCATTAGAATGGCAAAAGACTGTTTAGAATGTGTTTTTATTTCATAAGCGAATATCTTTTTACAAGTGCTAAATTTCAAGCCTGCAACCTTACTATAAGCCCTACAATGCAGATAATGGCATTAGAATGGCAAAACACTGTTTAGAATGTGTTTTTATTTCATAAGCGAATATCTTTTTACAAGTGCTAAATTTCAAGCCAGCAACCTTACTAAGACAGTCTAAATAGCCCTTCAATGCAGATAATGGCATTAGAATGGCAAAAGACTGTTTAGAATGTGTTTTTATTTCATAAGCGAATATCTTTTTACAAGTGCTAAATTTCAAGCCAGCAACCTTACTAAGACAGTCTAAATAGCCCTACAATGCAGATAATGGCATTAGAATGGCAAAAGACTGTTTAGAATGTGTTTTTATTTCATAAGCGAATATCTTTTTACAAGTGCTAAATTTCAAGCCAGCAACCTTACTATAGCCCTACAATGCAGATAATGGCATTAGAATGGCAAAACACTGTTTAGAATGTGTTTTTATTTCATAAGCGAATATCTTTTTACAAGTGCTAAATTTCAAGCCAGCAACCTTACTAAGACAGTCTAAATAGCCCTACAATGCAGATAATGGCATTAGAATGGCAAAACACTGTTTAGAATGTGTTTTTATTTCATAAGCGAATATCTTTTTACAAGTGCTAAATTTCAAGCCTGCAACCTTACTATAGCCCTACAATGCAGATAATGGCATTAGAATGGCAAAAGACTGTTTAGAATGTGTTTTTATTTCATAAGCGAATATCTTTTTACAAGTGCTAAATTTCAAGCCTGCAACCTTACTAAGACAGTCTAAATAGCCCTTCAATGCAGATAATGGCATTAGAATGGCAAAAGACTGTTTAGAATGTGTTTTTATTTCATAAGCGAATATCTTTTTACAAGTGCTAAATTTCAAGCCTGCAACCTTACTATAGCCCTACAATGCAGATAATGGCATTAGAATGGCAAAAGACTGTTTAGAATGTGTTTTTATTTCATAAGCGAATATCTTTTTACAAGTGCTAAATTTCAAGCCTGCAACCTTACTAAGACAGTCTAAATAGCCCTTCAATGCAGATAATGGCATTAGAATGGCAAAAGACTGTTTAGAATGTGTTTTTATTTCATAAGCGAATATCTTTTTACAAGTGCTAAATTTCAAGCCAGCAACCTTACTATAGCCCTACAATGCAGATAATGGCATTAGAATGGCAAAACACTGTTTAGAATGTGTTTTTATTTCATAAGCGAATATCTTTTTACAAGTGCTAAATTTCAAGCCAGCAACCTTACTAAGACAGTCTAAATAGCCCTACAATGCAGATAATGGCATTAGAATGGCAAAAGACTGTTTAGAATGTGTTTTTATTTCATAAGCGAATATCTTTTTACAAGTGCTAAATTTCAAGCCTGCAACCTTACTATAGCCCTACAATGCAGATAATGGCATTAGAATGGCAAAACACTGTTTAGAATGTGTTTTTATTTCATAAGCGAATATCTTTTTACAAGTGCTAAATTTCAAGCCAGCAACCTTACTAAGACAGTCTAAATAGCCCTACAATGCAGATAATGGCATTAGAATGGCAAAAGACTGTTTAGAATGTGTTTTTATTTCATAAGCGAATATCTTTTTACAAGTGCTAAATTTCAAGCCAGCAACCTTACTAAGACAGTCTAAATAGCCCTACAATGCAGATAATGGCATTAGAATGGCAAAAGACTGTTTAGAATGTGTTTTTATTTCATAAGCGAATATCTTTTTACAAGTGCTAAATTTCAAGCCTGCAACCTTACTATAGCCCTACAATGCAGATAATGGCATTAGAATGGCAAAACACTGTTTAGAATGTGTTTTTATTTCATAAGCGAATATCTTTTTACAAGTGCTAAATTTCAAGCCAGCAACCTTACTAAGACAGTCTAAATAGCCCTTCAATGCAGATAATGGCATTAGAATGGCAAAAGACTGTTTAGAATGTGTTTTTATTTCATAAGCGAATATCTTTTTACAAGTGCTAAATTTCAAGCCAGCAACCTTACTAAGACAGTCTAAATAGCCCTACAATGCAGATAATGGCATTAGAATGGCAAAAGACTGTTTAGAATGTGTTTTTATTTCATAAGCGAATATCTTTTTACAAGTGCTAAATTTCAAGCCAGCAACCTTACTAAGACAGTCTAAATAGCCCTACAATGCAGATAATGGCATTAGAATGGCAAAAGACTGTTTAGAATGTGTTTTTATTTCATAAGCGAATATCTTTTTACAAGTGCTAAATTTCAAGCCTGCAACCTTACTATAGCCCTACAATGCAGATAATGGCATTAGAATGGCAAAACACTGTTTAGAATGTGTTTTTATTTCATAAGCGAATATCTTTTTACAAGTGCTAAATTTCAAGCCAGCAACCTTACTATAGCCCTACAATGCAGATAATGGCATTAGAATGTGTTTTTATTTCATAAGCGAATATCTTTTTACAAGTGCTAAATTTCAAGCCTGCAACCTTACTATAGCCCTACAATGCAGATAATGGCATTAGAATGGCAAAAGACTGTTTAGAATGTGTTTTTATTTCATAAGCGAATATCTTTTTACAAGTGCTAAATTTCAAGCCAGCAACCTTACTAAGACAGTCTAAATAGCCCTTCAATGCAGATAATGGCATTAGAATGGCAAAACACTGTTTAGAATGTGTTTTTATTTCATAAGCGAATATCTTTTTACAAGTGCTAAATTTCAAGCCAGCAACCTTACTAAGACAGTCTAAATAGCCCTTCAATGCAGATAATGGCATTAGAATGGCAAAAGACTGTTTAGAATGTGTTTTTATTTCATAAGTGAATATCTTTTTACAAGTGCTAAATTTCAAGCCAGCAACCTTACTAAGACAGTCTAAATAGCCCTTCAATGCAGATAATGGCATTAGAATGGCAAAAGACTGTTTAGAATGTGTTTTTATTTCATAAGCGAATATCTTTTTACAAGTGCTAAATTTCAAGCCTGCAACCTTACTATAGCCCTACAATGCAGATAATGGCATTAGAATGGCAAAAGACTGTTTAGAATGTGTTTTTATTTCATAAGCGAATATCTTTTTACAAGTGCTAAATTTCAAGCCAGCAACCTTACTAAGACAGTCTAAATAGCCCTACAATGCAGATAATGGCATTAGAATGGCAAAAGACTGTTTAGAATGTGTTTTTATTTCATAAGCGAATATCTTTTTACAAGTGCTAAATTTCAAGCCTGCAACCTTACTATAGCCCTACAATGCAGATAATGGCATTAGAATGGCAAAACACTGTTTAGAATGTGTTTTTATTTCATAAGCGAATATCTTT
Organism: Notolepis coatsorum; assembly: GCF_963971535.1. Lineage (NCBI taxonomy): Eukaryota > Metazoa > Chordata > Actinopteri > Aulopiformes > Paralepididae > Notolepis > Notolepis coatsorum. Next base: position 133,904,951 of record NC_140174.1, on the reverse strand, counting down.
TTACAAGTGCTAAATTTCAAGCCAGCAACCTTACTAAGACAGTCTAAATAGCCCTACAATGCAGATAATGGCATTAGAATGGCAAAAGACTGTTTAGAATGTGTTTTTATTTCATAAGCGAATATCTTTTTACAAGTGCTAAATTTCAAGCCAGCAACCTTACTAAGACAGTCTAAATAGCCCTACAATGCAGATAATGGCATTAGAATGGCAAAAGACTGTTTAGAATGTGTTTTTATTTCATAAGCGAATATCTTTTTACAAGTGCTAAATTTCAAGCCTGCAACCTTACTATAGCCCTACAATGCAGATAATGGCATTAGAATGGCAAAACACTGTTTAGAATGTGTTTTTATTTCATAAGCGAATATCTTTTTACAAGTGCTAAATTTCAAGCCAGCAACCTTACTAAGACAGTCTAAATAGCCCTTCAATGCAGATAATGGCATTAGAATGGCAAAAGACTGTTTAGAATGTGTTTTTATTTCATAAGCGAATATCTTTTTACAAGTGCTAAATTTCAAGCCAGCAACCTTACTAAGACAGTCTAAATAGCCCTACAATGCAGATAATGGCATTAGAATGGCAAAAGACTGTTTAGAATGTGTTTTTATTTCATAAGCGAATATCTTTTTACAAGTGCTAAATTTCAAGCCTGCAACCTTACTAAGACAGTCTAAATAGCCCTTCAATGCAGATAATGGCATTAGAATGGCAAAAGACTGTTTAGAATGTGTTTTTATTTCATAAGCGAATATCTTTTTACAAGTGCTAAATTTCAAGCCTGCAACCTTACTATAGCCCTACAATGCAGATAATGGCATTAGAATGGCAAAACACTGTTTAGAATGTGTTTTTATTTCATAAGCGAATATCTTTTTACAAGTGCTAAATTTCAAGCCAGCAACCTTACTATAGCCCTACAATGCAGATAATGGCATTAGAATGGCAAAAGACTGTTTAGAATGTGTTTTTATTTCATAAGCGAATATCTTTTTACAAGTGCTAAATTTCAAGCCAGCAACCTTACTAAGACAGTCTAAATAGCCCTTCAATGCAGATAATGGCATTAGAATGGCAAAAGACTGTTTAGAATGTGTTTTTATTTCATAAGCGAATATCTTTTTACAAGTGCTAAATTTCAAGCCTGCAACCTTACTATAGCCCTACAATGCAGATAATGGCATTAGAATGGCAAAAGACTGTTTAGAATGTGTTTTTATTTCATAAGCGAATATCTTTTTACAAGTGCTAAATTTCAAGCCAGCAACCTTACTAAGACAGTCTAAATAGCCCTACAATGCAGATAATGGCATTAGAATGGCAAAAGACTGTTTAGAATGTGTTTTTATTTCATAAGCGAATATCTTTTTACAAGTGCTAAATTTCAAGCCTGCAACCTTACTATAGCCCTACAATGCAGATAATGGCATTAGAATGGCAAAACACTGTTTAGAATGTGTTTTTATTTCATAAGCGAATATCTTTTTACAAGTGCTAAATTTCAAGCCTGCAACCTTACTAAGACAGTCTAAATAGCCCTTCAATGCAGATAATGGCATTAGAATGGCAAAAGACTGTTTAGAATGTGTTTTTATTTCATAAGCGAATATCTTTTTACAAGTGCTAAATTTCAAGCCTGCAACCTTACTATAGCCCTACAATGCAGATAATGGCATTAGAATGGCAAAACACTGTTTAGAATGTGTTTTTATTTCATAAGCGAATATCTTTTTACAAGTGCTAAATTTCAAGCCAGCAACCTTACTAAGACAGTCTAAATAGCCCTTCAATGCAGATAATGGCATTAGAATGGCAAAAGACTGTTTAGAATGTGTTTTTATTTCATAAGCGAATATCTTTTTACAAGTGCTAAATTTCAAGCCAGCAACCTTACTAAGACAGTCTAAATAGCCCTACAATGCAGATAATGGCATTAGAATGGCAAAAGACTGTTTAGAATGTGTTTTTATTTCATAAGCGAATATCTTTTTACAAGTGCTAAATTTCAAGCCAGCAACCTTACTATAGCCCTACAATGCAGATAATGGCATTAGAATGGCAAAACACTGTTTAGAATGTGTTTTTATTTCATAAGCGAATATCTTTTTACAAGTGCTAAATTTCAAGCCAGCAACCTTACTAAGACAGTCTAAATAGCCCTACAATGCAGATAATGGCATTAGAATGGCAAAACACTGTTTAGAATGTGTTTTTATTTCATAAGCGAATATCTTTTTACAAGTGCTAAATTTCAAGCCTGCAACCTTACTATAGCCCTACAATGCAGATAATGGCATTAGAATGGCAAAACACTGTTTAGAATGTGTTTTTATTTCATAAGCGAATATCTTTTTACAAGTGCTAAATTTCAAGCCAGCAACCTTACTAAGACAGTCTAAATAGCCCTTCAATGCAGATAATGGCATTAGAATGGCAAAAGACTGTTTAGAATGTGTTTTTATTTCATAAGCGAATATCTTTTTACAAGTGCTAAATTTCAAGCCAGCAACCTTACTAAGACAGTCTAAATAGCCCTACAATGCAGATAATGGCATTAGAATGGCAAAAGACTGTTTAGAATGTGTTTTTATTTCATAAGCGAATATCTTTTTACAAGTGCTAAATTTCAAGCCAGCAACCTTACTAAGACAGTCTAAATAGCCCTACAATGCAGATAATGGCATTAGAATGGCAAAAGACTGTTTAGAATGTGTTTTTATTTCATAAGCGAATATCTTTTTACAAGTGCTAAATTTCAAGCCAGCAACCTTACTAAGACAGTCTAAATAGCCCTTCAATGCAGATAATGGCATTAGAATGGCAAAAGACTGTTTAGAATGTGTTTTTATTTCATAAGCGAATATCTTTTTACAAGTGCTAAATTTCAAGCCTGCAACCTTACTATAGCCCTACAATGCAGATAATGGCATTAGAATGGCAAAAGACTGTTTAGAATGTGTTTTTATTTCATAAGCGAATATCTTTTTACAAGTGCTAAATTTCAAGCCAGCAACCTTACTAAGACAGTCTAAATAGCCCTACAATGCAGATAATGGCATTAGAATGGCAAAAGACTGTTTAGAATGTGTTTTTATTTCATAAGCGAATATCTTTTTACAAGTGCTAAATTTCAAGCCTGCAACCTTACTATAGCCCTACAATGCAGATAATGGCATTAGAATGGCAAAACACTGTTTAGAATGTGTTTTTATTTCATAAGCGAATATCTTTTTACAAGTGCTAAATTTCAAGCCTGCAACCTTACTAAGACAGTCTAAATAGCCCTTCAATGCAGATAATGGCATTAGAATGGCAAAAGACTGTTTAGAATGTGTTTTTATTTCATAAGCGAATATCTTTTTACAAGTGCTAAATTTCAAGCCTGCAACCTTTACTATAGCCCTACAATGCAGATAATGGCATTAGAATGGCAAAACACTGTTTAGAATGTGTTTTTATTTCATAAGCGAATATCTTTTTACAAGTGCTAAATTTCAAGCCAGCAACCTTACTAAGACAGTCTAAATAGCCCTTCAATGCAGATAATGGCATTAGAATGGCAAAAGACTGTTTAGAATGTGTTTTTATTTCATAAGCGAATATCTTTTTACAAGTGCTAAATTTCAAGCCAGCAACCTTACTAAGACAGTCTAAATAGCCCTACAATGCAGATAATGGCATTAGAATGGCAAAAGACTGTTTAGAATGTGTTTTTATTTCATAAGCGAATATCTTTTTACAAGTGCTAAATTTCAAGCCAGCAACCTTACTATAGCCCTACAATGCAGATAATGGCATTAGAATGGCAAAACACTGTTTAGAATGTGTTTTTATTTCATAAGCGAATATCTTTTTACAAGTGCTAAATTTCAAGCCAGCAACCTTACTAAGACAGTCTAAATAGCCCTACAATGCAGATAATGGCATTAGAATGGCAAAACACTGTTTAGAATGTGTTTTTATTTCATAAGCGAATATCTTTTTACAAGTGCTAAATTTCAAGCCTGCAACCTTACTATAGCCCTACAATGCAGATAATGGCATTAGAATGGCAAAAGACTGTTTAGAATGTGTTTTTATTTCATAAGCGAATATCTTTTTACAAGTGCTAAATTTCAAGCCTGCAACCTTACTAAGACAGTCTAAATAGCCCTTCAATGCAGATAATGGCATTAGAATGGCAAAAGACTGTTTAGAATGTGTTTTTATTTCATAAGCGAATATCTTTTTACAAGTGCTAAATTTCAAGCCTGCAACCTTACTATAGCCCTACAATGCAGATAATGGCATTAGAATGGCAAAAGACTGTTTAGAATGTGTTTTTATTTCATAAGCGAATATCTTTTTACAAGTGCTAAATTTCAAGCCAGCAACCTTACTATAGCCCTACAATGCAGATAATGGCATTAGAATGGCAAAACACTGTTTAGAATGTGTTTTTATTTCATAAGCGAATATCTTTTTACAAGTGCTAAATTTCAAGCCAGCAACCTTACTATAGCCCTACAATGCAGATAATGGCATTAGAATGGCAAAACACTGTTTAGAATGTGTTTTTATTTCATAAGCGAATATCTTTTTACAAGTGCTAAATTTCAAGCCAGCAACCTTACTAAGACAGTCTAAATAGCCCTACAATGCAGATAATGGCATTAGAATGGCAAAAGACTGTTTAGAATGTGTTTTTATTTCATAAGCGAATATCTTTTTACAAGTGCTAAATTTCAAGCCAGCAACCTTACTAAGACAGTCTAAATAGCCCTTCAATGCAGATAATGGCATTAGAATGGCAAAAGACTGTTTAGAATGTGTTTTTATTTCATAAGCGAATATCTTTTTACAAGTGCTAAATTTCAAGCCTGCAACCTTACTATAGCCCTACAATGCAGATAATGGCATTAGAATGGCAAAAGACTGTTTAGAATGTGTTTTTATTTCATAAGCGAATATCTTTTTACAAGTGCTAAATTTCAAGCCAGCAACCTTACTAAGACAGTCTAAATAGCCCTTCAATGCAGATAATGGCATTAGAATGGCAAAACACTGTTTAGAATGTGTTTTTATTTCATAAGCGAATATCTTTTTACAAGTGCTAAATTTCAAGCCAGCAACCTTACTAAGACAGTCTAAATAGCCCTTCAATGCAGATAATGGCATTAGAATGGCAAAAGACTGTTTAGAATGTGTTTTTATTTCATAAGTGAATATCTTTTTACAAGTGCTAAATTTCAAGCCAGCAACCTTACTAAGACAGTCTAAATAGCCCTTCAATGCAGATAATGGCATTAGAATGGCAAAAGACTGTTTAGAATGTGTTTTTATTTCATAAGCGAATATCTTTTTACAAGTGCTAAATTTCAAGCCAGCAACCTTACTAAGACAGTCTAAATAGCCCTTCAATGCAGATAATGGCATTAGAATGGCAAAACACTGTTTAGAATGTGTTTTTATTTCATAAGCGAATATCATTTTACAAGTGCTAAATTTCAAGCCAGCAACCTTACTAAGACAGTCTAAATAGCCCTTCAATGCAGATAATGGCATTAGAATGGCAAAAGACTGTTTAGAATGTGTTTTTATTTCATAAGCGAATATCTTTTTACAAGTGCTAAATTTCAAGCCTGCAACCTTACTATAGCCCTACAATGCAGATAATGGCATTAGAATGGCAAAAGACTGTTTAGAATGTGTTTTTATTTCATAAGCGAATATCTTTTTACAAGTGCTAAATTTCAAGCCAGCAACCTTACTAAGACAGTCTAAATAGCCCTACAATGCAGATAATGGCATTAGAATGGCAAAAGACTGTTTAGAATGTGTTTTTATTTCATAAGCGAATATCTTTTTACAAGTGCTAAATTTCAAGCCTGCAACCTTACTATAGCCCTACAATGCAGATAATGGCATTAGAATGGCAAAACACTGTTTAGAATGTGTTTTTATTTCATAAGCGAATATCTTTTTACAAGTGCTAAATTTCAAGCCAGCAACCTTACTAAGACAGTCTAAATAGCCCTACAATGCAGATAATGGCATTAGAATGGCAAAAGACTGTTTAGAATGTGTTTTTATTTCATAAGCGAATATCTTTTTACAAGTGCTAAATTTCAAGCCAGCAACCTTACTAAGACAGTCTAAATAGCCCTACAATGCAGATAATGGCATTAGAATGGCAAAACACTGTTTAGAATGTGTTTTTATTTCATAAGCGAATATCTTTTTACAAGTGCTAAATTTCAAGCCAGCAACCTTACTAAGACAGTCTAAATAGCCCTTCAATGCAGATAATGGCATTAGAATGGCAAAAGACTGTTTAGAATGTGTTTTTATTTCATAAGCGAATATCTTTTTACAAGTGCTAAATTTCAAGCCAGCAACCTTACTAAGACAGTCTAAATAGCCCTACAATGCAGATAATGGCATTAGAATGGCAAAATACTGTTTAGAATGTGTTTTTATTTCATAAGCGAATATCTTTTTACAAGTGCTAAATTTCAAGCCAGCAACCTTACTAAGACAGTCTAAATAGCCCTACAATGCAGATAATGGCATTAGAATGGCAAAAGACTGTTTAGAATGTGTTTTTATTTCATAAGCGAATATCTTTTTACAAGTGCTAAATTTCAAGCCAGCAACCTTACTAAGACAGTCTAAATAGCCCTTCAATGCAGATAATGGCATTAGAATGGCAAAAGACTGTTTAGAATGTGTTTTTATTTCATAAGCGAATATCTTTTTACAAGTGCTAAATTTCAAGCCTGCAACCTTACTATAGCCCTACAATGCAGATAATGGCATTAGAATGGCAAAAGACTGTTTAGAATGTGTTTTTATTTCATAAGCGAATATCTTTTTACAAGTGCTAAATTTCAAGCCAGCAACCTTACTAAGACAGTCTAAATAGCCCTTCAATGCAGATAATGGCATTAGAATGGCAAAAGACTGTTTAGAATGTGTTTTTATTTCATAAGCGAATATCTTTTTACAAGTGCTAAATTTCAAGCCTGCAACCTTACTATAGCCCTACAATGCAGATAATGGCATTAGAATGGCAAAAGACTGTTTAGAATGTGTTTTTATTTCATAAGCGAATATCTTTTTACAAGTGCTAAATTTCAAGCCAGCAACCTTACTAAGACAGTCTAAATAGCCCTACAATGCAGATAATGGCATTAGAATGGCAAAAGACTGTTTAGAATGTGTTTTTATTTCATAAGCGAATATCTTTTTACAAGTGCTAAATTTCAAGCCTGCAACCTTACTATAGCCCTACAATGCAGATAATGGCATTAGAATGGCAAAACACTGTTTAGAATGTGTTTTTATTTCATAAGCGAATATCTTTTTACAAGTGCTAAATTTCAAGCCAGCAACCTTACTAAGACAGTCTAAATAGCCCTACAATGCAGATAATGGCATTAGAATGGCAAAAGACTGTTTAGAATGTGTTTTTATTTCATAAGCGAATATCTTTTTACAAGTGCTAAATTTCAAGCCAGCAACCTTACTAAGACAGTCTAAATAGCCCTACAATGCAGATAATGGCATTAGAATGGCAAAAGACTGTTTAGAATGTGTTTTTATTTCATAAGCGAATATCTTTTTACAAGTGCTAAATTTCAAGCCTGCAACCTTACTATAGCCCTACAATGCAGATAATGGCATTAGAATGGCAAAACACTGTTTAGAATGTGTTTTTATTTCATAAGCGAATATCTTTTTACAAGTGCTAAATTTCAAGCCAGCAACCTTACTAAGACAGTCTAAATAGCCCTTCAATGCAGATAATGGCATTAGAATGGCAAAAGACTGTTTAGAATGTGTTTTTATTTCATAAGCGAATATCTTTTTACAAGTGCTAAATTTCAAGCCAGCAACCTTACTAAGACAGTCTAAATAGCCCTACAATGCAGATAATGGCATTAGAATGGCAAAAGACTGTTTAGAATGTGTTTTTATTTCATAAGCGAATATCTTTTTACAAGTGCTAAATTTCAAGCCTGCAACCTTACTATAGCCCTACAATGCAGATAATGGCATTAGAATGGCAAAAGACTGTTTAGAATGTGTTTTTATTTCATAAGCGAATATCTTTTTACAAGTGCTAAATTTCAAGCCAGCAACCTTACTAAGACAGTCTAAATAGCCCTTCAATGCAGATAATGGCATTAGAATGGCAAAAGACTGTTTAGAATGTGTTTTTATTTCATAAGCGAATATCTTTTTACAAGTGCTAAATTTCAAGCCTGCAACCTTACTATAGCCCTACAATGCAGATAATGGCATTAGAATGGCAAAAGACTGTTTAGAATGTGTTTTTATTTCATAAGCGAATATCTTTTTACAAGTGCTAAATTTCAAGCCAGCAACCTTACTAAGACAGTCTAAATAGCCCTTCAATGCAGATAATGGCATTAGAATGGCAAAAGACTGTTTAGAATGTGTTTTTATTTCATAAGCGAATATCTTTTTACAAGTGCTAAATTTCAAGCCAGCAACCTTACTAAGACAGTCTAAATAGCCCTACAATGCAGATAATGGCATTAGAATGGCAAAAGACTGTTTAGAATGTGTTTTTATTTCATAAGCGAATATCTTTTTACAAGTGCTAAATTTCAAGCCAGCAACCTTACTAAGACAGTCTAAATAGCCCTACAATGCAGATAATGGCATTAGAATGGCAAAAGACTGTTTAGAATGTGTTTTTATTTCATAAGCGAATATCTTTTTACAAGTGCTAAATTTCAAGCCAGCAACCTTACTAAGACAGTCTAAATAGCCCTTCAATGCAGATAATGGCATTAGAATGGCAAAAGACTGTTTAGAATGTGTTTTTATTTCATAAGCGAATATCTTTTTACAAGTGCTAAATTTCAAGCCTGCAACCTTACTATAGCCCTACAATGCAGATAATGGCATTAGAATGGCAAAAGACTGTTTAGAATGTGTTTTTATTTCATAAGCGAATATCTTTTTACAAGTGCTAAATTTCAAGCCAGCAACCTTACTAAGACAGTCTAAATAGCCCTACAATGCAGATAATGGCATTAGAATGGCAAAAGACTGTTTAGAATGTGTTTTTATTTCATAAGCGAATATCTTTTTACAAGTGCTAAATTTCAAGCCTGCAACCTTACTATAGCCCTACAATGCAGATAATGGCATTAGAATGGCAAAACACTGTTTAGAATGTGTTTTTATTTCATAAGCGAATATCTTTTTACAAGTGCTAAATTTCAAGCCAGCAACCTTACTAAGACAGTCTAAATAGCCCTACAATGCAGATAATGGCATTAGAATGGCAAAAGACTGTTTAGAATGTGTTTTTATTTCATAAGCGAATATCTTTTTACAAGTGCTAAATTTCAAGCCAGCAACCTTACTAAGACAGTCTAAATAGCCCTACAATGCAGATAATGGCATTAGAATGGCAAAAGACTGTTTAGAATGTGTTTTTATTTCATAAGCGAATATCTTTTTACAAGTGCTAAATTTCAAGCCTGCAACCTTACTATAGCCCTACAATGCAGATAATGGCATTAGAATGGCAAAACACTGTTTAGAATGTGTTTTTATTTCATAAGCGAATATCTTTTTACAAGTGCTAAATTTCAAGCCAGCAACCTTACTAAGACAGTCTAAATAGCCCTTCAATGCAGATAATGGCATTAGAATGGCAAAAGACTGTTTAGAATGTGTTTTTATTTCATAAGCGAATATCTTTTTACAAGTGCTAAATTTCAAGCCAGCAACCTTACTAAGACAGTCTAAATAGCCCTACAATGCAGATAATGGCATTAGAATGGCAAAAGACTGTTTAGAATGTGTTTTTATTTCATAAGCGAATATCTTTTTACAAGTGCTAAATTTCAAGCCAGCAACCTTACTAAGACAGTCTAAATAGCCCTACAATGCAGATAATGGCATTAGAATGGCAAAAGACTGTTTAGAATGTGTTTTTATTTCATAAGCGAATATCTTTTTACAAGTGCTAAATTTCAAGCCTGCAACCTTACTATAGCCCTACAATGCAGATAATGGCATTAGAATGGCAAAAGACTGTTTAGAATGTGTTTTTATTTCATAAGCGAATATCTTTTTACAAGTGCTAAATTTCAAGCCAGCAACCTTACTAAGACAGTCTAAATAGCCCTACAATGCAGATAATGGCATTAGAATGGCAAAAGACTGTTTAGAATGTGTTTTTATTTCATAAGCGAATATCTTTTTACAAGTGCTAAATTTCAAGCCAGCAACCTTACTAAGAGTCTAAATAGCCCTTCAATGCAGATAATGGCATTAGAATGGCAAAACACTGTTTAGAATGTGTTTTTATTTCATAAGCGAATATCTTTTTACAAGTGCTAAATTTCAAGCCAGCAACCTTACTAAGACAGTCTAAATAGCCCTACAATGCAGATAATGGCATTAGAATGGCAAAAGACTGTTTAGAATGTGTTTTTATTTCATAAGCGAATATCTTTTTACAAGTGCTAAATTTCAAGCCAGCAACCTTACTAAGACAGTCTAAATAGCCCTTCAATGCAGATAATGGCATTAGAATGGCAAAAGACTGTTTAGAATGTGTTTTTATTTCATAAGCGAATATCTTTTTATAAGTGCTAAATTTCAAGCCAGCAACCTTACTAAGACAGTCTAAATAGCCCTACAATGCAGATAATGGCATTAGAATGGCAAAAGACTGTTTAGAATGTGTTTTTATTTCATAAGCGAATATCTTTTTACAAGTGCTAAATTTCAAGCCAGCAACCTTACTATAGCCCTACAATGCAGATAATGGCATTAGAATGGCAAAAGACTGTTTAGAATGTGTTTTTATTTCATAAGCGAATATCGTTTTACAAGTGCTAAATTTCAAGCCAGCAACCTTACTAAGACAGTCTAAATAGCCCTTCAATGCAGATAATGGCATTAGAATGGCAAAACACTGTTTAGAATGTGTTTTTATTTCATAAGCGAATATCTTTTTACAAGTGCTAAATTTCAAGCCAGCAACCTTACTAAGACAGTCTAAATAGCCCTACAATGCAGATAATGGCATTAGAATGGCAAAAGACTGTTTAGAATGTGTTTTTATTTCATAAGCGAATATCTTTTTACAAGTGCTAAATTTCAAGCCAGCAACCTTACTAAGACAGTCTAAATAGCCCTTCAATGCAGATAATGGCATTAGAATGGCAAAACACTGTTTAGAATGTGTTTTTATTTCATAAGCGAATATCTTTTTACAAGTGCTAAATTTCAAGCCAGCAACCTTACTAAGACAGTCTAAATAGCCCTTCAATGCAGATAATGGCATTAGAATGGCAAAAGACTGTTTAGAATGTGTTTTTATTTCATAAGTGAATATCTTTTTACAAGTGCTAAATTTCAAGCCAGCAACCTTACTAAGACAGTCTAAATAGCCCTTCAATGCAGATAATGGCATTAGAATGGCAAAAGACTGTTTAGAATGTGTTTTTATTTCATAAGCGAATATCTTTTTACAAGTGCTAAATTTCAAGCCAGCAACCTTACTAAGACAGTCTAAATAGCCCTTCAATGCAGATAATGGCATTAGAATGGCAAAACACTGTTTAGAATGTGTTTTTATTTCATAAGCGAATATCATTTTACAAGTGCTAAATTTCAAGCCAGCAACCTTACTAAGACAGTCTAAATAGCCCTTCAATGCAGATAATGGCATTAGAATGGCAAAAGACTGTTTAGAATGTGTTTTTATTTCATAAGCGAATATCTTTTTACAAGTGCTAAATTTCAAGCCTGCAACCTTACTATAGCCCTACAATGCAGATAATGGCATTAGAATGGCAAAAGACTGTTTAGAATGTGTTTTTATTTCATAAGCGAATATCTTTTTACAAGTGCTAAATTTCAAGCCAGCAACCTTACTAAGACAGTCTAAATAGCCCTACAATGCAGATAATGGCATTAGAATGGCAAAAGACTGTTTAGAATGTGTTTTTATTTCATAAGCGAATATCTTTTTACAAGTGCTAAATTTCAAGCCTGCAACCTTACTATAGCCCTACAATGCAGATAATGGCATTAGAATGGCAAAACACTGTTTAGAATGTGTTTTTATTTCATAAGCGAATATCTTTTTACAAGTGCTAAATTTCAAGCCAGCAACCTTACTAAGACAGTCTAAATAGCCCTACAATGCAGATAATGGCATTAGAATGGCAAAAGACTGTTTAGAATGTGTTTTTATTTCATAAGCGAATATCTTTTTACAAGTGCTAAATTTCAAGCCAGCAACCTTACTAAGACAGTCTAAATAGCCCTACAATGCAGATAATGGCATTAGAATGGCAAAAGACTGTTTAGAATGTGTTTTTATTTCATAAGCGAATATCTTTTTACAAGTGCTAAATTTCAAGCCTGCAACCTTACTATAGCCCTACAATGCAGATAATGGCATTAGAATGGCAAAACACTGTTTAGAATGTGTTTTTATTTCATAAGCGAATATCTTTTTACAAGTGCTAAATTTCAAGCCAGCAACCTTACTAAGACAGTCTAAATAGCCCTTCAATGCAGATAATGGCATTAGAATGGCAAAAGACTGTTTAGAATGTGTTTTTATTTCATAAGCGAATATCTTTTTACAAGTGCTAAATTTCAAGCCAGCAACCTTACTAAGACAGTCTAAATAGCCCTACAATGCAGATAATGGCATTAGAATGGCAAAAGACTGTTTAGAATGTGTTTTTATTTCATAAGCGAATATCTTTTTACAAGTGCTAAATTTCAAGCCAGCAACCTTACTAAGACAGTCTAAATAGCCCTACAATGCAGATAATGGCATTAGAATGGCAAAAGACTGTTTAGAATGTGTTTTTATTTCATAAGCGAATATCTTTTTACAAGTGCTAAATTTCAAGCCAGCAACCTTACTAAGACAGTCTAAATAGCCCTTCAATGCAGATAATGGCATTAGAATGGCAAAAGACTGTTTAGAATGTGTTTTTATTTCATAAGCGAATATCTTTTTACAAGTGCTAAATTTCAAGCCTGCAACCTTACTATAGCCCTACAATGCAGATAATGGCATTAGAATGGCAAAAGACTGTTTAGAATGTGTTTTTATTTCATAAGCGAATATCTTTTTACAAGTGCTAAATTTCAAGCCAGCAACCTTACTAAGACAGTCTAAATAGCCCTTCAATGCAGATAATGGCATTAGAATGGCAAAAGACTGTTTAGAATGTGTTTTTATTTCATAAGCGAATATCTTTTTACAAGTGCTAAATTTCAAGCCAGCAACCTTACTAAGACAGTCTAAATAGCCCTACAATGCAGATAATGGCATTAGAATGGCAAAAGACTGTTTAGAATGTGTTTTTATTTCATAAGCGAATATCTTTTTACAAGTGCTAAATTTCAAGCCAGCAACCTTACTAAGACAGTCTAAATAGCCCTACAATGCAGATAATGGCATTAGAATGGCAAAAGACTGTTTAGAATGTGTTTTTATTTCATAAGCGAATATCTTTTTACAAGTGCTAAATTTCAAGCCAGCAACCTTACTAAGACAGTCTAAATAGCCCTTCAATGCAGATAATGGCATTAGAATGGCAAAAGACTGTTTAGAATGTGTTTTTATTTCATAAGCGAATATCTTTTTACAAGTGCTAAATTTCAAGCCTGCAACCTTACTATAGCCCTACAATGCAGATAATGGCATTAGAATGGCAAAAGACTGTTTAGAATGTGTTTTTATTTCATAAGCGAATATCTTTTTACAAGTGCTAAATTTCAAGCCAGCAACCTTACTAAGACAGTCTAAATAGCCCTACAATGCAGATAATGGCATTAGAATGGCAAAAGACTGTTTAGAATGTGTTTTTATTTCATAAGCGAATATCTTTTTACAAGTGCTAAATTTCAAGCCTGCAACCTTACTATAGCCCTACAATGCAGATAATGGCATTAGAATGGCAAAACACTGTTTAGAATGTGTTTTTATTTCATAAGCGAATATCTTTTTACAAGTGCTAAATTTCAAGCCAGCAACCTTACTAAGACAGTCTAAATAGCCCTACAATGCAGATAATGGCATTAGAATGGCAAAAGACTGTTTAGAATGTGTTTTTATTTCATAAGCGAATATCTTTTTACAAGTGCTAAATTTCAAGCCAGCAACCTTACTAAGACAGTCTAAATAGCCCTACAATGCAGATAATGGCATTAGAATGGCAAAAGACTGTTTAGAATGTGTTTTTATTTCATAAGCGAATATCTTTTTACAAGTGCTAAATTTCAAGCCTGCAACCTTACTATAGCCCTACAATGCAGATAATGGCATTAGAATGGCAAAACACTGTTTAGAATGTGTTTTTATTTCATAAGCGAATATCTTTTTACAAGTGCTAAATTTCAAGCCAGCAACCTTACTAAGACAGTCTAAATAGCCCTTCAATGCAGATAATGGCATTAGAATGGCAAAAGACTGTTTAGAATGTGTTTTTATTTCATAAGCGAATATCTTTTTACAAGTGCTAAATTTCAAGCCAGCAACCTTACTAAGACAGTCTAAATAGCCCTACAATGCAGATAATGGCATTAGAATGGCAAAAGACTGTTTAGAATGTGTTTTTATTTCATAAGCGAATATCTTTTTACAAGTGCTAAATTTCAAGCCAGCAACCTTACTAAGACAGTCTAAATAGCCCTACAATGCAGATAATGGCATTAGAATGGCAAAAGACTGTTTAGAATGTGTTTTTATTTCATAAGCGAATATCTTTTTACAAGTGCTAAATTTCAAGCCTGCAACCTTACTATAGCCCTACAATGCAGATAATGGCATTAGAATGGCAAAAGACTGTTTAGAATGTGTTTTTATTTCATAAGCGAATATCTTTTTACAAGTGCTAAATTTCAAGCCAGCAACCTTACTAAGACAGTCTAAATAGCCCTACAATGCAGATAATGGCATTAGAATGGCAAAAGACTGTTTAGAATGTGTTTTTATTTCATAAGCGAATATCTTTTTACAAGTGCTAAATTTCAAGCCAGCAACCTTACTAAGACAGTCTAAATAGCCCTTCAATGCAGATAATGGCATTAGAATGGCAAAACACTGTTTAGAATGTGTTTTTATTTCATAAGCGAATATCTTTTTACAAGTGCTAAATTTCAAGCCAGCAACCTTACTAAGACAGTCTAAATAGCCCTACAATGCAGATAATGGCATTAGAATGGCAAAAGACTGTTTAGAATGTGTTTTTATTTCATAAGCGAATATCTTTTTACAAGTGCTAAATTTCAAGCCAGCAACCTTACTAAGACAGTCTAAATAGCCCTTCAATGCAGATAATGGCATTAGAATGGCAAAAGACTGTTTAGAATGTGTTTTTATTTCATAAGCGAATATCTTTTTATAAGTGCTAAATTTCAAGCCAGCAACCTTACTAAGACAGTCTAAATAGCCCTACAATGCAGATAATGGCATTAGAATGGCAAAAGACTGTTTAGAATGTGTTTTTATTTCATAAGCGAATATCTTTTTACAAGTGCTAAATTTCAAGCCAGCAACCTTACTATAGCCCTACAATGCAGATAATGGCATTAGAATGGCAAAAGACTGTTTAGAATGTGTTTTTATTTCATAAGCGAATATCGTTTTACAAGTGCTAAATTTCAAGCCAGCAACCTTACTAAGACAGTCTAAATAGCCCTTCAATGCAGATAATGGCATTAGAATGGCAAAACACTGTTTAGAATGTGTTTTTATTTCATAAGCGAATATCTTTTTACAAGTGCTAAATTTCAAGCCAGCAACCTTACTAAGACAGTCTAAATAGCCCTACAATGCAGATAATGGCATTAGAATGGCAAAAGACTGTTTAGAATGTGTTTTTATTTCATAAGCGAATATCTTTTTACAAGTGCTAAATTTCAAGCCAGCAACCTTACTAAGACAGTCTAAATAGCCCTTCAATGCAGATAATGGCATTAGAATGGCAAAAGACTGTTTAGAATGTGTTTTTATTTCATAAGCGAATATCTTTTTATAAGTGCTAAATTTCAAGCCAGCAACCTTACTAAGACAGTCTAAATAGCCCTACAATGCAGATAATGGCATTAGAATGGCAAAAGACTGTTTAGAATGTGTTTTTATTTCATAAGCGAATATCGTTTTACAAGTGCTAAATTTCAAGCCAGCAACCTTACTAAGACAGTCTAAATAGCCCTACAATGCAGATAATGGCATTAGAATGGCAAAAGACTGTTTAGAATGTGTTTTTATTTCATAAGCGAATATCTTTTTACAAGTGCTAAATTTCAAGCCTGCAACCTTACTATAGCCCTACAATGCAGATAATGGCATTAGAATGGCAAAACACTGTTTAGAATGTGTTTTTATTTCATAAGCGAATATCTTTTTACAAGTGCTAAATTTCAAGCCAGCAACCTTACTAAGACAGTCTAAATAGCCCTTCAATGCAGATAATGGCATTAGAATGGCAAAAGACTGTTTAGAATGTGTTTTTATTTCATAAGCGAATATCTTTTTACAAGTGCTAAATTTCAAGCCAGCAACCTTACTAAGACAGTCTAAATAGCCCTTCAATGCAGATAATGGCATTAGAATGGCAAAAGACTGTTTAGAATGTGTTTTTATTTCATAAGCGAATATCTTTTTACAAGTGCTAAATTTCAAGCCAGCAACCTTACTAAGACAGTCTAAATAGCCCTACAATGCAGATAATGGCATTAGAATGGCAAAAGACTGTTTAGAATGTGTTTTTATTTCATAAGCGAATATCTTTTTACAAGTGCTAAATTTCAAGCCAGCAACCTTACTAAGACAGTCTAAATAGCCCTACAATGCAGATAATGGCATTAGAATGGCAAAAGACTGTTTAGAATGTGTTTTTATTTCATAAGCGAATATCTTTTTACAAGTGCTAAATTTCAAGCCAGCAACCTTACTTAGACAGTCTAAATAGCCCTACAATGCAGATAATGGCATTAGAATGGCAAAAGACTGTTTAGAATGTGTTTTTATTTCATAAGCGAATATCTTTTTACAAGTGCTAAATTTCAAGCCAGCAACCTTACTAAGACAGTCTAAATAGCCCTTCAATGCAGATAATGGCATTAGAATGGCAAAAGACTGTTTAGAATGTGTTTTTATTTCATAAGCGAATATCTTTTTACAAGTGCTAAATTTCAAGCCAGCAACCTTACTAAGACAGTCTAAATAGCCCTACAATGCAGATAATGGCATTAGAATGGCAAAACACTGTTTAGAATGTGTTTTTATTTCATAAGCGAATATCTTTTTACAAGTGCTAAATTTCAAGCCAGCAACCTTACTAAGACAGTCTAAATAGCCCTACAATGCAGATAATGGCATTAGAATGGCAAAAGACTGTTTAGAATGTGTTTTTATTTCATAAGCGAATATCTTTTTACAAGTGCTAAATTTCAAGCCAGCAACCTTACTAAGACAGTCTAAATAGCCCTACAATGCAGATAATGGCATTAGAATGGCAAAAGACTGTTTAGAATGTGTTTTTATTTCATAAGCGAATATCTTTTTACAAGTGCTAAATTTCAAGCCTGCAACCTTACTATAGCCCTACAATGCAGATAATGGCATTAGAATGGCAAAACACTGTTTAGAATGTGTTTTTATTTCATAAGCGAATATCTTTTTACAAGTGCTAAATTTCAAGCCAGCAACCTTACTAAGACAGTCTAAATAGCCCTTCAATGCAGATAATGGCATTAGAATGGCAAAAGACTGTTTAGAATGTGTTTTTATTTCATAAGCGAATATCTTTTTACAAGTGCTAAATTTCAAGCCAGCAACCTTACTAAGACAGTCTAAATAGCCCTACAATGCAGATAATGGCATTAGAATGGCAAAAGACTGTTTAGAATGTGTTTTTATTTCATAAGCGAATATCTTTTTACAAGTGCTAAATTTCAAGCCAGCAACCTTACTAAGACAGTCTAAATAGCCCTACAATGCAGATAATGGCATTAGAATGGCAAAAGACTGTTTAGAATGTGTTTTTATTTCATAAGCGAATATCTTTTTACAAGTGCTAAATTTCAAGCCTGCAACCTTACTATAGCCCTACAATGCAGATAATGGCATTAGAATGGCAAAAGACTGTTTAGAATGTGTTTTTATTTCATAAGCGAATATCTTTTTACAAGTGCTAAATTTCAAGCCAGCAACCTTACTAAGACAGTCTAAATAGCCCTACAATGCAGATAATGGCATTAGAATGGCAAAAGACTGTTTAGAATGTGTTTTTATTTCATAAGCGAATATCTTTTTACAAGTGCTAAATTTCAAGCCAGCAACCTTACTAAGACAGTCTAAATAGCCCTTCAATGCAGACAATGGCATTAGAATGGCAAAAGACTGTTTAGAATGTGTTTTTATTTCATAAGCGAATATCTTTTTACAAGTGCTAAATTTCAAGCCAGCAACCTTACTAAGACAGTCTAAATAGCCCTACAATGCAGATAATGGCATTAGAATGGCAAAAGACTGTTTAGAATGTGTTTTTATTTCATAAGCGAATATCTTTTTACAAGTGCTAAATTTCAAGCCAGCAACCTTACTAAGACAGTCTAAATAGCCCTACAATGCAGATAATGGCATTAGAATGGCAAAAGACTGTTTAGAATGTGTTTTTATTTCATAAGCGAATATCTTTTTACAAGTGCTAAATTTCAAGCCAGCAACCTTACTAAGACAGTCTAAATAGCCCTACAATGCAGATAATGGCATTAGAATGGCAAAAGACTGTTTAGAATGTGTTTTTATTTCATAAGCGAATATCTTTTTACAAGTGCTAAATTTCAAGCCAGCAACCTTACTATAGCCCTACAATGCAGATAATGGCATTAGAATGGCAAAAGACTGTTTAGAATGTGTTTTTATTTCATAAGCGAATATCGTTTTACAAGTGCTAAATTTCAAGCCAGCAACCTTACTAAGACAGTCTAAATAGCCCTTCAATGCAGATAATGGCATTAGAATGGCAAAAGACTGTTTAGAATGTGTTTTTATTTCATAAGCGAATATCTTTTTACAAGTGCTAAATTTCAAGCCAGCAACCTTACTAAGACAGTCTAAATAGCCCTTCAATGCAGATAATGGCATTAGAATGGCAAAAGACTGTTTAGAATGTGTTTTTATTTCATAAGCGAATATCTTTTTACAAGTGCTAAATTTCAAGCCAGCAACCTTACTAAGACAGTCTAAATAGCCCTACAATGCAGATAATGGCATTAGAATGGCAAAAGACTGTTTAGAATGTGTTTTTATTTCATAAGCGAATATCTTTTTACAAGTGCTAAATTTCAAGCCAGCAACCTTACTAAGACAGTCTAAATAGCCCTACAATGCAGATAATGGCATTAGAATGGCAAAAGACTGTTTAGAATGTGTTTTTATTTCATAAGCGAATATCTTTTTACAAGTGCTAAATTTCAAGCCAGCAACCTTACTAAGACAGTCTAAATAGCCCTACAATGCAGATAATGGCATTAGAATGGCAAAAGACTGTTTAGAATGTGTTTTTATTTCATAAGCGAATATCTTTTTACAAGTGCTAAATTTCAAGCCAGCAACCTTACTAAGACAGTCTAAATAGCCCTTCAATGCAGATAATGGCATTAGAATGGCAAAAGACTGTTTAGAATGTGTTTTTATTTCATAAGCGAATATCTTTTTACAAGTGCTAAATTTCAAGCCAGCAACCTTACTAAGACAGTCTAAATAGCCCTACAATGCAGATAATGGCATTAGAATGGCAAAACACTGTTTAGAATGTGTTTTTATTTCATAAGCGAATATCTTTTTACAAGTGCTAAATTTCAAGCCAGCAACCTTACTAAGACAGTCTAAATAGCCCTACAATGCAGATAATGGCATTAGAATGGCAAAAGACTGTTTAGAATGTGTTTTTATTTCATAAGCGAATATCTTTTTACAAGTGCTAAATTTCAAGCCAGCAACCTTACTAAGACAGTCTAAATAGCCCTACAATGCAGATAATGGCATTAGAATGGCAAAAGACTGTTTAGAATGTGTTTTTATTTCATAAGCGAATATCTTTTTACAAGTGCTAAATTTCAAGCCTGCAACCTTACTATAGCCCTACAATGCAGATAATGGCATTAGAATGGCAAAACACTGTTTAGAATGTGTTTTTATTTCATAAGCGAATATCTTTTTACAAGTGCTAAATTTCAAGCCAGCAACCTTACTAAGACAGTCTAAATAGCCCTTCAATGCAGATAATGGCATTAGAATGGCAAAAGACTGTTTAGAATGTGTTTTTATTTCATAAGCGAATATCTTTTTACAAGTGCTAAATTTCAAGCCAGCAACCTTACTAAGACAGTCTAAATAGCCCTACAATGCAGATAATGGCATTAGAATGGCAAAAGACTGTTTAGAATGTGTTTTTATTTCATAAGCGAATATCTTTTTACAAGTGCTAAATTTCAAGCCAGCAACCTTACTAAGACAGTCTAAATAGCCCTACAATGCAGATAATGGCATTAGAATGGCAAAAGACTGTTTAGAATGTGTTTTTATTTCATAAGCGAATATCTTTTTACAAGTGCTAAATTTCAAGCCTGCAACCTTACTATAGCCCTACAATGCAGATAATGGCATTAGAATGGCAAAAGACTGTTTAGAATGTGTTTTTATTTCATAAGCGAATATCTTTTTACAAGTGCTAAATTTCAAGCCAGCAACCTTACTAAGACAGTCTAAATAGCCCTACAATGCAGATAATGGCATTAGAATGGCAAAAGACTGTTTAGAATGTGTTTTTATTTCATAAGCGAATATCTTTTTACAAGTGCTAAATTTCAAGCCAGCAACCTTACTAAGACAGTCTAAATAGCCCTTCAATGCAGACAATGGCATTAGAATGGCAAAAGACTGTTTAGAATGTGTTTTTATTTCATAAGCGAATATCTTTTTACAAGTGCTAAATTTCAAGCCAGCAACCTTACTAAGACAGTCTAAATAGCCCTACAATGCAGATAATGGCATTAGAATGGCAAAAGACTGTTTAGAATGTGTTTTTATTTCATAAGCGAATATCTTTTTACAAGTGCTAAATTTCAAGCCAGCAACCTTACTAAGACAGTCTAAATAGCCCTACAATGCAGATAATGGCATTAGAATGGCAAAAGACTGTTTAGAATGTGTTTTTATTTCATAAGCGAATATCTTTTTACAAGTGCTAAATTTCAAGCCAGCAACCTTACTAAGACAGTCTAAATAGCCCTTCAATGCAGATAATGGCATTAGAATGGCAAAAGACTGTTTAGAATGTGTTTTTATTTCATAAGCGAATATCTTTTTATAAGTGCTAAATTTCAAGCCAGCAACCTTACTAAGACAGTCTAAATAGCCCTACAATGCAGATAATGGCATTAGAATGGCAAAAGACTGTTTAGAATGTGTTTTTATTTCATAAGCGAATATCTTTTTACAAGTGCTAAATTTCAAGCCAGCAACCTTACTATAGCCCTACAATGCAGATAATGGCATTAGAATGGCAAAAGACTGTTTAGAATGTGTTTTTATTTCATAAGCGAATATCGTTTTACAAGTGCTAAATTTCAAGCCAGCAACCTTACTAAGACAGTCTAAATAGCCCTACAATGCAGATAATGGCATTAGAATGGCAAAAGACTGTTTAGAATGTGTTTTTATTTCATAAGCGAATATCTTTTTACAAGTGCTAAATTTCAAGCCTGCAACCTTACTATAGCCCTACAATGCAGATAATGGCATTAGAATGGCAAAACACTGTTTAGAATGTGTTTTTATTTCATAAGCGAATATCTTTTTACAAGTGCTAAATTTCAAGCCAGCAACCTTACTAAGACAGTCTAAATAGCCCTTCAATGCAGATAATGGCATTAGAATGGCAAAAGACTGTTTAGAATGTGTTTTTATTTCATAAGCGAATATCTTTTTACAAGTGCTAAATTTCAAGCCAGCAACCTTACTAAGACAGTCTAAATAGCCCTACAATGCAGATAATGGCATTAGAATGGCAAAAGACTGTTTAGAATGTGTTTTTATTTCATAAGCGAATATCTTTTTACAAGTGCTAAATTTCAAGCCAGCAACCTTACTAAGACAGTCTAAATAGCCCTACAATGCAGATAATGGCATTAGAATGGCAAAAGACTGTTTAGAATGTGTTTTTATTTCATAAGCGAATATCTTTTTACAAGTGCTAAATTTCAAGCCTGCAACCTTACTATAGCCCTACAATGCAGATAATGGCATTAGAATGGCAAAAGACTGTTTAGAATGTGTTTTTATTTCATAAGCGAATATCTTTTTACAAGTGCTAAATTTCAAGCCAGCAACCTTACTAAGACAGTCTAAATAGCCCTTCAATGCAGATAATGGCATTAGAATGGCAAAAGACTGTTTAGAATGTGTTTTTATTTCATAAGCGAATATCTTTTTACAAGTGCTAAATTTCAAGCCAGCAACCTTACTAAGACAGTCTAAATAGCCCTTCAATGCAGATAATGGCATTAGAATGGCAAAAGACTGTTTAGAATGTGTTTTTATTTCATAAGCGAATATCTTTTTACAAGTGCTAAATTTCAAGCCAGCAACCTTACTAAGACAGTCTAAATAGCCCTACAATGCAGATAATGGCATTAGAATGGCAAAAGACTGTTTAGAATGTGTTTTTATTTCATAAGCGAATATCTTTTTACAAGTGCTAAATTTCAAGCCAGCAACCTTACTAAGACAGTCTAAATAGCCCTACAATGCAGATAATGGCATTAGAATGGCAAAAGACTGTTTAGAATGTGTTTTTATTTCATAAGCGAATATCTTTTTACAAGTGCTAAATTTCAAGCCAGCAACCTTACTAAGACAGTCTAAATAGCCCTACAATGCAGATAATGGCATTAGAATGGCAAAAGACTGTTTAGAATGTGTTTTTATTTCATAAGCGAATATCTTTTTACAAGTGCTAAATTTCAAGCCAGCAACCTTACTAAGACAGTCTAAATAGCCCTACAATGCAGATAATGGCATTAGAATGGCAAAAGACTGTTTAGAATGTGTTTTTATTTCATAAGCGAATATCTTTTTACAAGTGCTAAATTTCAAGCCAGCAACCTTACTAAGACAGTCTAAATAGCCCTTCAATGCAGATAATGGCATTAGAATGGCAAAACACTGTTTAGAATGTGTTTTTATTTCATAAGCGAATATCTTTTTACAAGTGCTAAATTTCAAGCCAGCAACCTTACTAAGACAGTCTAAATAGCCCTACAATGCAGATAATGGCATTAGAATGGCAAAAGACTGTTTAGAATGTGTTTTTATTTCATAAGCGAATATCTTTTTACAAGTGCTAAATTTCAAGCCAGCAACCTTACTAAGACAGTCTAAATAGCCCTTCAATGCAGATAATGGCATTAGAATGGCAAAAGACTGTTTAGAATGTGTTTTTATTTCATAAGCGAATATCTTTTTACAAGTGCTAAATTTCAAGCCAGCAACCTTACTAAGACAGTCTAAATAGCCCTTCAATGCAGATAATGGCATTAGAATGGCAAAAGACTGTTTAGAATGTGTTTTTATTTCATAAGCGAATATCTTTTTACAAGTGCTAAATTTCAAGCCAGCAACCTTACTAAGACAGTCTAAATAGCCCTTCAATGCAGATAATGGCATTAGAATGGCAAAAGACTGTTTAGAATGTGTTTTTATTTCATAAGCGAATATCTTTTTACAAGTGCTAAATTTCAAGCCAGCAACCTTACTAAGACAGTCTAAATAGCCCTACAATGCAGATAATGGCATTAGAATGGCAAAAGACTGTTTAGAATGTGTTTTTATTTCATAAGCAAATATCTTTTTACAAGTGCTAAATTTCAAGCCAGCAACCTTACTAAGACAGTCTAAATAGCCCTACAATGCAGATAATGGCATTAGAATGGCAAAAGACTGTTTAGAATGTGTTTTTATTTCATAAGCGAATATCTTTTTACAAGTGCTAAATTTCAAGCCAGCAACCTTACTAAGACAGTCTAAATAGCCCTTCAATGCAGATAATGGCATTAGAATGGCAAAAGACTGTTTAGAATGTGTTTTTATTTCATAAGCGAATATCTTTTTACAAGTGCTAAATTTCAAGCCAGCAACCTTACTAAGACAGTCTAAATAGCCCTACAATGCAGATAATGGCATTAGAATGGCAAAAGACTGTTTAGAATGTGTTTTTATTTCATAAGCGAATATCTTTTTACAAGTGCTAAATTTCAAGCCAGCAACCTTACTAAGACAGTCTAAATAGCCCTACAATGCAGATAATGGCATTAGAATGGCAAAAGACTGTTTAGAATGTGTTTTTATTTCATAAGCGAATATCTTTTTACAAGTGCTAAATTTCAAGCCAGCAACCTTACTAAGACAGTCTAAATAGCCCTACAATGCAGATAATGGCATTAGAATGGCAAAAGACTGTTTAGAATGTGTTTTTATTTCATAAGCGAATATCTTTTTACAAGTGCTAAATTTCAAGCCAGCAACCTTACTAAGACAGTCTAAATAGCCCTTCAATGCAGATAATGGCATTAGAATGGCAAAAGACTGTTTAGAATGTGTTTTTATTTCATAAGCGAATATCTTTTTACAAGTGCTAAATTTCAAGCCAGCAACCTTACTAAGACAGTCTAAATAGCCCTTCAATGCAGATAATGGCATTAGAATGGCAAAAGACTGTTTAGAATGTGTTTTTATTTCATAAGCGAATATCTTTTTACAAGTGCTAAATTTCAAGCCAGCAACCTTACTAAGACAGTCTAAATAGCCCTACAATGCAGATAATGGCATTAGAATGGCAAAAGACTGTTTAGAATGTGTTTTTATTTCATAAGCGAATATCTTTTTACAAGTGCTAAATTTCAAGCCTGCAACCTTACTATAGCCCTACAATGCAGATAATGGCATTAGAATGGCAAAAGACTGTTTAGAATGTGTTTTTATTTCATAAGCGAATATCTTTTTACAAGTGCTAAATTTCAAGCCAGCAACCTTACTAAGACAGTCTAAATAGCCCTTCAATGCAGATAATGGCATTAGAATGGCAAAAGACTGTTTAGAATGTGTTTTTATTTCATAAGCGAATATCTTTTTACAAGTACTAAATTTCAAGCCAGCAACCTTACTAAGACAGTCTAAATAGCCCTTCAATGCAGATAATGGCATTAGAATGGCAAAAGACTGTTTAGAATGTGTTTTTATTTCATAAGCGAATATCTTTTTACAAGTGCTAAATTTCAAGCCAGCAACCTTACTAAGACAGTCTAAATAGCCCTACAATGCAGATAATGGCATTAGAATGGCAAAAGACTGTTTAGAATGTGTTTTTATTTCATAAGCGAATATCTTTTTACAAGTGCTAAATTTCAAGCCAGCAACCTTACTAAGACAGTCTAAATAGCCCTACAATGCAGATAATGGCATTAGAATGGCAAAAGACTGTTTAGAATGTGTTTTTATTTCATAAGCGAATATCTTTTTACAAGTGCTAAATTTCAAGCCTGCAACCTTACTATAGCCCTACAATGCAGATAATGGCATTAGAATGGCAAAAGACTGTTTAGAATGTGTTTTTATTTCATAAGCGAATATCTTTTTACAAGTGCTAAATTTCAAGCCAGCAACCTTACTAAGACAGTCTAAATAGCCCTACAATGCAGATAATGGCATTAGAATGGCAAAAGACTGTTTAGAATGTGTTTTTATTTCATAAGCGAATATCTTTTTACAAGTGCTAAATTTCAAGCCAGCAACCTTACTAAGACAGTCTAAATAGCCCTACAATGCAGATAATGGCATTAGAATGGCAAAAGACTGTTTAGAATGTGTTTTTATTTCATAAGCGAATATCTTTTTACAAGTGCTAAATTTCAAGCCAGCAACCTTACTAAGACAGTCTAAATAGCCCTTCAATGCAGATAATGGCATTAGAATGGCAAAAGACTGTTTAGAATGTGTTTTTATTTCATAAGCGAATATCTTTTTACAAGTGCTAAATTTCAAGCCAGCAACCTTACTAAGACAGTCTAAATAGCCCTACAATGCAGATAATGGCATTAGAATGGCAAAAGACTGTTTAGAATGTGTTTTTATTTCATAAGCGAATATCTTTTTACAAGTGCTAAATTTCAAGCCAGCAACCTTACTAAGACAGTCTAAATAGCCCTACAATGCAGATAATGGCATTAGAATGGCAAAAGACTGTTTAGAATGTGTTTTTATTTCATAAGCGAATATCTTTTTACAAGTGCTAAATTTCAAGCCAGCAACCTTACTAAGACAGTCTAAATAGCCCTACAATGCAGATAATGGCATTAGAATGGCAAAAGACTGTTTAGAATGTGTTTTTATTTCATAAGCGAATATCTTTTTACAAGTGCTAAATTTCCTCTTCTGACCCATTTCTCTCTCTCTCTCATCAATCTGGTGCACTTTAAGACGAAAAGAGGCTAAATCCGTGAAAAAAACATATATCTTTTTTTCTCACAAACTCAAATCAAACATCTCAAGTTGACCCCAGCAATGACAGAAAATGATAATAAATAGGAAACACTGGGGCTCCCCTACAAAAGAAACTCCTGAAAACTTACAGGATTTACCGAATCTGCATTATAACATCTCCCAAATGCACACAAATGAGACAGATAGTGCATTTTCCTTAGATTTCTGACTTACAATATTGAAATTTAAATGGCACTATTTAAGATAGTTAAAGTTAAATAAAGTTTGAAAATGCAACTACATTTTTGTCAGTAAGCTACTTAGGCCTATGTATTTTTTATTTGTTTATTATAAAAGAAACACCCACTTAGGGGGCGGCTAGGTGGCGCAGTGGACATTGCACTCGTCACCAACGCAAGAGACACCGGGTTCGAATCCGGCTGTCGGTGTTGCCTCCGGCTTGGGCCGGCCGTCATACTGACTCAATTGGCAGAGTTAGCGGGTGGGAAGTCGAAGGGTGGTAGTCTGGTCGTTGTGAACAGCGACTCCTAGTCAAGAGTCAAGTAAAGAGTTTTATTTGTCACGGCATACAAGTATACAATTAAATGCGGGTGGTCTTGCCCGCAACGATGTGCAAATAACATATAATAGAATCAACATTGTGCAATAAACAAGTAACATTGTGCAATAAACAAGTAACATATTAGGGCATATCGGTATCGGTATATGTACATAAGTTATTTACAGAGCATGGAGGACATGCTAGGTCCTTTGGTAGTGTCTTTCTGTACATGCTAATTTATACAATCTCCGGTTATACTATACTATTTTTAAAGTGACCTTTCCTTCGTGGCCATAAGTGTGGGCGTGTGCAGCATGAGTGTGTGCTTGCTCATGTTAAAGTGGCTGCTAGTGTGTGAGCGTGTACAGTGTGTGTGTTGTGTGTGTGCTCATGTGTGCTTGTGTGTGGAGAGTTCAGTGTTCAGGGCTCTGATGGCCTGGGGGAAGAAGCTGAGCCGAAGTCTCTCTGTCCTAGTAGCTGGTGTTCGCAGGTGTCCGCCTGACCTCAGCAGCATGAACAGGCTGTTGTTGGGGTGGTGTGGGTCTTTCATTATTCTGCAGGCTCTGGATTTGCACCTCTTGTTGTATAGAACCTGCAGGGGTGGTAGTGCAATACCCGTGGTACGCTCGGCTGAGCGCACCACTCTCTGTAGGGCCTTCTTGTCCTGTGCCGTGCTGTTTCCATACCGGTCCTACAGGTCGGTTGGGGTGCCTGCACAGCAAAAGTCAGGAAAATGGCGGGGGCAGTGTGAGCCTCCTACACGTTACTCCTCGCCAAATGATAGTCCACTCTGGCAGGTGAAAAGATGTGACAGGCTGCCTCCACATGTATCGGAGGGGACATGTGATGCAAGTCTTCTATCCTCCCTACAACCGGCCAGTGGGGGGCATATGCGAGCAATGATCAGGACAGGGGAGGGAGAATTGGCACGAGAGGTAAATTGGGATGGGGAGAAAAAAATCAAAAAGTAGATAAAAAAAAACACCCACTTGCGGTCATAAGCAGTAGCTTATCGGTTACATTTTTTAAGCTGATAATTTGTTACATCCCTACAGGATATATATATATATATATATATATACACACAGTATACAGAGTATTGAGTGAAAAGTAATTATATATATATAATTTTTTAAATTATTATTTGTCATTTAGGGGGCCCTATGCAACCGTATAGTCTGCATATGGCAAGAAACGGGCCTGCTGGAGCTCAACCACATTGATTTTGCATTGTTCTGTGGCTAACTAGGAGCTAGAATGAGAAACAGCTTGGATTGTGCTGAGAAACGATTTTACCGAACAACAACATCTGAACCATCCCTTTAAGGGACACTTTAAACTTTTGTTGGTTATATTTCTTCACCATTCACTTGTTAAATTGTGGGGGAAAGTTTCTACATGTCTGTCACTCTCTCTTTCTCGCACGCACGCACACACGCGCACACACACACACACTTGAAGAATTTAGTAAGTACAGTATAAATATTTTATTTTCATTAATTGTACAGTGCAGTTATTTTGAAATGGTCTGATTAATGTACAGCATAGGTAAAAGTCAATTCAACAATATACAGTAGTCAGACATTATATTACAGGCAAATTCATAGTATGTAGTAAAAGACCAGTTCCATGGTACAACACAGCCCGGGCGCCTATTCTTTATTCCCAGCGGAAGAGTGCTGCCGAGTGCTTCCGCGTTTTCCCTGATTGGCTGCGACACGCCCCACGGCAGAGCTTGCGGCATTATGTAGCCGTAATCCCTGATGTTTTTCATTCGACGCTTAGCTCAACTGGTATGCTGCCGTGCTGTGGATCCTGCGGTCCGTTGGTGACAAGTTCGATTCCCTTCAATTCTTTTTTTTTAACGTGCATTCTTTCGCCGGTTAAGTTTAGGCATGTTAACTTTAAGCATTGTTTCGGAGTTGG
Organism: Notolepis coatsorum; assembly: GCF_963971535.1. NCBI lineage: Eukaryota > Metazoa > Chordata > Actinopteri > Aulopiformes > Paralepididae > Notolepis > Notolepis coatsorum. Next base: position 133,875,903 of record NC_140174.1, on the reverse strand, counting down.
TTATGGTTAATGTTAGGCATTGTTTCGGAGTTGGTTAAGGTTAGAAGGGTTAAGTTTAGGCGCTGTTAAGGAGCTGGTTAAGGTTAGAGTTTGTCTTAGAGAATGGCAATAGACAGCCTATTTCCGCACTGCCGCTCTCTCGCGCTGCCGCGGTCGCAGCCAATCAGGGAAAACGCAGAAGCACGCGACGCACTCTTCCGCTGGGAATAAGCTACACGCAGCCCGGGCTCCGGTTCAAGCTCCAGCTCCGTTCTGAACCCTCTGAACCTTGGTGCTCTCTGGCGAACCACCCCGCATTTACACCCATTTAAGCAGAACCAACATTCCACCGTCTCCGTCATCAACGGGGGCATTACTCAGGCGGAGGTAAAAATAATGCGTGGAGAGCGAGCCTCAACGCGCGAGCGCACACACAAAAGCACACAAAAGTATACGTTTGAAATGAATCGTTCCGGCAAAGTAGGCTTCTATTATTCTAATTACTGTTTTAATGGGTATCACAGTAGTAAGTCCTACTGTAGAACATGACATATTAGCATGACATCTGATTTATTAATGCCAATACTAAAAATTAGGGACAAACGCAATTGGCACAAGTGTAAATGATGGATTAGTCACTCAGTTTTAACATCCGACTGATTAGCTCAACTTGTTAGTCCGCTGGCTCTGGATCCTATGGTCACAGGTTCAAATCACTCTTGGTTCCAATATTTTTTTTTTTTTACATTTAATTAATGTATTTTCTCTGGTTGGATGGTGTATGTATGACTGTATTGTGCCAAATGACAATGCATTTGAATTAGAGATGTTCCGATACCATTTTCCCTTCCCGATCCGATTCCGATACCTAAGCTTTGGGTATCGGCCGATACCGATACTGATCCGATACCAGTGGATACATAAAAAAAATTATTAAAAAAAAAGTATAGGCCTATTATATAAATTATAAAAGAAAATTACAGCTACTGTTTTATATATACTGTTTTTTAGTAATAACTAGAAAGTAATGGTATTTATTAGGGCTGTCCCCGACTAAGGATTTGGATGGTCGACTATGATTGGCCAAAATTTGTCGTTAGTCGACTATTGGTTGACTAAAAAAAGAAGTATAATTTTAAAAAATAGAAAAATCTTTTTTTTATCATTCCATTTGGGCTGTGGGGGGTGCTTAATGTCTGAAGGAGTCGACTGAAGGCTTCTTGTCCTCTGCAAAAGCATGCAATTGGTCCACTGATGGATACATCTTGATATTTGTCTAGTCTAGTGTGTTCATTAGATGGGTGAAATCCTCTTTCAGTGCCTCTGTGCCTGTTTTCGTAGGCAGTTAGCCTCTGGTATGCGTGCCATTAGCGTTAGCCACGCTTCTAGGCCTCTTTTCTTTTGGAAAGAATGATGAAAAAAGAAAATATATTTTTTTAAATATTTGACTAAGAGGTTGGCCAGTCGACTACGGCTCCTTTCGACCGATTAGTCGACTAATCGACTAATAGGGGTCAGCCCTAGTATTTATTCAACAACAGGTGATTGTATAGATTAGTATTAGTAGTTCTATGCTCAATGAGTATGGGGCTGCGGCACTGCAGATATACCTTACTCCAATGAGTTCACCCACGGATCCGCACGGACGTTAGACAGTGTTGCACTTGCTACCCAGTCTGTTAGCTAGTAGCAGATGCTCTGGCTAGTAGTAACGTTTATGTCGTGATTTTCGATGCAAAATAAATATTCAGCATTCTCTTTTGAGACTCCGCCTCAGACTCTTATCCTTTGGCACTTGGAACTTGCTGTACTTTGCTTGCAGGTCTGCAGCCATTATTGCTGGATTATGAATAGCACCAACTTTAGCCAAGGTACCGTTATCAAGCTAAGCTAGCTGACCTAGCTCGTCTTCCGCGCAAGGTTTTCACATTGACATTTGATAACGCTAGTCAGTAGCTACTTGACTTAAATACGATTCACCGTGGGTGCATTATTGTTGATAGACGGACAGTGTCAGGTCCTGGAGAAAGGACAGGCGATCATCTGATTTGATGTAACGTTAAAGCGGATGTTGTTCCAACTAGCTAGCTTTTCAGCTAATTCTATAATAACACCAGCAAGCAAAACACATCCGAGCTCCCCGTCACACCGCTCTGTCGGGGACAATGGAATTTAAGAAAGTGTATCTGCTGTTAAAATGAAACAGCATCACACTTTAAAACACGTTCTTTTTATAATCCGCACTCTCCGCAGGAGAGAAATGACGTCATGGGATCGGAGGCTAGACTTTCGGCGTACTCGCCGATACCGATACCAGCATTTTAGGCAGTATCGGAGGCATTTCCGATACTGGTATCGGTATCGGAACAACTCTAATTTAAATCGAATCTCATTTTGAAATCGCTACCTGTTGAGTGGATCAGCATGGTGCAATGCAATCACCTCCGAAGCTGTCTGCCACTGTCGTGTCCATAGGCAGATATATCATCCAGCTAGTGGGGTTTGAATCAGTGCAAGTCCAGGGCCTGAGGTTCAGGGCAGCCAGGAAGGCTCTCTCTAGTCTCTGTTCCAGAACATGTTAAGTTAGTCTATTTCTTAGAGACTGCATACAAGTCAGGTGTGGTGCGAATTTAATTCTGGCGTGAAATCTGTTCCTACCCTACTTTGGGGTTAAAGCTAACATCGTAAACTAACATTTATATGAAGTTCATATTTGTATTGCCATCAGTTACATATACAGTACAACCATAATTTCAGTTTGTCAGCTTGATATGACATTAGCTTAGCGGCTAGCTCTCCAAGATGGCCACCGTTCGCTATCTAGCGGTTAGCTAGTTAACTAACATTAGCTCGATCGAGACAGTCCTTTTGATTCTAAATACAGTGGCAACTGATTGTACATTATGACATTACCATTTATTTTAAATGCAAATATGAACTTTATATAATGTTAGTTTATATCACATTAAATTCAACCTGGATGTAGAGCAGGAACAGATTTCACCCCTGGAACGAAACTTGCACCACACCAGGCTGACTGCTGTTCCAGTCCTGTTTTCCAGGTTAAAGGTTACCAGGGGCAGGTCAGGGCTCTGGTCTAGCCTCCGACCTTCTTCCGTCATCAGTTGCCACTCTTAATGACAAGGAGGGCCAACATGTAACATGGTTGACCGTAATGTTTGACTGGACATTGATTATTTACGAGTGTAACAAGTAGACATTAACCTTCTTAATGTCACACTGTTGTTGTTATATGCCTTGTAATAAAGACAGTTACGTCAAAACCACTCCACAAACAGCATTAAACTGCAAATAGACCCCAGTTAGAATGCATTATCACTCTCTGGAACCCTTTGTTAGACCAAAAGGAATGTGGTAGAAGGCGCTACGTTTGGGGCAGCCTATTCTAGGTGAATGTATAGTTAGTGTAGGGCCTGTGTTTGAGACTGGTCTGGGTGTTGGGTCTGCTCCGGGCAGGGTGCTGCTGCTGACCCCTGGTGGAGGGTGATCGTGGGCAGGACGCTGAGCAAGGCCTTCTCGAGCCTCTGCTCCAGGGCGTCCAGACGACGATCCATGTGCTCCTTCAGCCTCTGCTCCATCTCCTCCAGACGCTGCTCCATGGCTGGGTCCAACTCCCTGTGAGAGAGAGAGAGATCAGTCATCAGTTAGATCATCTCAGTGTGTGATAGTGTACTGTGGTCAGTTAGATCATGTTAGTGTGAGATAGTGTTGTACTGTGGTCAGTTAGATCATGTTAGTGTGTGATAGTCAAGTCAAGTCAGTTTTATTTGTATAGCACATTTACAAATTACTAACAGCCAAACCAAAGTGCTTCACAACATGATAAAAACACATACAATGCAATAAAAATACACTAGAATTACAAAAAAAGGTAGAGTACAGTACATATAAGAAAGCAAGGGCAAAGTGCGATAAAAGAGACAAGAAAATTTGATAAAAAGTGCAGAGTGACAGCGGACGTCATGTATAGATGCTGGGCTAGCTCTGGTCAAAGGCCAGGGAGAAGAGGTGTGTTTTGAGCAAGGATTTAAAAACCTCTAGGCTCTGGGCAGATCTTATGTGGGGGAGGCTGTTCCAGAGTCGGGGGGCAGCAGCAGCAAAGGCTCTATCTCCCCTGGTTTTAAGCCTGGTCCTAGGCACCTCCAGCAGCAGCTGGTCAGCAGACCTTAGGGCTCTGGATGGGGTGGGGTGATGTAGCTCAGCTAGGTACAGTGGAGCCAGCCCGTGTAGTGCTTTAAAAACAGTCAGTAAAAGTTTAAAATCAATACGGAAACGGACGGGGAGCCAGTGGAGAGAAGCCAGAACTGGTGTAATGTGGTCACATTTCTTGGTACCGGAAAGCAGGCGGGCAGCCGCATTTTGTACCAGTTGCAGGCGACGGAGCAGCAACTGGTCAATCCAGCCGGGTCGAGATAAAGGCATCGATCACCCTCTCCAGATCCTTCTGGGAGAGGTAGGTTTGGTCTTGGCTAGGAGTTTGAGGTGAAAAAAGCTAGTTTTGACCACCGAACTAACCTGCTTATCAAATTTAAAATTTCTGTCGAAGATTACTCCGAGGTTTCTGACAGAGGAGCGGATATTTGAGCCCAGGGGGCCTAGGGCAATGGCTGTAGGGTCAGGTGAATCATTACTAAATAAAATGCTCTGTTTTGCGCTCATTTAAGTTGAGAAAGTTTGCACTCATCCATAATTTAATATCAGTCAGGCAATCTAACAGTGGTTGTAATGTGACCTTGCCTTTTGCTTGTAGGGGTAAATAGATCTGCACATCGTCGGCAAAGCAATGGAAGGACATGTTATGCTTTGCAATGATTGAGCCTAAGGGCAACATATATAATAAAAAGAGGATGGGGCCCAGTATCGACTCCTGGGGCACCCCACAGGTAAGTGGGGCCGCTGAAGAGAAGAATTCTCCAAGCTGGACTGAGAAGCTCCGGTCAGTCAGGTAGGACTTAAACCAGCTTAGGGCGACACCTGTGATGCCAACATGTTTTTCCAGGCGCGACAGTAGGATAGTGTGGTCTATAGTGTCGAAGGCGGCTGTGAGGTCTAAAAGCACGAGAATGGCGGGATTTCCAGAATCGGCAGCTAAAATGAGATAATTTTTAACTCTCAGGACGGCTGTTTCGGTGCTATGGCGCGATTTAAAGCCAGACTGAAACTTTTCGTGGATTTGATTTAAAAACAGTTTTAACTGGAGGTAAACTGCTCGCTCCAGGACTTTTGACAGGAAGGGTAATTGGGAAATAGGCCTGAAGTTTGATAAAATAGAGGGATCAAGGTTTTTCTTTTTTATCAGGGGTTGAACCACAGCGTGTTTAAAGGTGGTTGGGACACAGCCAGAGCTGAGAGAGGAATTTACCAGCAATAGAATAGTGGGCAAGACTGAATCGAGCACTTCTTTTAGAAGGCGAGAGGGAAGGCTATCTGAGGGGCAGTTTGTGGGCCGTAAGTGCTTAATTATGTCAGAGAGAGAGGAGGGAGAGACGGGCTCGAACTGCTCAAAAACAGCAGGCAGGGAGTGTAGGGGAGAAGGGGGGAGGCTGGGAAGGCTGTAGTGAGAACTGGTCTGAGAGCGGAGATTTTATCAATAAAAAAAAGTTTAGAAAACTTTCACAGAGAGCAGATGATGGCACAACTGGGGAGACATCACGGGGTTAATGAGGGAGTTAAGAATTTTGAAAAGAATCTGGGGCTTGTGGCAATTAGTAGAGATCAAATTGGAGATGTATTCGCATTTAGCAATTTTGACAGCATTTTGATATGCAGATAGGCAGTCACATAGGATTTCGAGGGAAACGTGGAGCTTATCCTTATTCCACTTTCTCTCCGCACGCCTACATGTGCGTCTGAGAGCGCGCGTGGAGTCATTTAGCCATGGTGTTTGGAGTGTTTTGCTGCGTTTGGACCCGAGAGGTGCAACAGAGTCTAAAATGTATTTACAAGTCGAGTCAAACATTGAAATTAAATCATCTATATTAAAAACACAGTTTGCGCCCAAAGCGTGAAGTGGGGAACCATTAACACTTTGGCTGCCTAAGGTTAAATTCATGATATACCATAGATTGCCAGCGCTATTTGTCTATGGAGAAAGTCCCCTTCTTTGCAGGGCTATAACTTTTTAAATTCTATTGCTACATTGCCATTATTAGGGCCCATTCAAAGTCCTATATGTATTGTTCATTGTGTAGCAACGTTAAACTTTTTCATTCACATATTCATAGTAAAGTATGGTCTAATGTATAAGTATGTTTTCATCTCTTTCTGCAGCTTTCTCCAGAACGTGATATATAGCCCCAAATGCATTATATTGATGATGAAATACAGTTTGATGGCAATCAGCGCGATATAAAAAATTCCAACTAGACGTACTTCTAGAAGTTACTACACGTCATCTGATGTTGACCGGATGGGCGAGGGGGCGTTTATAATTCCGTGGGCAGCGTTATACCAATCATCTAATGTGGGTCAAATGTTGATAATAGCAGTTAGTATCGAAGACGGTAACGTTACACGCTGAAACTCACCCCAGTCTCCGCGCGCCGTTGGGCGATCGTCGTAGAGTAGAAATCTTATCATTATGGGATATATTTTTACCCGGTCCATCTCCAGCTTGTATAATGGTATATACGTCCAAATCATGTTGTTTATCGAGTTATTGCCAATCGATCACCGTGTAGCGTGACGAGCCAGAGTCCCATGACCTATAGCGAGCGCCCGGAAGTACTACGGACGTCTAGGACAACCTCTATGCAACATCCTGTTTGGCGATTGCGCCGATCGGCCACCAGATGGCGCTCCTGAACCGCCAGAGAGCTCAGTGGGTCCTGCTGGTGGATCTCAGGCCAGCGGAGGGGACATATGAATCCGATCGCAGATTTTTGAAATATTGATATAAGGACGACGTAACGCGTCCTCCGGCAACTTTAGCATGGCCAGCAAAGACGTCTAAAGACGGTTCCCGGCAGTCAAAGTGTTAAAAGCATCCGAAAAAAGCACAGCAGTCAAGGGGTTTAACGTGCGCAAGTAGCGCGCAGGGGCATGGTCATTTTTACGTGGGCACGGGGCTATTAAGGTAAACACAACAGGTGAGTGGTCAGAAAGACCTGCAGCACAGATATCTGTTATAGAGACAGATACACCAAACGATAACACAAGATCTAACGTATGACCTTTTTCATGTGTTGGGCCAGTGACTGATTGTATCAAATTAAATGAATCAATGAGATTCAGAAAGTCCCGGGATAGGGGTAGCGACGGACAGCAGACATGAACATTAAAATCACCGCAGATTAAAACGTGGTCATATTTCACCATGATCCCAGCTAGAAATAGTGTACTGTGGTCAGTTAGATCATGCTAGTGTGAGATAGTGTTGTACTGTGGTCAGTTAGATCATGTTAGTGTGAGATAGTGTACTGTGGTCAGTTAGGTCATGCTAGTGTGAGATAGTGTTTTACTGTGGTCAGTTAGATCATGTTAGTGTGAGATAGTGTTGTACTGTGGTCAGTTAGATCATGTTAGTGTGTGATAGTGTACTGTGGTCAGTTAGATCATGTTAGTGTGAGATAGTGTTTTACTGTGGTTAGTTAGATCATGTTAGTGTGTAGTGTGATAGTGTTTTACTGTGGTCAGTTAGATCATATTAGTGTGAGATAGTGTACTGTGGTCAGTTAGATCATGTTAGTGTGAGATAGTGTACTGTGGTCAGTTAGATCATGTTAGTGTGTGATAGTGTTGTCAGTTAGATCCTGTTTTAACGTGACGGAGATGTTGAAGCAGTTTGATGATTTCATTATTTGACCTCCTTCCAGGTTGGTTAAATGTCGTGTTTCAGCTTACAACAGCTCTAGCCTGCGAACACCAGCAACTAGGACAGAGAGACTTCGGCTCAGCTTCTTCCCTCAGGCCATCAGAGCCTTGAACACTGAACTCTCCACACACAAGCACACATGAGCACACACACAACACACACACACTGTACACGCTCACACACTAGCAGCCACTTTAACATGAGTACACACACACACTCATGCTGCACAGTCACGCTCACACTTATGGCCACTTTACAAAAGGAAAGGTCACTTTAAGAATAGTATAGTATAACTTGAGATTGTATAATATAGCATTGTATAACAGTGTACATAAAGACCCAGTGCCTCATCCGTAGCTAACACCTAGCATGTCCTACCATGCTCTGTAAATAACTCATGTACATATACCGATATTCCCTACTTTGTTTACTTGTTTATTGCACAATGTCGTTCTATTGGATTCTTATTATATATTACTATTGTATTATGCACATCGTTGCGGGCAAGACCCCCCGCATTTCATTGTATACTTGTATGCCGTGACAAATAAAACTCTTGACTTGACTTGACTAAAGGGACTGTTTGTTTCTACAGTCAGCCTTGCGGTGGAAAACTGTCCATACAGCATAGAAAAACAACTGATAAACTCAGTCTAAAGCACTGAATGTAGGTCAAAAGGTTGTAAAATACACTCATGTAGATTCTTGTAATATGACCCATTAACTGTGTATTGTACCCATGCCTTCCCCAGAAAACTGTACTGGTCCTTTCAAACCTTCATGATATTCCAAAAATGTCACGAGTAGTGAGAATCCTGGATCTTCTTCAGTACTGTGTATTAACCTCCAAATGACTAGTGCTATCATGAGATACACTATTAGTTATCATAAATATATCTGTCTGATAAGAGGGATATATGTAGTTACTATATTACAGCCAATTCATTTGTTACTTTTCCAAACATAACTACGGTATCAGGTCAAATATGAACAATGTTCAAATCGTATAAAAAGACGTACCGTTACGCTGTGGTTAGGGAATCCCCTGCACACTCTCTCATAAAACAAACAGATATTTCTCCTAAGCCCACATGTGGCCGTTTGCTCTGACAAAGGACTTCATTTATTGAGCAATATCCCTGAACTAAGAAATGCTTTACATAAAAGCACTTGTTAACATAATATGGCATACAAATGCTGCTAATTTGACTCGACAGTAGTCGAGACATTCACAACGTGTAGCTGTGAGTGTCTCACAGTGCTGCACACATAAATGTTAATGAATGAGCTCCGTTGTCTTCTCCAACACATGCTCCTGAGGCTCTGTGCAATGATTGGCTACCAGCCTTACAACCAGAGCCTTCCATCTAGAACAGTTGTGATGCGAGTTGAGGGGGGGGGGGGGGGGGGCGTGAAACATTCCAAATCCTGTTGCTAAGCAATATTCAGGCTTCATGACCACACCCCTGTTGACTTCCACTCGCATGGTGCTTACAAACATAGCATAATGCTAAACAAATGTTAATGTTTTCTGACTGCTTCCAACGTCTATTTGAGCATTTAGCATTTTTTTGATTATATATTAGATTTAGATGATTGGATTATTAGATTATATATTGCATATATTTAGGATTTCGTTTTTTTTTTAGATTATATATTAGATTAGATTATTAGATTATATATTGTAACTATTTATTGTAGGGCAAGTATAACAGAGGGCACACATACCCTCATCTCGCACCTTATTGCCCATTATGCACATGTCCAGAGTTAATTATATTGTTTGTTATATTGTTTACACTGCTTTTTTACTACCTGTAGCTCCCCTCCCCCATGCTGCTATGATGCCTGGATTTCCCCCAAAGGAATCAATAAAGGAATATTGTTGTGAAGGGCCAGATTAAACCGAATATATATATTTATTTATATATATATATTTAATTGTATTTGTATATTCTCTAATATTCCCTGATATCCCTTGTATATTCCTTGTACAATATGCATTGAATATCCATTCTAGCCTACTGAACATCCCATAATAGTCTCCATTCTACTATTGGTCGAGACCTTGGTGCCAGGCTGCCATACCCCCCAGACCCAGTTCAAACGTACCGCTCAACATGTACGAACAAGTCCTAGTTCCGCGTAGGAATCTGGCTACCGCACCACTAATGGGACTATTTGTTCATAGTGCGTATATATACTGCGCTACTAAAGTAGGACTTCCTTTTCAGTCCAGTTTCTTACCCTCCAATAGAGTGACAGACGTAAAGCCTCCCCGCGACGCCACGTGTGGGAGTAAGGCCAAGTTCGGCCTACCATCGGTATTGAGACATCGTGTATATTAATATTTGAATAGTCATATTTGGCACTATATCGTCGAGTTGGACGTAGTCTATTAAGCTAATAATAGTCTGTTAATATATAGTGCTTCGTGCGGTGAGAATACTACCGTAGTCAGCACCCCATCGTTTCGGGCAGAAAACTGGCTGTTTATCCAGGATGATCGACCCCATGTGAGATTGCACCCGAGGAGCCCCAGAGCCGACGAGCGAGTGGACCTGTATACCGGATTATTCTACCGACGACAGCCCGCCTTCCCAGGCACGGATTATGCTTTGTATACGTTGATTATTCCATGGATAAAGACCCCCGACACTGCCGTGTGTTGGAACCCCCCCCCCCCTGGAGAGGACGCAAGGTGAGGAGACGCTCTGCAAGACGAGGTCGCTTCACGTCTCTCCTCCGTGGACCGGAGGACGCCGGCCCACAAAGAGTCCATCTGCTTTCATCTGCGGTCCAAGGATCGCCGGCGCATTGAACGGCACTACAGTGGGTTCACCTGGGATACCCTTGGCCGGATGAGGCAGCCGGACTCTACCCCCCCCCCCTTCCTACTCCTGTCGGCTTACAAGCGACCGGATTAACCCCCCCTAGTGTATCCAGTCTATAATCATTAAAGTAGCATTGCTGTTATTCCTTAACTATTCCAGGTCGTATATGTACCACCTGCGCCTTCAGAGATTGGACATTCTCTATTGATATACCGACGAATACTCTTGCCATAAAAGTGCATACTAATTCCCATTCATAAATGTGATTGATTTGATTAAGTGCTTGCTCTACACACCATCGCTGTGTAGAAATAAAGACCTATTTCTAATTCGTACATTTGTGTTGGATCCGTTTCATCTACGTGACAGTGTTCATCATAATATATTTATGCAGAGTACTGGGTGGCCGAATATTAAGTACAAAGGTAGTGGTAGTAAGTATCATATCTAGTAATACAGTCAGGGAATTGTACCCCTCAGTTACAAATATCTTATCTTATCTTAAAAAGATAGTGCTGGTTCAACTGCTTTTTAGATGAACTCAAAGGACTCCCAGTCTCCCAGAACTATAGACCAGTCCAGTGACTTAACTACCTCCCAGCACTAGTGGGAACTACCAGGTCAGTGACTTAACTACCTCCCAGCACTAGTGGGAACTACCAGGTCAGTGACTTAACTACCTCCCAGTACTAGTGGGAACTACCAGGTCAGTGACTTAACTACCTCCCAGCACTAGTGGGAACTACCAGGTCAGTGACTTAACTACCTCCCAGTACTAGTGGGAACTACCAGGTCAGTGACTTAACTACCTCCCAGCACTAGTGGGAACTACCAGGTCAGTCCATGACTTAACTACCTCCCAGCACTAGTGGGAACTACCAAGTCAGTGACGTCACTACCTCCCAGCACTAGTGGGAACTACCAGGTCAGTGACTTAACTACCTCCCAGCACTAGTGGGAACTACCAGGTCAGTGACATCACTACCTCCCAGCACTAGTGGGAACTACCAGGTCAGTGACTTAACTACCTCCCAGCACTAGTGGGAACTACCAGGTCAGTGACTTAACTACCTCCCAGCACTAGTGGGAACTCCCAGGTCAGTGACATCACTACCTCCCAGCACTAGTGGGAACTCCCAGGTCAGTCCAGTGACTTCACTACCTCCCAGCACTAGTGGGAACTACCAGGTCAGTCCATTTCACTTCACTGGCCTAACTCTTTGAGATAAACCGCTCTGTCCAGTCCAGACAATGTGGTCTATTGTGTCATTCTGTCTCATCCACTATCACTCCTCTGCTAGTAACAAGACAGAACATGAGTTATAAATCTACAAGGTGCCCACACTCATACCAACCCAGACTCATACTACCAACCCAAACTCATACCAACCCAGACTCATACCAACCCAAACTCATACCAACACACACTCATTAGGGATGGGTACAGAATTCTGTACTTTTGAGGTACCGAACCGAAACACGTTGGTACTACCGAGTATCGATTCAAGTGAGATACCGGGAAAAAAAGTAAATAAAAATAATAATAATTTTTTATTTTTATTTTTTTTATGTCAACGTTCACACGCACAATATATGCGTACCTAGGATTTGACTTGATTCAACAACAAAGCAGTCGGAGCAATGGCAAGCCGAAAACTGTCGAAATTGTAGTTATTTGAAGTTTGGATTTTTTTTTTTACGACTGAGGTAGGTAAATAAAATTTCTTGAGACTAAAGTACCGAAAAAAGGTACGGTTGGGTATCGATTCACAGGTACCGGTACCGTATCGGTTCAAATGTGAAAGGTACCCATCCCTAACACTCATACCAACCCACACTCATATCAATTATACACTCTCATACCAACACACACTCATACCAACACACACTCATATTCATTATACACTCATACCAACACACTCATACCAACCCAGACGCATATTCATTATACAGTAGTAGCGTGAAGGTTTTACGTAGATGAGGAGGAAATTCCATCTATAAGAGACAAGCCCGTGAAAAGTTTGGGTAGGTGGTATAATGAGGAGTTGAATGATAGTGAACAGATAGAGCAAGTTAGGAAATATGTCGTAGAGAGGATAGGCAGGATAGAGAAGGCTTGGGAGATTGGTTAATTCATACATTAGGAAATGGCTAGGAGTTCCTCAGTGTATTAGTAGTGTGGCATTGTATGCTAAAGGCATTCTCCGGCTACCAGAAAAGGAGGAAGTTGGTAGTCGAGCAGGTATGGCGAGAAGTAGTGAGGTGTACAATGGCGGTGGCCCAGGCTAAGCAGGGACGAACTGGGAAAGTGTAGAAAAGAGGAAGCTTAGCTAGAGGGACCTGTGGAGTATGGAGGAAAGGTTTTCTCAAGGCCGGTATACATGGAGACATAACCAGTGTTTGAAGAGCTTAGCGGCAGGAATTGAAAGTAGAAGAGTACAGGTGAATTCAGGATATAATCGGATGGAGGGTGCAGCCATTCAATTTGTCAGAGAGGGAGAGAAATGTAGAGAAGGTAGGTTTTTAGGCAGGCATGAGTCAGGCCACTTAACCCATTCTTCGCCAGGCATTGTACCCTTCTTATACCATCCTCTGCCACCTCTATTTGTCTATGGAGATGTTCACCTACTTTGCAGGGCTATAACTTTTTAATTGTATTGCTAAATTGACATTACTATGGCCCATTCAACATCGATTAGCTATTGTTCAAGGTGTAGGAACGTTTTACTTTTTCATTCACACATACTAAAATACCGTCCAGAGTATAAATATGTTTTTATCATTTTCTGCAGTAATTCATAGAACGTGAGTTATAGCCATTTATGCATATATTACATCATCAAATGCAGTTTGCTAGCGATTGACGTGAGATTAAAAATTTCAATTGTACAAGGTCCTAAACGTCATGACTCATCATCTGCTGGTGACCGGAGGGGGGGGGGGGGGTCGTTTATAATGCAATGACCGACGTTAAATGAATCATGTAGTATGGGTGATATATTGATCATAGCAGTTTGTATGGATAATAATAATAAAAAATGCTGAAACTCACTGCAGCTTCCTCTTACCGTTGGGTGATCAGCGTGGAGCAAAAAGATCGCTATTATGGGATGTTGATCTAGATTAACCATTTCCGGGTTGTATAATACTATATACGTCCAAATAACGTTGTTTATTGAGTTATGGCAACCAATCGATTATCCAGTGTGTTGAGATGGAGCCCCGGGAGCGATAGCAAGTGGCGGACGGAATAGGGGGGACACCAAGCTCTTCTGGCCCCACTTCCCCACTTCCGGTTGGCCGATCGGCCACCAGGTGGCGATATTGAACCGTTGGAGAGTTGAGTGGAGATCCACAGCACCCGTCAAGGATCCGTCGGTGAAATATGAATACCATGACGAAAATGTGAAATATTGATCTTGATGACGCGGTAATCAGTCATTGGCAGATTAAGCATGGCGAGGAATGACGTCTTAATCCGTCAATGGCGGAGAATGGGTTAAGTGGAGCTACTGATTGGGATATGCAGGTAGATTTGGGAGAAAAATGTGTTGTTCCACAAGAGATAGTTAGCACTAACTTGAGGCCTGACCTAGTATTGTGGTCTTGTTTATTTTATAGAATTGACCGTGCCTTAGGATTCAGTGGAGGAGGCATATGAAAGGAAAAAGCTTAGATATGCAGACTTGGCAGCAGAAACTGAACAGTGAGGATGGAAAGCAAGGGTTTGTCCGGTGGAAGTAGGGTGCAGAGGATATATAGCACAATCAACTTTTTCATTATTGGGAGAGTTGGGGATTTATGGGCGGAGTTTGTGAAAAGCGGTAAATGAGATGTCAGAAGAAGCATTGAAAGTCCGTCAGTGGATTTGGTTGAGGAGAAATAACGTCAGCCGGGGGCCAAAGTAAACAAAGACTAAGAGTATTCATTTTCTTCTCTGTTGTTGCCGTTTCATGTGTGATATTGGTATCAGGATTGTATTTTTTGACATAGGATAACATAGGGAGGTTATCATGGAAAAGTGGGAGCGCTGGGACGCTGGAACTAACCGTTGAGCCTTCCTGAGGTGTTGTGGGCCTAACTTGGCATAACACCAGTGAAGGGGAGTGCCCACTTGATGCCTGGTGATATGCTGGTTTTTGATGCTCAGTCCTTGCCCCACAATGGTGGAATGAACTACCCACCCCAGTTAGGACAGCCGAATCACGTCCAATCTTTCGCCGTCGACTAAAGACGCACTTCTTCAACCATTATCTGAATAAAAAAAAATATATATAAAAAAAAAAAAAAAATCTAACCCTAACTAACCATACTGTCATGCACTTGTCCTAATAAACTAACCTACACTGTAGCACTCACACTTTGATGAACATTGTTACTCAGCTGATAGAGTTGTGCCCTTCCTGATGGCTTGTCGTACAGAACTTGTAAGTCGCTTTGGATAAAAGCGTCAGCTAAATGACTAAATGTAAATGATGCAAATGATGCCTATTGGGCATTGGGCCATTGGGTTTCTTCAATGAGCGTTTATCCTTAGGGCACAAGTATCTTGTGTTTTATTATAAATACACATTCATACCAACCCAGACTCATATTCATTATACATGCTCATACCAACCCAGACTCATATTCATTATACACACTCATACCAACCCAGACTCCTATTCATTATACACACTCATACCAACCCAGACTCATATTCATTATACACACTCATACCAACCCAGACTCCTATTCATTATACACACTCATACCAACCCAGACTCATATTCATTAAATGGGGGACCCTGATGTAACAAGACGAAAGTCTTTTTCTGGTCTGCATCCTCTTAACAATTGTTTGTATTGAGCCGTACTGTATTGTACCCATTCTGCAATCTGTTAATACAGTTTACAATCAATCAACCAACCCAGACCCATATTCATTATACACACTAGAGATGTAATGGTATGAACATTTCATATCACAATTATAGTGACCAAAATTATCACAGTTATCAGTATTATCGTGGTATTGTTCAAATGTGCTGAAAATTATCAAAGAGTACTGATGCAAACCAAGTTTTATATAGTATTATTATCATTAGTGTTGTTATTATTATTATTCTCGCACACACGCACACACACACACACACACACCTGTGTTCTGCCATGTTCTCATTGCAAAACAAACCCACGTTGCATGCTGTGCTGCGTCTAGTGTTGCTAACGTCTGTGGTTGATGCTGAACAGTCATACCAACCCAGACTCATATTCATTAGAAACACAGACCTGACGAAGCCATTCTCCTCCGCTGTGGTCAACACAGCCTGAACGAGCCTTGGCCCCCGCACAGGAGATGGAACTGGTTGGTTGATTTGAGCATATTCTATGGTTTTGTCCACATGCTTGGCTGCACGTGGTCTCCTACTATAAAACAACGTGAGTAGACTTTAAAGATCCTCTCCAGATGTATTTTAAAAACTATAAAACATTTTTTTTTTTTATCCACTTTTTCTCCCATTTTCTATATTTTCTCCCATCCCAATTTCGTATCATCCAATTCAACCCTCCCCTGTCACAAACGCTGTTTCTTGCCTCCCACAAGCCGGCTGCAATGTGGACTAAGTCATACATAGCACAAGTCCCCTCCGGTACTTGAGGTAACAGCAGTCGCATCTTTTCACCTGCGCAGCTCGATCTCTCAGTGGCGAGGAGTAACGCGTGGGAGGCTCACGCTGCCCCCGACACTTCCTGATTCTACTGCGCAGGCGCACCAACCGACCTGTAGGAGTCGCTGTCCACAACGCCCGATCCCCACCCATCAGTTTCCCACCCCCTAATACGGCCAATGTGTATTAGTATGGACGGCCAGCTAAACTGAAAGCAATGTGGAGCGCTGGGCTCGAACAGGCAAGCCCAGCGTCTCCGTCATTCGTGGCGAGCGCCTTGCCCACTACGCCACGTAGCCGCCCTAACTATAAAACATTTTAATATATTTAAAAAGGTGCTGTAAGTGTACGTTTTATTGGTAAAATAAGTGTTAAATAGGTCTACAGTCTCTTCATATAGTCTCCCAGTCCCTCCACTCTGCAGTAAACAGAAAATAAATGTTCTGGTATCCCGTACCCACGTTATCCAATCAGGAGAGAGAAACCTAGATATTTTTACTTAGTTCAAGAAGTCTTGCCAAGCCAAATTAGCTGGCAGATTATTTTACTTGTTTCAAGCACATATTTGTTGTATTTCTTATTTTTGTCAGAACATTTATTGACATGCGCAACCAAATTAGTTCGAAAGAAAATGTGGCTATAATGTTGAATTGGGTGTATACAGAGTAGCTTGTCTGAACATTTATGAGTTATGCAGTAACAGTTAGTTAGCAGAAAAGTAAACTATCTTTTATGCCTAAGGATTGTGGTTCATCGTCGTTTCCATGGACACAGTGAATATATGAATATATATCCCCCCTAAGAAATATGGGAACAATAAAATTGTATTTATTCAATATATTAAAATAATACGAGTAAAGGTAGCACCAGTCAGTTTAATGTAGACCTTTTCTTATTTGTATGTCAAGCTCTTTGACTGCCAGAGTGGAGTGGACTCAACCTTGATGACTTGGACTCGGACACGGACTCGGACTAGGGGACTCTGGCTCTTCTTTGGTGACTCGGGACTCGACTCTTGACTCAAGGCCCCAGGCGGTCAGGGTGGGTGGACATACCTCCAACTCAATCACCCTGAGCATCGGGTCCCCCCAGGGCTGTGTTCTCAGCCCCCTGCTGTATTCGCTGTACACACATGACTGTGTGGCCAGGTTCAGCTCCAACTCCATAGTGAAGTTTGCGGACGACACAGTGGTGGTGGGTCTGATCTCTGACAACGACGAGAAGGCCTACCGGGAGGAGGTTGATGTCCTGGCACACTGGTGCTGGGATAACAGCCTACTCCTGAACATTGGTAATACCAAGGAGCTGATCGAGGATTTTCGGAGAATACAGCAGGGGACACACACGCCACTGCGGATAAATGGGGCTATCGTGGACAGGGTGAGCAGTTTTAAGTACCTGGGAGTCCGCATCACAGAGGACCTGACATGGACAACACACATACAGTAGACACTGTGGTAAAAAAGGCAAAGCAGCGCCTCTATCACCTGAGACAATTAAGGAAGTACAGAGTATCGGGGAAGATATTCCACTCCTTCTACTCTGGGGCTATAGAGAGCATCCTGACTGGGAACATCACTGCCTGGTTTGTAAACTGCACTGCCCAGGACGCCTCTATATTAAAGGCGGCCCAAGAGCCCTTCCGCATACGCCTGATTGGTAACGCACCCAATGCGCATTTTCTTTTTTCCCCACAGGCGGAAATGGAATACATATTTATCCAAACGAGGACCCGATTTGTTATGTCATTTCGGGCGTTTACGAATACATATTTATCCAAACGAGGACCCGATTTGTTATGTTATTTCACACGCGGAAATGGAATACATATTTATCCAAACGAATACATATTTATCCAAACGAGGACCCGATTTGTTATGTGCTTTCGGGCATTTACGTTAACACAGCCCAGCTGTCAACTGTACTTAACAGCTGTCAACTGTACGCTGTAACGTAATGTGCTTTCGGGCATTCATAACGTTATTTCGCGCGACTGTACATTGTAACGTTAGTTAACACAGCCGTTAACACAGCACAGCTGTCAACTGTACTTAACAGCTGTCAACTGTACGCTGTAACGTTATGTGCTTTCGGGCATTCATAACGTTATTTTGCGCGACTGTACATTGTAACGTTAGTTAACACAGCCCAACACATGTAATATTAATAGGTTTAGCTATGCATAGAATAACAGAACAGATTGACAGGTGGTGACAAAGCACTGCGCATTTATTTAAAAAACATACATACCCTAAGCTATGCATAGAATAACAGAACAGATTGACAGCAGTGTTTTAGAGGTTATTTTGGTTATAAGATGTGACATACTGTAGTTGTTTATCTTTCTTGTATATACCGTAGGTATTATCTATACCCGCTTTTTATGGCTTTGATAAGGGGTGTTCTGGGATTAACCGTGTTCAATGTCTGGGATTAACCGTGTTGATGTTCTGCGAGGTGAACCTCAACGCGAACCAAGCACCAAGCGTCCCAAACGACCTCATGCGCATGCGCGGCGAGCACCTGGCTGAAGCATCTGTTTGGCAAAATAAAATGCGCATTGCGTGCGTTACCGGGGCCAATCGCGGGAATGCGGAAGGGCTCTTGGGCCGCCTTTAATATAGAGGCGCCCAGGACAGGAAGGCCCTACAGAGAGTGGTGCACTCAGCAGAGCGTACTACAGGTATTGCACTACCACCCCTGCAGGACTTATACAATAGGAGGTGAAACTCCAGAGCCTCCAGAATAATGAAGGACCCTCACCACCCCAACAATAGCCTGTTCAAGCTGCTGCGGTCAGGCAAGTGCCTCCGCATACACGCAGCAAGAACAGAGAGACTCAGGCTCAGCTTCTTCCCCCAGGCCATCAGAACATTGAACACTGATCTCTCCACCCACACCCACACACACAAGAAAAGGTCACTTTAAAGGAAAGAAAAAAGGCACACAAAAAAAACATAACTGGATGTTTTTGTATAGTATAGTTAGGATAGCATAGTGACATAGAGTATAACTGTATATTGTATAGTAGTGTACATAGAACCCATTACCTTTTGTATTTTATATTAGTACTTTTATCATGTCTATTTTATTTCCATTCTATTTTTATTCTATTATTATTTGTATTCTTTGCACAATCGAAGCAGGCATGGCCACCTTCATTTCACTATATGTCTTGGGTATGTATGTGATGAATAAACCTCTTGAATCTTGAAGATTTAGTGACTCGACTACAACACTGGGAACGTCATCCAACTCTCTGCGTAGGTGGTGCCACTCACCACGCCCCACTGGCCGCCGCCCTCCTCTCAGCCTCCTCCTCGACGCTGTCCAAGCGGAGGCGTGTCACCTGACCGCACACACTCTGGAGCATGGGCAGCAGGTCCTGGCCACTCCCCCCCTGTCCTCCTGGCGCCTGGCCGTTCAGGAAGTGCGTCATCATCACAGCCAGCTGGGCGTGGCTCACCGGGCCTGGGTTCTCACCGGGTGACAGTGCTGCAGGTGAAGATGAAGTGCCGTTAAAAAGGTTTACTGCCAACTTGCCAAGGAACACCATAGGAAAGAAGAGACTCAAGGTAAGAGAAGGAAGGTATTATCCCTGGGGAGACAATCGTAAATAGACATTTATATATATATATTTATATCCAACTCCCCCCCCAAAACACTTTACAATGCCTCACATTCACACACCGACGGTAAAAAATCAAATAAAACCAGTAGTGTGTTTTCCTACATATTGTACTAGGAGTCCATAATATAAAACCAGTAGCATGTTTTCCTACATATTGAAACCAGTAGTGTGTTTTCCTACATATTGTACTATGAGTCCATAATATAAAACCAGTAGTGTGTATTCCTACACATTGTACTATTACGAGACTGTAAAATAAAACCAGTAGTGTCTTTTCCTACATATTGTACTATCAGAATCCGTAAAATAAAACCAGTAGTAATACAAGACTCCAAATGCTCCTTATGTACAAATGGGGACGAGGGGACATTTATGCACATGTACTGGGACTGCCCACCAGTTAAGATATTCTGGAAAGAGGTGACCCAGCAACTATCAAATCTCTTAACTTGGAATATACCTGTACACCCCTCTGTACTACTGCTGAATGATGTTTTTGAGTGTGCAGTACATCCACAGCTAAAGAGATTGGTTTTATCGGGTATCACAGTGGCTAAAAAACTGATAGCATCACGATGGTTCCAACCGGAAAAAATTTGCCGAAAGGTCTGGATTATTACATATCTCGATGTGATCTATCAAGAAATATCTACAGCAAGAATTTTGGGTCTCAATGAATCCAAAATGACATTGTGGTTAGAAGTGGTGGAGAAAATAAAAGCTAGCATATAATGGTAATGTCTGGTTAGGAGCGAGGGAAAATGGATGGATTATCCAATGGGGGGTCCGGAAGGGGGGGGTATGAGCTGGAGCATATGTGTGTAGGTTTTTAGATAACAGGTATTAAGGGTATATCCTATATAAGACAATTAACTAAAATGTGATTTCATTGGATGTGCACTGACAACTAATGCTTGTATATCTTATCGTGTGTTGTCATGTTTGTTTATGTGTTTGTTTAAAAAATAATACAAAAAAAATAAAAAAAAAAAGAAAAGAAAAAAAACAGTAGCATGTTTTCCTACATATTGAAACCAGTAGTGTTTTCCTACATATTGTACTAGGAGAGTGCATAATATAAAACCAGCAGCGTGTTTTCCTACATATTGTACTATCATCACGTGAGTGCCATTTATAACCTTTATTTATCAGGGTAGGTTCTGTTTATAATGGGGGCGACAGTGGCTTGGGAGGTAGAGCAGTCGTCTGGTAATCCGGAGGTTCCCGAATCGATTCCCGCTCCCCCCGGGTAGCGTGTCGAAGTGTCCTTGAGCAAGACACTTAACCCCTAACTGCTCACTTTAAAAAACATAATTGTATGTTTTTGTATAGTATAGTTAGTATAGTATAGCTACCTATAGCATAACTGTATATTGTATAGTAGTGTATATATAGGACTCATTAACACTTTAACCGCCGAAAACACCGGAACTCGTCATTCCCCGCCATGCTCATTCCTCACGCCTTAACTCGTCTTTGATGTCAATATATCAAAAATCTGTCATCGAAATCATATTTCCTTTCCGGGGCCCTGAGACACAAGTGTGATCTCCTCTCAACTCTCTAGCGGTTCAAGAGCGCCATCTGGTGGCCGATCGGCAGATCGCCAACCGGATATTAACCTTTGAACGAGTAGTACTCATGCAAATGTGGTCCGGCCACTCTCTATAGCTCCCGCGACTCCATCTTGAAACACTGGATAATAGATCGCTCGCCCCAACTCAATAAACAACGTTATTTGGACGTATATACTATTATACAACCTGGAAATGGATCCGGCATTTCTACATCCCATAATCGAAAACGGTCTACTCCACGCTGATCGTTCAACGGCGCGAGGAACATACGGTAAGATTCAGCGTTATATTCTAACGTGTTCAATATAAACTGCTATGATGAACATATGACCCACTCTGGATGAATCATCTAACGTTGCCCACGGAATTATAAACGATCCCCCGCCCATCCGGTCATCATCAGATCATACGTAGATCATTCTAGAAGTACGTCCAGTTGAAATTTTTTATCTCGCGCCGATCGCTACCAAACTGTATTTCATCATCAATATAATGCATTTAGGGCTATAAATCACGTTCTGAAGAAAGCTGCAGAAAACGATAAAAACATACTTATACTTTAGACCATATTTTAGTATGAATATGTGAATGAAAAAGTTTAACGTTGCTACACCCTGAACAATACATATAGGACATTGAATGGGCCATAATAATGGCAATGTAGCAATAGAATTTAAAAAGTTATAGCCCTGCAAAGAAGGGGAACTTCTCCATAGACAAATAGAGCTGGCGAGGGATGGTAAATTATGAATTTAACCCATGGCGATCAAAGTGTTAACTTAATTCGTAAGCTTAGCATTGTATTGTATTTTATCTTAGTACCTTTTATCATGTCTATTTTATTATCTTCTATTTTATTCTATTATTTGTATTCTTTTGCACAATCAAGGCGGGCATGGCCACCTTCCTTTCACTATGTCTCAGGTATGTATGTGACTAATAAATATCTTGAATCTTGAATCTCCCGATGAGCAGGTTGGCACCTTGCACGGTTGCCACACGTGTGTGAATGTGAGTGAATGGGGTAAAAAGCGCTATATAAATGCACCATTTACTATCAAGAGTCTGTCAAATAAAACCAGTAGCGTTTTTTCCGACATATTGTACTAGGAGTGTCCATAAAATAGTAGAGAGAAATAAAAGAGACTCACTTGTGTTCTTGACACCAGGCAGAGCCGGGTTGCAGCCCGGCAGGGGAGAGTCCGACAACAGGACTCCATTCTGGGCTGGTGGAGCAGATGCTGGAGGCTGGGACCCATTGATGGTGGTGGTTGAGGCAGGAGACCAAGGGAACTAAAAGAGGAAGGTATTGTCTATGGTTTCCATGTAGCCCACAGTTCTTAACATTAATCAAGGGAACTAAAAGAGAAAGGTATTGTGTCTATGTCAGCAGTTCTCAAACTACGGGTCGCGACCCAAAGTGGGGTCGCGAGTAGGTGACAGGGCATTGGCAAAAAGAATAATAATAATCCGATCGAGTTTTCCACCCGTCAGCTGTGTGTATTTGCCATGTCTCGCCCCTTCATCAACGGAGGCCGACACACAGTATTCCAATACACATCGTGGGAGGGGGCCGGGGGTCTGGTCTTTTGTGTGTAACGTGGACTCGCAATGGATAGGTTTGCTGTCAGAAGCGGTGCCGGTTGGTCGCGATGAAATGGGCTCTGCACATAACCAGCTACCACACTGAAGTGAGGTGGCTATCTCGAGGCAGAGTATTAAATCGCCTTTTTTTTTAACTCAGAGAAGAAGCGCAGATTTTCCTTGCAGACAAAAACAATAGATTGGCAGAGAAATGTGCTGATAATGAGCTGGATTACAAAACCCTGTTAGTGACACTCCAGGTTAATCAGCGGAGATTTACGGGTAATTCGTCTTTCGTGTGACAAGCTACTGAAAGTCAAGTTCACTGGACAGGCCCTCGCAAAGTTCTGGATATCAGTCCGGAACGAGTACCCAGTGTTGTGTAATGCTGCGCTGAGAAATCGTGTCCCCTTCTCATCAATATACCTCTGTGAGGCCGGATTTTCAGAGTAGCAGCGGATCTCCGCCAAAGCGCACGTGAGCGCATTTTTTTTTCATGTTCTGGCAACATATTTTGGCTAAATATGCCTTGTTTTATAAATGTGTATACAGAAACAATTCCCTTGGTTTTGTTGATAATATGAATACATTTCATTGATAACATAGTGCTGTACTTTCATTTTCGAATGAATATGCATGATCAAGTTCAACAACGTGTGCTTTTATTTTGATACTCCTTATTTCCATGTTGAAATTACGCGATACATTAAGTGTGGGGTCGCCAAAAAAAATCTAAAATCAAATGGGGTCGTGGTATAAAAAAGTTTGAGAACCCCTGGTCTATGTATTCCACAGTTCCTAGCATTTATCAAGGGAATTAAAAGAGGAAGGTATTGTCTATGTATTGCACAGTTCCTAGCATTTATCAAGGGAACTGAAAGAGGAAGGCATTGTCTATGTATTGCACAGTTCTATTCTATTCTATTCTATTGCATGGATCTAATCAGTGGATTGCATATTTTCTTCAAGAAGCAGAATAAGGCTAACCCTCTCTGCCTATTGGGACATCATAATTGGGCTACAAACTTGAAGACGTGGTATTATTTGGATTATCGAAGCTTTTGGACTGCAATAAGAAGATTTTGGATCTGTTTACCGCGCACAGGATCTACCAAAATGAACTGATAAGACACTTGGACAAATAATGCATTCAGTCATTTGGACGGAGTTGTTAAAACTCACTCCACTCAAATCAATAGAGTTATATTCCACTCTATTCAAATAAAATTTAAAGGGACGTGGCTGGGATAAATTGTGCCAGTCAGTCAGCCAAAACAAATTCTTGGACCAAGGTCGAACCGAGAGCTCTGGAGTCGAAGGCTCTCTGGGAGATAAGAGTGGCGAGCGGCTTCCCACAACCCCAATCCCTAGTCCCCCCCCCCCCCCTTCCTCTGCATTGGCGCTGCACTGACGGCTGCCTCGTGTGAGGGAGACCTCCCCCACCCAGGACTTGGCTTGTGCACTCCCCCCCACCTTCCCCCCCCCTCCCACTCCCCCCCCCCCCCCCTACAGCCCTGTAACAACCCCAACCCACTCCCCCCTCCTTCCGTAAATGGCGCTGCCTATGACGGCTGCCAGTCTGTTTGCGGTGGTGAATATGCATATGTTTGTCTCAAGGCTCTGTACCATTATTACTATCTAAAATGTAATAATTGTGGAATATTACTGTAATGAGCTGTATGTGTATGATCCAAGCGTCCTATGATCCTCGTAGGAGCATAACAGAAAAAAGCATTCCATGTGAAGGTATTCTGTATCTTTGCATGTCAACTAATAAAGAAACTTGAAACTTGAGTTCCTAGCATTTATCAAGGGAACTAAAAGAGGAAGGTATTGTCTATGGTTGCTACTTCATGTATCCCACAGTTCTAAACATTTATCAAGGGAACTAAAAGAGGAAAGCAATTGGTCGACTAAGTGGGGCAGGACTATGGCTCTAAATTGATAACAAAATAATAATATCTACTAGTAAAACTACATATTAGTCTTCATTATGAATTTATTTAATACAACTAATTAATATTTTAATTGTTGACGGTTTAATGACTTATGAAAAGTCTAGTTGTAGTATACAGTATATAGAGTCATTCAGTGAAGTCGTATCAAGCTATGATAGCTATACAGTTTTTGGAGTGACCAGGAGGTGGCACCAAAGATCTGTCGCTACACATTCAGAGCTCACCCTGTGTAGTTAAGGGGCTAGTTAGGCTAAACCTCTTCTTGACCAAAGGCTGCCTTTCTGTCATCTTCTACAAGTTACCAAAGACGTTACAAAATAACTGGAGAAACGTGGCTCCCTCCTCCCTCTCAACACGAGCTGAAACTACAGTTTGGTCTTGGTGGAGGGGATGGGGGGGGGGGGGGGGGTGCATTTACAACACAAGACAATCTACCTAATTCACGAAGCGATATAAGAACAGATTTCCTCTTATTTAGTTCTTAACTAGCATTTTTTTTTTATTTTGTTCGTACCTGGGATTCAGCAATGTTTTCTTATTTTTGCTTTTCTCTCAGGCAAGACCAAATTCTAAGAGTGGTCAGGAGCACTCTTACCCAGATAAGAAACTCTTACCCAGATGAGAAAAAAAATTAATAAAAGCCTCCCATTGGTCAATTGCCCCGAAATACGACTTAAAAAACCCAGAACTTTTCAATAATTATTATTATAACTTATTGCGTGCATTCTGCTTCTGAAATGGATTATATATTGCTGTTAGAACAGTTCGATTCTCTGGCCGCCCAGGCCGTGCCAAGAGCGGTCCTTTTAGATGTATGCAATACTCTGGAGCCTCAACTCACACATGCCGGTCAAATCCTGTGCCTCCACAACTACAATTTGTCACGTATACAGTTCATGTGTGTGTGTGTGTGTGCGCTCGTACGCTGAGGCTGCCTCACAAGCGGTTTTCTTTATTTATATTTATTTATTTATGGAGCATTTATTTATCCACTCTGGTTGGATGGTATTGTACTTGTGCTGTATAATAACAATACATTTTAATTAGGGCTGTCAGTTTATCGCGTTAATTCGATTAATTAATTACACAGCAAATGATCGCGTTATGAAAATGTACTAAAAATTAAATAAAAACATTCATTCCATAAGAACGTAGAATACACATTTACAGTTTTTTTTTTAATATGGTCCATTTGCATGTTCTTGGTATCTGATTCTAGGGACATCTATGGATCTCAGGGAATGTATTCCCAGTGTCAGAAATACTGTGTCTGTTACTAGGCTTGAGTAAATTGTTATGAACCAAATGAGAATATCAATAAAAAAAATGTTATCTTTGACTGAATAACACCATGCTCAAATTGACCAGACCTGAAAAATCTAAGCAAATGAATAAATGGAAGATGATTAAACAGAAGGTTTTGTAGATACAGAACTGAATTCTGCCATCCGGACACATGCCATTTGAAATATGATTATAGAATATAGAATATCAGGCCTAAAATGGTTATGCGATTAAAATGCGATTAATTAGATTAATTAATTACAAATCCTGTAATTAATTAGATACTTTTTTTTTTAATCGCCTGACAGCACTAATTTTAATCTAATCTCATTTTGAGATCAGTCACAAATCGCTTCCTGTTGAATGGGGCCGGACCTCTCAAGCTGTTTTGCACACCGCTCTCGCCGTTTTGCACATGCCTCATTCGCCTTATAAGGAGCTGGCGGGCGTGTCTGTCTGTATGCAAATTAATTGAACAGGAACGCACATTTCAGTTTAAGAATGAGTGGGATTCATCATTCATCATGGGTAACAGATTTCGACGTTAACACTTTCAGTGCCCAGCAGGGGGTGCACGATTTAGTGCTTGAATGCCCACCATCCACTTCAATGTTAGCGTTAATATCGCCTAATCTATGTTTTAAATTATGGCTATGTGTCTAATCTGCCCGTCGCTTATCAATGACTCATTTTCCAGTCAACATTGTCGAAGCGGATTGTTTTTTTTTATCTGTTCATTTCCGTTTTATAGCATCTTGAAAAGCCCTCGTTTTCAAGGAAAATAAAAATATTCCATAATAAACGGAATGTTCTAGAATACACAAAAAACATTCAAATTTTTCGGCCTATTTATGAATCGTTTTCAAATAAACGCTAGATTATCAATAGTATATGTGTACGTATGCACGCTGGGGCCGCGATCTGATCTGATATATTTCCTGATCGCTCGCACAGCCAAACAGCCATATGACACATAGGGGAAAAGCTTATATCTCAGGTCTGATTATCCTAAGACTGGTAAAATAGATTCCTTACCTGAGATCAGATGGTATCCAAAAAGATTATTCCAATTCCTGATTGCCATTCCAAAAATCAATCCTTTTATTGATCCAACACGTATACTGTAAAACACATATTACACGCTGTTCGGAGGCTCCACAATTACTGGGATCATCTCCGGTTACATGCGTGAGAGGTAAAATGTGGCTTCCGGAATTTTTTTTTCTCATCCATTTTCATTGAGTCCATTCCAAAAGGGTGCATTACCATCTGGGAGACGATAGGGGGCGCCTTTTTCACATTTGAGCTCCTGGTGGGGCTGGTTTCCCAACGGTAGACTCGGTTGACGAAATATGAATTCAGATCGCTAATAAAAAAAATATCACGATAATTATCGTGGTGGGCATTCAGGGGGCGGGCTGCTAACACGTGTTATGTCGTGGCTGGCATTCAAAGTGTTAAGAACGGGGTGATGAATGCGGCGTGGCTTTTCTTATTTTTCTCTTAACAGACCGTTAAGAAAGAATATAAGAAACATATTTATAAGAGAGTATTGGTGAATGAGGCCCAATGAGAGCAACATGCAGCACGATAATCATTTTATCTCAATTATCTTGTTTTCATGATTCTGGGAAGCCAAAATCATAATTGAAATTGAATCAAATATACAATACACACACACACAGTCACAAGACATTACAATATACAGACACACACAGTCACAAGACATTACAATACACACACACAGTCACAGTCACAAGACATTACAATTAGGGCTGTCAGTTTATCGCGTTAATTAGATTAATTAATTACACAGCAAATTATCGCGTTATGAAAATTAACTCAAAATTAATTACAATTTTTTTTTTTTTTTTTTAATAATTTTTTTTTTATCTCATTCATTCCATAAGAACATACACATTACAGACTTTTTTTTATATGGTCCATTTGCATGTTCTTGGTATCTGATTCTAGGGACATCTATGGATCTCAGGGAATGTATTGCCAGTGTCAGAAATACTGTGTCTGTTACTAGGCTTGAGTAAATTGTAATGAACCAAATGAGAATATCAATACAATTCTTTTTTTATCTTTGACTGTGAATAACACTATGCTCAAATTGACCAGACCTGAAAAATCTAAGCAAATTAATAGATGGAAGATGATTAAACAGGTTTTGTAGATACAGTACTGAATTCTGCCATCCGGACACATGCAATTTGAAATATGATTATAGAATATAGAATATCAGGCATAAAATGGTTATGCGATTAAAATGCGATTAATTAGATTAATTAATTACAAATCCTGTAATTAATTAGATTAATTTTTTTAATCGCCTGACAGCACTAATTACAATACACACAATACACTTACAACACTTGTGACAAACAAGACATTACAATACACACAGTCACAATTCACTTACAACACTTGTGACAAACAAGACATTACAATACACACAGTCACAATTCACTTACAACACTTGTGACAAACAAGACATTACAATAAACACACACACACACACACACACACACACACACACACACACACACACACACACACACACACACACACACACACACACACACACACACACACACACACACACACACACACACACACACACACACACACACACACACACACACACACACACACACACACACACACACACACACACACACACACACACACACACACACACACACACACACACACACACACACACACACACGTAAAGCAAGGCTACCCTGCTGGCAGCAGGCGGGTCTCCGTCACCGGCTGGGGGACCACTAGCCCCTCTTAGGAGGGATAGACCCCCGGCGCCCATCAAGGCAGGCAGGAAGCTACTCAGGGTGTTGGCTTGGTTCTGAAACACAGACGTGCAAATACAAACCCAATGGGCTATTCAACTTAAACATTAAACATTAAATATTAGACATTCTCACATAATTATATTATACATTTTATTTATGGATGCAAGTGTCTTACCAAGAGCTGTGTGTGCATGCCGTTACAGTGTGGATGGAGTTACAGTGTGGGTGGAGTTAGTGTGTGGAGTTAGTGTGGGTGGTGTGTGTGGAGTTACAGTGTTGGCCTGTCTGTATCGTCTCTCTGCTGCCTGTCTGTCTCGTCTCTCTGCTGCCTGTCTCGTCTCTCTGCTGCCTGTCTGTCTCTCTGCTGCCTGTCTGTCTCGTCTCTCTGCTGCCTGTCTGTCTGTATCGCATCTCTGCTGCCTGTCTCTCTCGTCTCTCTGCTGCCTGTCTCGTCTCTCTGCTGCCTGTCTCGTCTCTTTACTGCCTGTCTGTCTCGTCTCTCTGCTGCCCGTCTGTCTCGTCTCTCTGCTGCCCATCTGTCTCGTCTCTCTGCTGCCCGTCTGTCTCGTCTCTCTGCTGCCCGTCTGTCTCGTCTCTCTGCTGCCCATCTGTCTCGTCTCTCTGCTGCCCATCTGTCTCGTCTCTCTGCTGCCTGTCTGTCTCTTTACTGCCTGCCTGTCTGTCTCGTCTCTCTGCTGCCTGTCTGTCTGTATCGCATCTCTGCTGCCTGTCTCTCTCGTCTCTCTGCTGCCTGTCTCGTCTCTCTGCTGCCTGTCTGTCTCTCTGCTGTCTGTCTCGTCTCTTTACTGCCTGTCTGTCTTGTCTCTCTGCTGCCCGTCTGTCTCGTCTCTCTGCTGCCCGTCTGTCTCGTCTCTCTGCTGCCCATCAGTCTCGTCTCTCTGCTGCCCATCTGTCTCGTCTCTCTGCTGCCTGTCTGTCTCTTTACTGCCTGCCTGTCTGTCTCGTCTCTCTGCTGCCCGTCTGTCTCGTCTCTCTGCTGCCCATCAGTCTCGTCTCTCTGCTGCCCATCTGTCTCGTCTCTCTGCTGCCTGTCTGTCTCTTTACTGCCTGCCTGTCTGTCTCGTCTCTTTACTGCCTGTCTGTCTTGTCCCTCTACTACCCGTCTGTCTTGTCCCTCTACTACCTGTCTGTCTTGTCCCTCTACTACATGTCTGTCTTGTCCCTTTACTACATGTCTGTCTTGTCCCTTTACTGCCTGTCTGTCTTGTCCCTCTACTACCTGTCTGTCTTGTCCCTCTACTACCTGTCTGTCTTGTCTGTCTGTCTTGTCCCTCTACTACCTGTCTGTCTTGTCCCTCTACTACATGTCTGTCTCGTCCCTCTACTGCCCGTCTGTCTCGTCCCTCTACTGCCTGTCTGTCTTGTCCCTCTACTACCCGTCTGTCTTGTCCCTCTACTACCTGTCTGTCTGTCTCGTCCCTCTACTGCCTGTCTGTCTTGTCTCTTTACTGCATGTCTGTCTCGTCCCTCTACTGCCTGTCTGTCTCGTCCCTCTACTACCTGTCTGTCTGTCTCGTCCCTCTACTGCCTGTCTGTCTTGTCTCTTTACTGCATGTCTGTCTCGTCCCTCTACTGCCTGTCTGTCTGTCTTGTCCCTCTACTACCTGTCTGTCTTGTCCCTCTACTACCTGTCAGTCTGTCTCGTCCCTCTACTGCCTGTCTGTCTTGTCTCTTTACTGCATGTCTGTCTCGTCCCTCTACTGCCTGTCTGTCTCGTCCCTCTACTACCTGTCTGTTTCGTGTCTTTACTGCCCGTCTGTCTCGTCCTTTTTACCTTTTGCTGGAAGTGCACCATGTCCATAAGGCTCTGTGCCCCGGGGGAGAGGCTGCTGCCCATCTCGTCCACCAGGCTCTGGACGCGCTGCATGTCGATGCTGGGACCTAACCACGGCCTGGAGGAACCGTCTGTGGGCCCATCCTGAAGCTGGAGACCCAGGATGATACGAGACACCAGAACACTGGTTCTACCACCCAGGGAGAGGAGCTGAGAGAGAGTGAGAGAGAGAGTGAGAGATAGAGAGAGAAGGTGTGATGGAGAGTGAGAGAGTCAGTGATCAACGCACGAGAAGGATTCCGTTAAGATAGTCTTAACTAGCTGACGTTAAGCTAGTCAGTGAGCTAATGAGCTGTGAAACATATTCAAGTTCAAGTTTCAAGTTTGTTTATTATTATTTGTCAGAACAAAATACAGAATACTTTATAATAAAATGCTTGTTTCTGTATGAGCTCCTGAGAGTGTGCTACATACAGTAGAAAGAAAGTAAGTAAGTAAAAAGTAGGTAAATCAATATACATATATACAATATACATTATATTGATGTGACTCTTGTCAGCATCACGAGTAAAATGCGTGGAACATTATATATCCCATGTGCAGGGCCGGATTGGGGAAATAATTCATACCGGGAGATATAGCGTGAAAAATAGCCCCAATAAACCGAACCTACCCTGGTAAATAAAGGTTATAAACAGAACCTAGGGGGCGGCCGGGTAGCACAGCGGACTAAGCGTCTGTCTGCCACCGCAGAGACAGTGGGATCGAATCCAACTGCCAGCGGTGCCTCCGGCTTGGCCGGTCGTCCGTGCTGACGCAATTGGCAGTGTCAGTGGGTGGGAAGCCGGTGAGGGTGGGTCCTGGTCGTTGTAAACAGCGACTCCTACAGTTCGGGCAGGGCGCCTGCACAGCGAGGGAAGGATCTGGGAGAGGTAGTGTGACCTTCCACACGTTACACTCTCCCAGTGAGAGTCCGTGCTGCCAGGTGAAGAGAAGCGGTTGATTGGCTGCACATGTGTCAGAGGAAGCATGTGATAGCCTCCACTCTCCCAGACCGACTCTCCCAGACCGACTGTAGGGGGTAGAGTGCGCGACGACCAGGAAGGGGATTGGGAATTGGCATAACGACTAACATTGGGATGGGAGAAAAAAGGAAAAAGGAGGGGGAAAAAGATCAATAAAAGATCTACCCTGGTAAATAAAGGTTATAAACAGACCCTACTCTGGTAAATAAAGGTTATAAACAGAACCTACCCTGGTAAATAAAGGTTATAAATGGAACCTATCCTAGTAAATAAAGGTTAGAAACAGAACCTACCCTGGTAAATGAAGGTTAAAAACAGAACCGACCTCTTACTATTTAAAAAAAATTTGTCAACAAAAACAGATCAATTCGCTTAATTAACACATTGGCGCCCGACTACGAGTTTATACGTGTTTCGAATCCATGCGTTGTGGACAGAATCACGGATAAAGCCATGGCAAGTTGTTATTTCTTTTATTCCATTTTAATAACCTGTTCAAGGTCGCCGACCGGCACTGCAGATCTACCCTACTCTGTGAATTCGAGAAGGTGCAATACCGGCCAGATCCTCTTAGGGGTGCCATCGCGCCACTGCAGTGTGCCCTGTGGCTGAAGGAATCAGTTTATTTTTTTTTCTTTCAATGGATATTCCAGTAGCATGATTCTGGATCTACAGCCTGTATCTTGGATTACGTTTCGGATCGCAGATTTCACCATGCAATAAGGGGATTTATCATCAGCCAATGGACATATCGATCTACCAGATGGCGATCGATAACAGGGAAATGCTCGGGGGGGGATCAGCCCCGACCACGGTAAGATCCCCTTCACGTAAATTACAGCCCGATCGGACACCGTTCTGATAGCCATCCAGGCGAACGGCCTATGTGGCTAGTTAGACGAACACTGTTATTGGTAATCAATAATAATCAATAATAATTAAACGACGTCCCCTGCCCCCCCCCCCCCTTTCACGCATACATGCTTTGGGACAGTCCCGATCATATGCAGTTTTAGTTATTTCTGTAGCATCTGTAAAACGGAAATGCCGTTGGATATAACGTTAGCAGCTATTAGCCATTTATCTAGCTTTCCAGAAAATATACTAGCCCAAATCCGCTATAAAGCTTATATTCACGGCGCTATAAAATGACAACCTATTGATGCATTTTTTTTTCTTTAAGCCATTTTGAAGGGACGGTTTATGAACTCAATTGACAATGGGAATGGACAGATAGCAATACTATAAAGTATAGATTTAGCTCTACAAAAAGCCACAGGTTTGTTTACAAAAGCTGGTCCTCAACCATTATATTAGACGGGCCCCAGTGGTCACGAAAGTGTTAAACACAAATTCTTTAAAAACATTTAGAATGATTCCTGTAGAGGGGGAGAGCCTCTCTGTACTTGCCTTTTATCAGAGTTGCATGTGTGATGTCACTAATAGGTCAAACCTCTCACGGTCCAGTATGTGGTAACTTGACACCTTTAGCTTCAGCAAACACTTAAAACTAGGGATGCACAGATATGAAAATTTGCCACAGATACCGATACCGATTGTTCAACTAACACAATCGGCCGATACCGATATTTGTGGCAAAAAATAAATATTTGTAATTTTCTTTTCTTTTTTTAATGAAACTACTGTGTATGTTTGTATTTTTAGGCCTCTTTACTTACTTAAAAAAAGGAAACATCAAGAAATATGTTTATGGTATTAATTCCACCATGCCATGCAGCACTATCCCTCTCCCAGTATGGTCTGGCGGCCTGCAGCTGGATACTATTGTCTCAACCAGAGCTCTCAACCAATGCAATAGAACAATTTTGATTGACAGTCGATTCGGCCAATTACGTCACACCGCTAGCACCCACCTCCTGCTGTTCTTACCACCAATCGGCAAGCGTTTATTCATCTTCTACTTCCGGGCATGCCGCCATTGATCTGCTTGCGAGAACCACAACAAGCTTACCGTAGCTAATACGTTAACTGCCCGCCGACCAGCGCTCCACAGGATGACCAAACGAGGCATAATGATTTTACTGCAACGAATGTTATAATAAAACAAAGCCTTTCTATACATTTGTCTGATTGAAAACTTTATTAACAGATTGCAGAATGGATTGGGTACAACTCTCAGGGCTCTATGAGCAACGGAAGGAACTGAGCTAGTAGTTCGGGTAAATACTATGCTTATGTTATTGAACGTGTAACACTAACTACTGTATATAACGTTAATGCCACAAAATGAATGTTTGTGTCATTTTAACAGCAGATACTTTCTTAAATGCCATCTTCCCGAGAGAGGGGTGTTGACGGGGAGCTGTGATGGGTTCGCTTGGTTGTGTTATTAGCATTGAACAGCTAACCGAAAGCTAGCGTTAACTAACATTAAAGGTTTAGCCATAACGTTACCTTGGCTAAAGTTGGGGCTATTCATAATCCAGCAATAATGGCTGCAGACCTGCAAGCAAAGTACAGCAAGTTGGCAAAGGAGTATTCCAACGTAAATCACATTTTCACCAGTAACTTTAGTCTTTCCATCTCCCGGTTGTTCATGCTAGCTAACCTAGCTCATGTTAGCGTCGTCACTGAGTGACCACCTCGCGCACACAATTAATGACATGTTGCGGACAGCCATATCGGTGACAATGTTTAGCTTTTAGTGCCAAATGATAAGAGTCTGAAGCGGAGTCTCAAAAGAGAATGTTGAATATTTAGTAGTAACTTTGATGCAGTAGCTTGTGTGTGTGTGGGGGACTGGGGGCGGCGTTGTGCAGGACGCGACTGAACTTATCGGCTACTGCCATCGGCACATTCGAGCTTATCGGCCGATAGGCCGATTGCAGTCAACAAGGCACTTATCGGCCGATACAGATACCCGACCGATACATCGGGGCACCCCTACTTAAAACTGAGAAAGTATCGACACGTCTTTTGGAGAGACCTGTAGGTTTTTAGAGAAAGTAATTAACGGGTGAGTAGTTGGTTTGGTCCATGGAACTCCATAGGCTCGCATAGCCGAACGGAGCTGTAAATATAAAAAAAGGAGGTGCCAGGTAAGTTATATGACTTTCAGATCTGAGAATGTTCTTAGACCATTGTCCTCCATAACATCGCCAAGTACATGAATGCCACAATTGGACCATGATTGAGCTACAAAACTGCGGCCTCCGCTAAGCAAAAAAGGGTTATGAAATAAGAGAGTCTGTTCATGCCACTTAGTATCCCATTTAAGTAACTTTTCATATTTGCGCCATAAAGATATGGCATGCGCTATTATCGGACCATAACGTAATCTACATTGCTTTAGTGAAATATCTGTGAAGACAATGTCTTGTAAACGAATCGGCGCCACAATATGTTTTTCAATATTAAGCCAGGGGGCCTCAGAATTTAAATTAAACCAACTCAACAGAGGACGAAATGATAACGCTTGAAAATATAACTTAAAATTTGGCACAGTTAAACCACCAGATTGCCGCTCATTTTGTAAGGTAGTAAGTTTAACCTGAGCTCGCTTGCCTCGCCATATACATTTTGAGACTGCTCTATGTACATTTTCCCAATGAGCAACAGGTGGGGCAATAGGAATCATGGAACTACAGAAGTTTACTCGAGGTAATATGTTCATTTTGATAATAGAGACTCTTCCGGAAAGGGAGACAGGTATATTACACTCGATTGAGATCGTCTATGATTGACCTAATGGTTCTATTGTAGTTTACAGACAATTTTTTCAATTGAAGGAAATATATCAATACCAAGATATTTAAATTGGGTTACAACCGGGATCTCATGGTCAAGCACAGAGTTAGGAGTGGTTCTTAGGTACATTAGTGCTGATTTGGTCCAGTTTATTTTATAACTTGAAATTGAACTGAATTTTTCAAAAATGTTCAGGAGGCTTGAGAGAGACTGAGATACATTCTCCATATATAACAAGATGTCATCCGCATAAAGCGAAATATGATGATCAGTAGAATTTACAGATTGGCTTAATGTTTTCTGATTGCCGTATAGCTTGGGCTAAAGGTTCAAGGGATAAAATAAACAAGCTTGCAGAGATCGGATCCCCTTGCCTACTTCCACAAGTGATTTTGAAAGGAGGAGAACTAATATTTCCGGTTATGACACTGGCTGATGGATTAGAAAATATAATTTTTACCATATTTATATAATTTTGACCTAGTCCCATATGTTTCAGTACAGCCCAAAGATAGGTCCACTCCAGACGGTCAAAGGCCTTCTCTACGTCAACAGAGAGAACAGCTGACGACACTTTAGCTTGAGAGGCGGAGTTGACAATGTGAAGGAGACGTCGCAAATTATCAGACGAAAGCCTTTTTTTAACAAAACCACTTTGATCTGGGTGAATCAGTTTAGGTAAAAACTTTTCAAGACGGCAAGATAATACTTTAGAAAATAGTTTGGCATCTGTATTAATTAAAGAAATAGGGCGCCAATTAGAACACTGGTTTGGATCTTTACCTTTTTTTAATAAAAGAGAGATTAGGGACATATTCACGTCTCTCCCTAAGGAGCCTTTAGATATGGATATATTAATCATCTCAAGTAGTAGTGGGCCTAAGACGTCCCAGAACCGCAAATAAAATTCAGGGGGAATGCCATCCCACCCTGGAGACTTGCCTTTATTCATAGTTTCCAGAGATGTTTTGAGTTCTTGTAATGATATAGGACCACCCATTAAACTTGATTCAACTGGTGACAAAACAGAGAGGTTAATGCCACTTAAAAAGGATTCAATCTCTTCAGAGGGACGCTCGCCTTCTGTAGTATATAAATCATTATAAAATTTAGCAAATCTTGTATTGATTAATTTTGGATCTGTAAGCAGCTCACCATTTTCTGATGTAACAGTAGTAATAGTTCCTACAAGATCACTATTGCGTAGTTTGTTGGCCAGTATTTGACTCGGTCGACTACCATGAAAGTATTGGTTTACTCTACCTTTATGGATGGAGGATTCGGCTCTTTTCCTGATCAGATCGTTTAGTTCACTCTTAACATTGGCTAGTGTGGCGACAGTCTGCTGAGAGTAATGCCTCTGCTGAGATAAGTCCAAGGTAGACAGCATGGTTTCTAATTCCGATATTCGTTTTAGCTGAGATTTATTAAGACTTGAAGAGAAAGTAATAGCATTATTTCTGACAAAGCCTTTAGTAGCGTCCCAAAGTATCCTGAAATCATCCACAGAGTTATTATTAATCATTAAAAATTGGGCTAGCTCAGACTGAAATTGCTCACAGAATGCTGGATTATCCAATAAAGAGCAGTTAAAGCGCCATCTTGTGGCCTTTTTCTTAGCCTGGCTGAATTGAAATTGACAGAAATAGGCATGGTGATCTGATAAACTCATAGGTCAGATTTAAAAAAAAAATACATCTGAAAATAAGGATGCTGATATTAAAACTAAATCAATACGGGAAAATGATAGATGTCTATTAGAGAAAAAAATTTACTCCCTGTTGCCTGGATTATGAACCCGCCAAATATCAATAAGATTAAAGTCAGATAGCAAGTGCTTTAAAGCGTTTGTCGAGCGAGCATTATGATTAACTGCTTTTGATTTATCCCAGGTATGATCCAAAACAGAATTCATATCTGACCCAATAATCAACTGGAAATCAGCTAGTTCCATTAGGATTTTATTCAATGATTGAAAAAAGTCTGGTTCATAACAGTTGGGTGCATAGACATTAATAAACGAAATTTTTTTACCATTATGAATACATTTTAGAAAAGCTATTCTTCCTTCTTGATCACTGCCTTTGCCTATGATGGTAATTTTGCATTTTTTATCAATGATTATAGCAACCCCTTTGGTTTTATTCAAAGCTGAAGCAGAAGAAGCCACTTTATAACGCTGATTTTTGTGCATATCTCTTTCAAGCAAGTGCGTTTCTTGAAACATGCATATTTCAACTCGATTTCTTGATATAGTATCAAGACAGCTAGCCCTTTTAATGGAATTGTTAAGACCTTTATATGCACATAAGGGAAAAAAAGGCCCATATAACCCACCCCATCTTAAAAAAAAAAGTCTGTAAGAATATTAAAAAAAAACAGTATAAAAACTTTAAAAACAAAACAAAAAAAACAAAGGTGATTGGTGCCCCTCCCACGTAGATCCTCCCAACCCTGTATATCTAACACAGGGTTGTGACATAGCTGCAAAAGGAAGCTCATCTCCTCATGTCCCAGTGGGTTGTGCTGGTCAGCTCTGTGCAATTGGAGTAAACAGTATTGATTAACAGGTGTCTAAGCAACTATTCAGTTGGAATATATCTTTATGACATTTGTCAAATTGATAAAAATAACGTTAAAAAAAAAAAAACTTTGTGTTTATCCAATTAATAAGTAGACTTAGATAGCTTAACTATGTCCCTCTGCACAGAGAGGCCCCGCAGAACTACACCACCCAGATTAATCCTATGATGGACTATGCAGATGGTAGGTTAAGATAAAAGAAAAAAAGAAAATAACTGAAGAAAAAATAAAAACTATGAAGAGCAGCAGGTAAATGGCCAAAAGTATAAAAATTACTTTTACATTGTTGGTATCACCATTAAATAATTGGTGTTCTTGAGTGAAAGTAAAAACAAATAAGAAACAGCAATAATAAATAGTACTGATAATATCGCCTATAGTAGCATTTTATTTAACCATCAAAATATGGTGACTATGAATGTGTGATATTGTCTATATCATCTGTTAAGTATTATGTTAATGCAAGTGTTTATATACTAAACTATAGTAAATTTTGTTTGAGGAGAATTTTAGTAATGGAAAAACAAATAATGAAACGAAAAAAAACAGGAAGAAAACAAGTAATTAATAATAATAATACTAATAATAATAACAAAGAAGGTAGTAATATACACGCTAGATTAACTTTTTTTCTTTTTTGCTGGAAAACTCAAATGACAAAACGATTAAATGTAAAAAAAAGAAAAAAATATATATATATACATACACATATATATATACACACATATATATGCCTATGCAAAGGAAGTAAACAAAAGAAAGGGGGAGAAAGTAGAACATAAATATTATTAAGTAACCAATATTTAACACTAAACGAAATTCATAAAATAATAATCATTAATTTCAAAGGAGTGCTCATGGGTAGAACTAAGTAATAAATAAAAAATAAAAAAGAGAGAAAGTGTGGAACGACTATGGAAAACCTTTATATGGAGCATATGCAAGTGTGTTAAGCTAATTATTATAAAAAACATTGAAACAAAACAAAAAAAAGCCTATTGTTGAAGTAATGAGAATTTCAGATATAAAATTATAAATAGTAAATATACCAAAACCCTCCTCAAAACACCAAAACAAGAAATATTAATGACCTATAGTTATAGCACTAACGAAATGTTGTATGCCTAATAGTAATCATAAAAAAAAGAAAGAAAAAAAAGCTGAATAGCTAATCATAATAATTATGAAGGAAATTAAAACCAAAGATAGGCTATAAACTGTAGATGCCTAGAAAAGAGAGGGGATTTGCAATAAGGCCTATTAACACTCTGATCGCCAGGCTTAAATTCAAAATAAACCATCCCATGCCAGCTCTATTTGTCTATGGGGATGTTTACCTTCTTTGCATGGCTATAACTTTTTAAATTGTATTGCTAAATTGACATTACTATGGCCCATTCAACGTCCTATATCTATTGTTCAGGGTGTAGCAACGTTATACTTTTTCATTCACATATTCATACTAAAATACGGTCTAAGTCGACTTAAACCCCAACAATAATGTTGACTGACAGGCAAAGAGAAGGGATCCCCATGACATTGATTCAACACAACTTACTTCTTCTACCTTGCATGACTATGGAAAGTAAGGTGAAGTTTGGGGTTGGGGGCCTGGCGTTTGCTGGTTTCCTCATGGTGGCGAGGTCGCCGGGACATTCTCGCCGCCGTGCATGGTGGTGTGAGTGGCATGGTGGGCTGTTTGTGTTTTCCTTCGGTCATGACGTGCTTTATCAGGGTGTGTGTCTTGGATGGGGATGTGGTGGGGATTGATATGTGGGGTGTTTGGGGGACTGGCCGTTTCCGGGGGGGGGGGGGGGGGGGGGGTTTACATGCCTTCAAGCAACACTGTATTTATTGTACTTATTTTATGCCCATTCTTATGTCTGCATGTGCTACGTTGCACTACTTTTATACGTATTCTTATGTCTGCACTTTATGCATTGCTTTTATTCTGTCAACTGTATGCTAATTTATGCCTATGTTCATTTCATTCTATTTGCTGTGGTGCACTTTGGGCTGCGGTCCATGTGTGAAAGGTGCTATATAGATAGTTATTATTATTTATTATTATTATATTGTACAAAATGTATGCATTGAAATGTCTAAGTCTCGACGATATTGAAAATGAGGGTGACCTCAATTGTCCTTTTCGAGAATAAATAATGGTTTGAATATTTATAAGAGACTCAATCGGGCTTACTTTCACTTGACAGGAAGTAGAGGGGACGTCCAGGAGCAGCTGCTTCCTGTAGAAAGGTCCTCTATCTTCACTGTGAAATAGAAGACAATACCAGTGGTGGAACAAGTACACAGTACCTTTACTTAAGTAAAGATAGAAATACCCAGATAAAATAGTACTCGGGTAAAAGTAAAAGTCCTCTGTTCAAAATTATACTTAACACTTTGATTGCCTAAGGCTAAATTCATGATATACCATAGGTTGCCAGCTCTATTTGTCTATGTAGAAGTTCCCCTTCTTTGCAGGGCTATAACTTTTTAAATTCTATTGCTAAATTGCCATTATTAGGGCCCATTCAATGTCCTATATGTATTGTTCAGGGTGTATGAACGTTAAACTTTTTCATTCACATATTCATACTAAAATATGATCTAAAGTATAAGTATGTTTTCATCTCTTTCTGCAGCTTTCTCCAGAACGTGATTTATATCCCCAAATGCATTATATTGATGATCAAATACAGTTTGATAGCAATCGGCGCGATATAAAAAAATCCAACTGGACGGACTTCTGGAAGTTACTACACGTAATCTGATGTTGACCGGATGGCCGAGGGGGCGTTTATAATTCCGTGGGCAGCGTTATACCATTCATCTAATGTGGGTCAAATGTTCATCATAGCAGTTAGTATCGTACACATTGAAAAATAACGCTGAATCTTACCGTATCTTCCTCGCGCCGTTGGGCGATGAGCGTGGAACAGACATTTTCCTATTATGGGATATAGAAATATCCGGTCCATTTCCAGGTTGTATAATAATATATACGTCCAAATCATGTTGTTTTTTCGAGTTATTTGCAGCGATCGATGTTCACTGTGTGAAGACTGAGTCTCTCTAACACTAGCGAGTGCCCGGACCCCATATGGAGTGAGTCCTACCGGGTTAAAGGTAACATCCGTTTTTTCGATCTGCCGATCGGCCACCAGATGGCAGTCTTGAACCGCTAGAGGATTGAGAGGAGATCACACTTATGTCTCAGGGCCCCGGAAAGGAAATATGATTCCGATCACAGATTTTTGAAATATTGATATCAAAGACGAGTTACGGCGTCTTCGGCAACTTGAGCATGGCGGGGAAGGACGCCTAAAAGCGTCTTCCGGCAGTTAAAGTGTTAAGTAACATTTGAGAAGTATCTGTGTATGTAATTTTGTTTCAAAGAACTGATGGGTTCAAATAAATGGAGTAGAGTGAAAAGTACAAGATCTCCTTTGAAAGTTCCCTAAAAATGAAAATACTCAAGTAAAGAGCAAGTACCTCAAATACGTACTTAAAGGAAAACTCCAACATTTTGGAAAATTAGCTTATTTGGCATCTACCCTGGAGTTAGACAAGAAGATACATACCCTTTTTCTTCTCTATGCATGCAGTAGGAGTAGGAAGACGCGCACCGTTAGCCTAGTTTAGCGTCAGTCACTGGAAGTAGGTTCCTCCATTAGCCTAGTTCCAAACGACTTCCTATTCCTACTGCATGCACAGAGAATAAAAAGGTATGCATCTTCTTGTCTAACTCCAGGGTTCCCAAAATGTTGGAGTGTTAAGATAAATACCTTTTTCTTCTCTGTGCATGCAGTAGGAGTAGGAAGACGCTCACCGTTAGCCTAGCTTAGCGTCAGTCACTGGAAGTAGGTTCCTCCATTAGCCTAGTTCCCAACGTCTTCCTACTCCTACTGCATGCACAGAGAAGAAAAAAGGTATGCATCTTCTTGTCTAACTCCAGGGTAAATGGCAAATAAGCTAATTTCCCAAAATGTTGGAGTTGTCCTTTAAGTACAGTAATAAAAACATGTTACTTTCCACCACTGGACAAGTAACAAACAAACAGAGGATTTTGTAATGATAGGTGCTATCATAGCTGCTACCACTAAGTGGCAGTATAACATCATGCAACCTGTTACTATGGTTACTGGTAGGGCTATATAATTAGGGCACCTGTGTACAACCTGCAGACAATAAACAGCTGGCTGAAGCAAGCATAAAGAACTAACCTAACTAACTAAAAGTGTCTTAATGATAGTAGACTACAATCTTTACATGGTACCAGGAGTAAAAGCAAGAAGATGGAATCATCATCATCATTTAAACCGCCCGGCACATTGAAACTGACGGGAAATGTGGATGCAAATTGGAGAGCGTTCAAACAGCAATTCCTGCTGTATCTCGCCGCTGCTGGAGTGGACAAGAGTGTAGATGCGAGGAAAATAGCCATGCTACTCACCATCGCCGGCACAGAGGCAATAGAGGTCTTCAACACCTTTGTGTATGCTGAGCCCGAGGATGGAGACAAGTTTGACAAAGTCATCCAAAAGTTTGACGAGCACCGCTTGTCAAGAAAAAATGAAACGTATGAGAGGTACATCTTTCGTTGCCGTTTTCAGAACCCGGGTGAGTCATTTGATAACTTTCTCACCGATCAAGATAAAGGCAAAGTCCTGCAATTTTGGTGCTCTCAGAGACTCTATGGTAAGAGATCAGATAGTGTTGGGGACTAATGAGAAGAAAATCAAGGAGAAATTGTTGAGGGAAATGGACCTCACGTTGGAGTGCGCTATACGGATATGTCAAGCCAGTGAGCTAGCGCGTCAACATTCAATTACGTTCAGTGAGCATGCGCACGGAGCAGAGTGCCAGGAGAG
The DNA here is from genome assembly GCF_963971535.1 of Notolepis coatsorum. NCBI lineage: Eukaryota > Metazoa > Chordata > Actinopteri > Aulopiformes > Paralepididae > Notolepis > Notolepis coatsorum. The sequence goes on along the minus strand of NC_140174.1, from coordinate 133,832,767 downwards.
CGAGGCAGTGAACACCCTGTCCGCGAGAGAAGGGCGATGGAACAAATATAGAGACAAGGATGACAAAACTAACATTAAAGACACTGACCGAGAGATGTTCAATTGTAAGAGGTGTGGTGAAAAACACAAACCAAGACAATGTCCTGCTTATGGGAAGATGTGTGCCAAATGTAAGGGACAAAACCATTATGCAAGAATGTGTCAATCCAAGAAAAAAGGACGGGGTGTGAGAACAGTGCAAGAAACGGATGACACTGACAGTGATGATGCATTATTTATAGGGATGCACGGAAATTCTTGGCCGAAACCGATACCGAAAATAGAAAACAGTTGGCCGAAAACCGAAAGCCGGAAATGATTCATAGAATAGAATTTTTTTTTACCAATGTTGTGGAACATTATGATTATGGAAAAATGTATGATTATGGCTAAACTTAACTTAAATAATAAATAATCACTATTATGGGTCCATAAAACATTTATTCAGCACTTCTGAATGCATACAGTACATTAATTCCATCTTTTCTCTAGCTGCCGCAGCGGACATCTGTGCTCTACTGAGCGCACCTTTCTAGTCCCAGATGAATGTGCTCTCTTGACTTTGGCACAGTAGACGCGCGACAGACAGCGTCAATGTGAGAAACACAATCCCCCCTCCCTCTCGCTCTGAATAATATGCATATTAGATCACTCAGTGATTAACCGCGACGGGCATATAGTAAATAAGGATATAAAAGCATGTTAAAGACGCATTTATTGGACGCATTGCGCGCAGAGTTTACATAGAAACAGCGCGACTCCCGACAGCGCGACATCATCACAACAACACACGTTAGGTTACAGGTTTCTGTTTCGTGATATATTTTCGGTGAAAAAACTCTTTCGGCCAAAAGCCGAAAGGCCATTTTTTGCCATTTTCGGCCGAAAACTTTCGGTTGCCGAAATTTCGGTGCATCCCTAATTATTTATTGGTATGGTTTCATGTGAGGCAGATACTGACAGCACACAGCCCTCAGATTTGCGGGATACAGCCCATACTGTAAACGCTGTAGGTGATGACAGATGGATTGATGATGGTCAATGGGACAATCGTGACCTTTAAAATTGACACAGGGGCTGAAGCTAACTTAATAAATGAAAATGATCTCAAAGCACTTAGTGAGAAGCCTAGAAAAAGTCACAAAACTGACGGCTTACCCTTTGTTGGCAGGCAATAACAACAAAGGGTGGATGTAGACTTAAGGTCACAGCGAAAGACAAGCAGCACAACCTTTTGTTTACCATTGTGCCTGATGGTCATGATTCTCTCCTAGGAGGCAAAGCGGATAAATAGTGAAAAAATAACAGAACTACAGTGTGAGGGAAGTGCAGACATAGTCAATAAATATCAGTCTGTCTTCAAAGGTCATGGAACATTACCTTTCACTTACAAGATTACGCTCAAAGATGATGCATTGCTAAGCCTGTAGTGCATGCCCCACGAAGAGTGCCAGCACCTCTCAGAGCTGGCTTGAAAAAAGAGCTGGACAGAATGACACAAATGGGTGTGATTGAGCGAGTGGAGGAGCCCACAGACTGGGTGAATTCCATAACATGTGTTAAGAAAAAAATCACAAAGGACTTACGAGTCTGCCTTGATCCCAAAGATCTGAATGAGAATATTAAGAGAGAACATTATCAGATCCCCAAACGAGAAGAGATACAGAGCGAGATGACAGGTGCACAGTACTTTAGCAAACTAGATGCTTCACATGGATTTTGGCAGCTGAAGCTGGACCCAGAAAGCAGCAAGTACACCACCTTCCATACACCATTTGGGCGTTACCGTTTCTTAAGGCTCCCGTTTGGCATCAAATCGGCCCCTGAGATCTTCCATAGGGCGATGGAGTCAATAATAGAGTGGCACCAGAGTATACATCAATGATTTGGTGGTCTGGGGAAGTACGCGCCGTCAACATGATGAAAGACTCGAGAGTCTCTTACAAAGAGTAAGAAAGAATGGACTAAAATTAAAACAGAAAGAAATGTCTTTTTGGTGTTACAGAGATGACCTTCTTGGGAGACAAACTGTCAGGAGAGGGGGTGGGGCCTGACCAGTCAAAAGTGCAGGCCATACTGGACATGCCACCTCCCACGGACAAAAAAGGGCCATGGGAATGATCAACTTTTTGGGTAAGTTCATTCCTAATCTTACCTCCAAGACAGCATGCCTCAGAGAGTTGTTGCAGCACAACACAGTGTTTGAGTGGACTGCTCGGCATGACAAAGAATGGAGAAGGATGAAGGAGACTATGACTACTGAGCCAGTCCTCACATTCTTTGATCCTGCAAAACCAACCAAACTCTCCACCGATGCCTCAAAAGATGGCTTGGGAGCTGTGCTGTTGCAATTGAACAGAGGCTAATGGCAACCTGTAGCATATGCGTCAATGACAGAGACAGAGCAACACTATGCACAAATTGAGAAAGAGACTTTAGGCTTAGTGTTTGGGTGTGGGAAGTTTCACACTTATGTGTATGGATTGCCAACCTTTACAGTAGAGACTGACCACAAACCACTCATATCGATCAGAAAAAAGAACCTCAATGATATGTCCCCCAGAATTCAGCGCATGATGTTGGCGTTACAGCGCTATGATTTTGATCTTATTTACACGCCAGGGAAATACATTGTGCTAGCGGATGCGTTGTCAAGGTCACCGGCTCCAAGTGGTGATACACCAGTCAGCGCTATAACCGCTGAGGTTGAAATACACGTCAACATGGTGACTGCATTGCTCCCCGCCTCGGATGTCATGTTACAGCACATTGTGGAGGAGACTGCAAAGGACCCGCTGCTGCAGAAAGTGGTCCACCTTATCCAAAATGGTTGGTCAAAGGGAGTCTGTCCACAGTTCTATCCAGTGCGTACAGATCTGTGTGTAGCTGATGGACTGGTACTGAGACAAAATACAATCGTCATTCCTCAGTCTATGCGCCAGGACATGCTTCGTCGTATTCATGAGGGACATCTAGGCATGGAGAAATGCAAAAGGAGAGCAAGAGAAGTAGTGTATTGGCCAGGCATCAATAGGGACATTGAGGAAATGATACAGAAGTGTGACACATGTCTCAACATCACTACAAACAAACCAAAGAGCCAATGCTGGTAGCAGACCTTCCCACTGTACCGTGGCAAAAGGTGGGCACTGATTTGTTTCATCTACAAGGCAAGGACTTTATTCTGGTGATTGATTATTTTTCGAATTACCCAGAAGTAGCGCAGCTTTCCAGCACGTCAGCAGTCTGTCATCACACACATGAAAGTGTTTTTCGCCAGGTATGGAATCCCACAATGTGTAGTCAGTGACAATGGTCCACAATATGACTGTGGGGAGTTCAGAGACTTTGCAGAGCACCGTATGGGTTTAAACATATTACCTCTAGCCCCTTGTATCCACAGGCTAATGGACAGGCTGAAAAGGGGGTCCAGATTATTAAGAGGCTGTTTAAAAAGGCAAGAGACAGTAACACTGACCCATGCCTGGCTTTGCTAAGCTACAGGGCAACACCTCTGGAGTGTGGAGCATCCCCTGCTGAGCTCCTCATGCATCACAAGTTGCGCACCACGCTTCCACACATTCCAGATGAAAAGGACATGGGCAGGGACACCAAAGAACTGTCCGACAAGAGGATGAGACTCAAGCACAGACAGAAACTGAACTATGACAAAACAACAAGGGGACTGGAGCCCCTGCAGAAAAACGATGCTGTGAGGATCGAGGGTCCTGATTTCTGGACCAGGAAAGCAACAGTCCTCAGGGAAGTAGATCCCAGGTAATTCGCTGTAGAGACTGAGAATGGACAAGTGTTTAGGAGAAATAGGAGGAGTCTGTTGAAGACTCAGGAGGACACAGAGAAACCAAGCGGGGACACTGAATCTGAACTATCACAACACGGTGGTGATGCAGCAGACATGCAACACACTGAGCCTCCTTCACCTTCCACAATGGCTGAGACATTGAGAAGGTCTTCTAGACCTAAGAAACCACCTGCGAGACTCATAGAACATTGTTGAATTGTTGATAGTGTTGAAGGAGAAGGTTTGTATGGTGGACACATTGTGGTTGGTGTTTATTTTAATAATAATAATAATAATAATAATAATAATAATAATAATAATAATAATAATAATAATAATAATAATAATAATAATAATAATAATAATAAGGTTATGCTCACCTGTTTGGAAAGAGAAGTGTTGATAGTTGATTTAGTGATATTGGTGATGATTGATTGATTGAAAACTTTATTAACAGATTGCAGAATGGGTACAGTACAGTACAGCTCAATACATACAATTGTTAAGGGGATGCAGACCAGAGAAAGACTTTCGTCTTGTTTACATCAGGGTCCCCCATTTTCAATTCATCGTAAAAGAATGGAGAAGGTTACGTATTATTGTATGTTGACATGGTTATGTATTATTGTATGGTTGACACATTGTTGACACAAGGTGATTTATTTGACTGATGTTATGCTCACCTGTTTGGAAAGAGGATGTAATGATAGGTGCTATCATAGCTGCTACCACTAAGTGGCAGTATAACATCATGCAACCTGTTACTATGGGTACTGGTAGGGCTATATAATTAGGGCACCTGTGTACAACCTGCAGACAAACAGCTGGCTGAAGCAAGCATAAAGAACTAACCAAGTGTCTTAATGATAGTAGACTACAATCTTTACAGATTTCTCAACCTTTAAGGAACCCAAACTGTTAACAAAACATTTCAGAGCATATAGGTGAGTAAGAAACCTTGGTCCCATAATATGGCTCAGCCCTTATGACCAGTTATCACATCCCAAGCACCTATCGCTACCTGTCAGGCTGTATCGTCTGGTCCCTCTCTCCACGGCAGGTCCCACAGTAATCTCCCATCTGCGTGTAGACCTCCATGGTCCGAGCCTCGCTGACGACCAGCAGGTTGGTGATGAGAGCAGGAGGCTGAGGGCCGCAGCTCAGAGTCAGGGCGCACAGAGAACCGTCCTCTGTCTGCTCCAACAGCACCGGGATACGCCTGAGAGGATGGGAGGGGAGAGAGAGAAAGAGAGAGAGAAAGACAGACAGAAAAACCAGAGCTATTATTTGGGCACTTTTCCGGACATAAGCCTAGAGGTCAATTCATTAGCATGGTGGCCCCCCACCCACTGGAACTCTCTCCCGACTGAGATCCGCTCCGTCCCATCCTGGGACTCCTTCAAGACAGCCCTGAAAACCCACCTGTTCATTAAGGCATATGACCTCTAGTCATCTCCCTGTCCTTTATTGTTATTATTATCTATTTAGTTTATTACTTATGAGACACAGGCATTCTCAAGTAACAATGTTCTCACAAGGCTACGGCTTGCTACCTACAGTCTACAGAGTCAGACAGCTGACCCTTTAAAAGGCAATCAGCGATGCAATGATTTAGATATAGAATAACAAGCTGACATACTCGCTGGCTGCATCTTTCTCTGCGAGACTCAGGTCCTCTGTGCTGTTGTTGTCCATGTGGACGGACAGTAGGACATCGGACAACTGTGATTCCTGACTCCTGCAGGTCCATGTCGACTGTCCGTTGACTTCAGGTAATGTCACGCTGTTGTCACACATTGTCATGTTTTGGGAGCAGGTTAAATCTCAGACAAAAAACCGACACAGTTGATGGTGGTTAAAGTTACACTCGCTAACCAGAATAAATTACCGTGGATGACATATCGGTTTGCAAAAAGCAATATCGACGCACGAGAAGGATTCCGTTATGATAGTCTTAACTAGCTGACGTTAAGCTAGTCAGTGAGCTAATGAGCTGTGCAACATATTGATGTGCCTCTTGTCAGTATCACGAGTAAAATGCGTGGACATTATATATTCCTTGTGAAACAGGCTGACATTGCAGTAGTAGTAATAATAACTACTAGCTAACAGTAAGATGCACCGACGTTTGTTGTTGAAATGACGTCATGTCAACGCGACAAGCTGCCAGACAGGACCCGCCCGCGTGTTGCTTTTTAACAGCGGAGGAGTGCAAGAATGTGACAATTTGACCATGTGACCGCGGCAGCGCGAGAGAGCGGCAATGCGGAAATAGGCTGTCTATTGCCATTCTCTAAGACAAACGCTAACCTTAACCAGCTCCTTAACAGCGCCTAAACTTAACCGTTCTAACCTTAACCAACTCCGAAACAATGCCTAACCTTAACCTTAACCTTAACCAAGCCTAACCTTAACCTTAACCATAGAAAGAATATTGCCATTCTCTAAGACAAACTCTAACCTTAACCAGCTCCTTAACAGCGCCTAAACTTAACCGTTCTAACCTTAACCAACTCCGAAACAATGCCTAACCTTAACCTTAACCATAACCATGCCTAACCTTAACCTTAACCATAGAAAGAATATTGCCATTCTCTAAGACAAACTCTAACCTTAACCAGCTCCTTAACAGCGCCTAAACTTAACCGTTCTAACCTTAACCAACTCCGAAACAATGCCTAACCTTAACCTTAACCATGCCTAACCTTAACCGGCGAAAGAATACACGTTAAAAAAAATAATTTTGATGGGATTCGAACTTGTCAACAACGGACCGCTGCGCTGCCAGGTGAGCTGAGCTTCTAATGAAAATCATGGCGGATTAGGGCGGTTACATAATGCCGCAAGCTCTGCCGCTCCGCTCTGCGGTTGCCGCGCCTGCCGCGGGGCGTGTCGCAGCCAATCAGGGAAAACGCGGAAGCAACGGCAGCACTGCTCCGCTGTTAATAAGCAATAGGCGACCCGCCCGCGTGCCGTAGAGTGCGTCGCGTTTCTCTGATTGGCCATGACGCCCATGTGACCGCGGCGTGCGGCAGCTGTAGAGCGGAAGTAGGCTGCTGCCTTCATAGATATATATAGAACACTAGATAGCTTACCCGCGCTGCCCATAGATATATATAGAACTATATCTATGGCGCTGCCGGCCAATGGAGAGCGACGTCGTCGTAGGGCCGCCATCTTGCTCGAGTCAGCCTTGAGTGAGAGTGAGTGAGCTGCACAGACAAAAATACTCATAACTCGCTGAAATATTGACGGATTTACAAACGGGTTGGTTTGCTATAAACATCAATGATGTAGTTATGATACTGCATACTTATAAAAATGTTTTTTTTAAAGATGTTTTTTTTACAAACCCGTTATTTCAGCGAGTTATGAGTATTTTTGTCTGTGCAGCTCACTCACTCTCACTCAAGGCTGACTCGAGCAAGATGGCGGCGGTTCAGTGACGCTGGTGACTCCGCCTTAAGCTATCTAGTGTTCTATATATATCTATGGCTGCCTCCACGTCAAGAAAGACAGACAGGCATTCTATTGCCATGCTCTGTGACAAACCCTAACCTTAACCAACTCCGAAATAATGCCTAACCTTAACCCTAACCTTAACTTAACCCTAACCTTAACCAACTCCGAAATAATGCCTAACCTTAACCCTAACCTTAACTTAACCCTAACCTTAACCAACTCTGAAATAATGCCTAACCTTAACCCTAACCTTAACTTAACCCTAACCTTAACCAACTCCGAAAGAATGCCTAAACTTAACCGGCGAAAGAATGCACGTTTATAGCGAGAGATGATAAACGTAAAAAAGAAAAAAGAAATTGAAGTGATTCGAACTTGTCACCAACCGCACCGCAGGCTCCACAGGAAGGGCGGCGAACGAGTTGAGCTAAGCGTCGATGGAAAAACAGCGGGGATTACGGCTGCATAATGCCGCAGCTCTGCCGCTCCGCTCCGCGCGTGTTGCGGCCAATCAGGGAAAACGCGGAAGCACTCGGCAGCACTCTTCGGCTGAGATTAAAGAATAGGCGACCCGCCCCGGGGCAGACGCGTGATTACATATGCACGCCGCATTTCTCGGAGACGCTCTCTGATTGGCCTACGCCTGTTTCTACACTGGTTAAGTTTAGGCACTCTTCGAAGTTGGTTAAGGTTAGAGTTTGTCTTAGAGCGTGACGGCAAGTTCTTTCGACGGTTAAGCTTAGGCACTCTTTCGAAGTTAAGGTTAGAGTTTGTCTTAGAGCATGGCGATAGAACGCCAGGTAGTTTGCAGGCTGTTTGACGAGGAAATGGGCAAAGACACAGCTCGTCACGGATTGGGCAAACGCGTCAGTGGCCAATCAGAGAGCGTCAGTCAGTGCCAATCAGAGAGCGTCTGCCAGAAATGCGGCGTGCATATGTAATCACGCCTGACGCCCCGCGTTATTTTTTTTCCGTAGCCGCATTTTGAGGAGACGCTCTCTGATTGGCCACTTCATGTGACATGTGCGCCCAATCGTGTGACGCCTGTTTCTACACCGGATATAGCATAGCATTATGAATGAATGTGGATGAGAGGCGTTATTTCTAAACCTAGCCGCATTTCTGGCAGACGCTTTCTGATTGGCACTGACTGACACTCTCTGATTGGCCACTGACGCGTTTGCCCAATCGCGTGACGAGCTGTGTCTTTGTCCATTTCCATGTCAAACAGCCTGCAAACTACCTGGCGTTCTATCGCCATGCTCTAAGACAAACTCTAACCTTAACCAACTTCGAAAGAGTGCCTAAGCTTAAAGGGGAACTCCAACATTTTGGGAAATTAGCTTATACATCTTCCCTGGAGTTAGACAAGAAGATACATACCTTTTTTGTCTCTGTGCGTGCATTTTAGCTTTGGGAATAGACGCTCCGTTAGCATAGCTTAGCTTCATCACTGGAAGTGGGGGAGGGTTAGAGCCTTACAGTGCCTTACAGTGTATTGCAAGGTCTGACATTGACCAAACTTGATATGCATGACCTTGGTGGGCTCTAGGTCAACTCCTGAAAAGGGGGTCAATGTCAGACCTTGCAATCAAAAGTTAGGGGCGCACTGAAATTATGGCAAGGGTTATTAGCCCTCTAACTTTTGATTGCAAAGTCTGACATTGACCCCCTTTTCAGGAGTTGACCTAGAGCCCACCAAGGTCATGCATATCAAGTTTGGTCAATGTCAGACCTTGCAATACACTGTAAGGCACTGTAAGGCTATAACCCTCCCCCACTTCCAGTGATGAAGCTAAGCTATGCTAACGGAGCGTCTATTCCCAAAGCTAAAATGCACGCACAGAGACAAAAAAGGTATGTATCTTCTTGTCTAACTCCAGGGAAGATGTTAAATAAGCTAATTTCCCAAAATGTTGGAGTTCCCCTTTAACCATCGAAATAACTTGCCGTCGCGCTCTAAGACAAACTCTAACCTTAACCAACTTCGAAAGAGTGCCTAAGCTTAACCAGTGTAGAAACGGGCGTCGGCCAATCAGAGAGTGTCTTGCCAGAAATGCGGCTAGGTTTCGAAATAACGCGGATGAGAGCAGGGGCGTTTTTAGGGTTAGAAAAATGTGGGGGCTTCAGCAATTTTAGAGTAATTAGAGATGAATACTGAAGAACTAGAATCATTAGAGGTTCTCAAAGTGAGGTCCATGTCCATGAGAGGGATCTGGGCAGTCCCCATATAGAAAATTCAAAGTTAACAGGACCAAATCATCAGTTTCTTATTCATTTATTTAACCTTTATTTAGCCAGATAAAACATTGATCTGGTCCAAGAGTCCCCAACAGGAGTACAAATAGATATATATACACATATATATACATATATATATATATAATATATATACTGTACATACATACACACATATACACCAATAACAAAATAAAAACACAGTTAAGAATCATACACATAAGCAAATAAACAAACAAACATATGCACAGCCTATGTACAAAAGAAATAAACAGTTAATCTCTAGTCTTTACAGTTTTCTTCAATTGCATAAACACTCAAATCAAAAGTATTACACAATTATCAAAACCTTACACTCAAGGAGCAAAACATAGGCCCAGATTTGCACCCCTATAAGCACAATGTCAGCCTCACACTTTTTGCAAAACAATACACACAGTGATTTGCAAAACAGTAAACACACTTGCATTATGATCAAAACGGCAAAAAAGAACTTCATCAATGACAAAACTGAGGAAAACAAAAACAAACCACGTGAACTTTGGAAATTACTAAACAATCAACTAGGCTGCAGTAAAAGACGTAAAACCAGATTCTCAAACATAAACATAAAGACGGACAACACACTCATCACAGACCAGCTAGATGTAGCCAATTACTTAAACACTTTCTTCACAAACATAGCCACAACACTGGTAAACAAACTACCCTCCCACTCAGGGCATTATGGGGTAGAACACATAGTAGCTGCTTACTACAAAAACCTAGGGGTCCGCAAAGACGACTTCAAACTGGAAATGGTAACAACATACAGGGGTGTAAAGTACTTGAGTAATTGTACTTTGTTACAATACTTAAGTACTGTTTTGGGGGATTTGTACTTTACTCGAGTATTATTAGGTTTGTATACTTTGTACTTTTACTCCATTACATTTCAGAGAAAAAAAACATACTTTTTACTCCTTACATTTAAAATGCAGACCTACAAAGTACAAAGTACAAATCTTGCAGGTCCAACCATTTTAATTCGTATATTTGAATTGTTTATCTGGCCAAACTAACGTTAACGTTATTAATCCTGCGACCGCAGGTAAACAGCCAATCAAATCCCCATCAATGGAAAATGAAGCCGCCCATAACCATGCTGATTGGTCCTTGTGCAAGACTAGAAAGCGGGGATCTCTGATTAAACACCTGCTATCAGAAGAATCAGAGTGACAAGACATAGAAGATGGCCACAATGAGTGATGAAGAGGACGAAACGGTTGGCGACGGCGTGGATGGACAAGACGAGCATCCATGGCCCTATCTACATAAAAAATACATAGTTCAAGGACTCAACCGTAGTGTTGTTGAGTTGCCATCATTCAAAAACCTGATAAATGGTTAGCGACCAAGCACTAACGTCATTACGAGGCCCACTGTCCGCTCGAAGATCAGCAAAGCTGCTCAAACCATGAAAGACAAAGTCACTGCTGCTATGAGTGAAGTTGAATGGATCGCGACAACAACAGATTGCTGGACAGCCCGACGAAGAAGTTTCATTGGGGTAACCGCTCACTGGATCGACACTGAAAGCTTTGGAAGGTGTTCTGCTGCAGAAGACTGAATGGCTCCCATACTGTAAGGGCAACCTAACAAGAAAAGATGCCAGTGAGGGAATACTGGGTGAAGCTCTTTCCAACGCGTGATGCTTGTTGATAATAAAATGATTTCTTCTCCTTGAGTACTTTTGAGAGTTTTTATTCTTACTTGCAGTGTGGACAAATATAAGCATACTGTAAACTCTGTGTTTAAACTGGACCTTAAACACAGGATAATTGCTACAAAATAAACCCAAAAAGTGACTCAATATAACTGAAAACAAAACAAACGAGCACGGTAAAAAGACAGTGTGGCTTCCCTGTGATAATTACCCAATTCCCTCCCGCTGCACACCTGTGAACACATACATATAGACTGCACCTGAGCACATCTGAGCCCTGCCTCCTGTGCCCACTGCCAGCTAATTGGTCAACACTTTCATGGTGACACGGTGCCTTCATACAATAACGTAACGGCAGAAAATCATTAAATTGGCTACAACACATACTTTCAATGTTTTGGCCAGTGCCTTAAACGACATTCACTTGGAGTACAAAATCCGCATTATGCTGTGGTTAATATTGTGATATTATTCAGGGTATACTCCAGTATTCTGTCTTTAATATTGTGATATTATTCAGGGTATAATCCAGTATGCTGTGGTTAATATTGTGATATTATTCAGGGTACTCCAGTATTCTGCCTTTAATATTGTGATATTATTCAGGGTACTCCAGTATTCTGTCTTTAATATTGTGATATTATTCAGGGTACTCCAGTATTCTGCCTTTAATATTGTGATATTATTCAGGATAATCCAGTATGCTGTGGTTAATATTGTGATATTATTCAGGATACACCATTCTGTTTTTAATATTGTCATATTATTCAGGATACTACAGTATTCGGTCTTTAATATTGTGATATTATTCATGCTGTGATGTGAATGCCGTCCATGTTAGTTTACCGTCAATGGAGACGGTAAAGTGCATTAAATAATTTTAATGCAAAAAAAGTGTCCTCTGTTCTTTCATTTCAGCATGGTCTATCACAGAACACATTCCATTGTGGGCAGAGTGTATGCTTGGTTTCATTCCAGCCTTGCCTAAACACCATGACAGCTGATGATTTCACTAATTGGCTCACCTCTTCAACTAACTCACCTGGTGCAATGTATAGTTAAAATGAAAACTTGGCCGATGATGGAATGAGTTTGAGACCCTATCCATTTCCAAAAAAAAATGTACTTTTACTTTTTAGTACTTAAGTACATTTAAAAGTAGGACTTTTACTCAAGTGTGTTTTTAGCCAGATACTTTGACTTTTACTTGAGTCAGATTTTGAGACAGTACCCATACTTTCACTTAAGTATAATTTCCGGGTACTTTTTACACCTAACAGATGAGGTACTCAAAAAACTGAGCGCCCTCCAACCTAACAAGGCCACTGGCCATGACAACATCCCCTCCAAATTCCTCAGAGACTCAGCAGCCGCCATCACCCCAGTCATCACACACATAATAAACCTCTCCATAAAACAGAGACACGTCCCCAAGGACTTCAAAATTGCGAGAGTGACCCCTCTGCACAAAAAGGGCAGTAAATTAGACCCAGGCAACTACCGCCCTGTTTCTATTCTTACCTCCATCTCGAAAGTCATGGAAAAAATAGTCTACGAACAGATTGAAAAGTACCTAGCGGAAAAAAATCGAATCTACGAATTCCAATCTGGCTTCAGAACATCCCACTCCACTGACACATGCCTTCTCTATTTGAACGACCACATCAAACAAGAGGTGGACGCGGGAAAAATACTGCGGCATGGTCATGCTGGACCTACAAAAAGCCTTCGACACTGTCAATCACTCCATTCTGATTGACAAGCTAAAAGCAATGGGTTTGGTAGTCAATCAGTGAGATGGATGCAATCCTACCTGGAGGGGAGAGAACAGATGGTGGAGGTAAGCGATACCCTATCCCCCCCCTCACAGTGAGCTGTGGTGTTCCACAAGGAAGCATACTAGGACCGCTACTGTTCCTAATTTATGCAAATGACATGTCGTCAGCTTGTGACTGCAACTTGTTCTTGTTCGCAGACGACTCAGCCCTGCTGGTCTCTGACAAGAACAAGTTACAGGTTGAAAAAACCCTCAGCTCGGAACTAGGCAAAATCTGCATATGGCTCGCTGATAACAAACTATCATTACACATGGGCAAAACAAAGTCCATTCTCTCCGGTTCAAATAACAAACTCAGCAAGACCGACGGCTTCTCAGTTACAGTGGATGACAATATTGTCACAAGGAAAGATGAAATTATCTACCTGGGCTCCATCCTAGAGGCTAATCTTTCCTGTGACAAAATGGCATCCAATGTAATAAAAAAAGTCAACCAACGAACTTGATTCTTGTACCGGATCTCCTCACTGGTAAACAAGAACACCCTGAAGACTCTAGCAGGAGCACTCATACAAGGGTACTACGACTATGCTTACACCTCATGGTACCAAAGCACCTCAAAGGCGCTAAAAACTAAATTACAAACATCTCAAAACTAACTGGTCAGACTCAGACCAGGCTGCAGAAACAAATGAGTGGCGGGGCATAAAATGTTCTCGGGGGGGCACAATGGTTTTTCAACACAGGTTCCCTTTTATACGTTTCAGCTGGGACAGCGGCGCTGTGCGCTGTGGCTTGCTTGGCGCTGCCCATGGTGCTGAACTAAACAGCAGAGAGGCAATTGAAAAATCTAATTTCTCTCTATCTTAAGAACTTTCACTTATACAAAAACAGACTGAACGGATATATATAACAGACCTGCTAGGGCAGCGGACTGAGAGCAGGGGACACAAACAGGCTGGATAAGATGGTCAAGAAGGCCAGTAGCGTGGTTGGGGTGGAGCTGGACTCTAGCGAGGGTGGCGGAGAGGAGGAACCTTGCTAAGCTCCATGCCATCAGGGAAAACCCCTCCCACCCACTACACACAGACTTGGCTGACAGGAGGAGCATGTTATAGGCTCACACTACCTAAATGCAGCACTGAACGGCACAGGAAGTCCTTCATTCCGACAGCCATCAGACTATACAATGCATCACTGTGCCTCACTGCATCACTGAGCACAGAGTGACAATTACCATCTTCCTGGACTCTTACTTTTTAAACAGCACTGTGCATTATTACACCTACTGTAGACTTCAGTATATTTTTACTGTATTTATTTACTGTATCTTTTATTCTATTTTTATTCTATTTCATTTTATTCTATTCTTAGGCCATTTGTTTTGTTATTCTTATTTGTGACTTGTTCTGTCTAAATGTTTAATGTTGAGTGATTTGCAGTGTAAAATTTCCCTCAGGATAATACATTTCTATTCTATTCTATTCTATATCTTTGAAAAGTCTCCATTTATTCAACACTTCTGAATTTACTGACAAACTGAACTAAACTGACAAAAATAAGGTGCATAAAAAAGCAAACAAAATTCCTCCACAGGCTACTCACCATCATAAGTAGAGCGGCAAGCGGCGTTTGGGGACAGAGTGAAATCTTCTTAAAACACTGCCCCTCCACTCATTCCTGAACTTTTTTGTTAAGTCCTTCTCAAATGCCAACTGAATTAAATTGGCCTTAGTTGCGTTGATGAAGCATACTAAGGCGATGTCCTGTAAAGACGTTCTTGAGGGTAGAAAACGAAGAGTGCTGTGCTAGCTTCAGTAGTGTTGTTGTTGACATCAGTGCCCACTAGGGCTGTCCCCGACTAAGGATTTGGATAGTCGACTTTGATTGAAAAAAAAACAAAAAACGTATTTTTTTTTCAGGGTGGGCACAGCTGACCATAATGCCCGCCCATGGCGCCGGGACGCGTGAATTTTAAAGGCAACCAACTTGCGTCTAGCCGCGCCCCGTCACGCACCCGCGGCGACGCGGCAGAGGAGCTCTGCCGTGGCAGCATTATGCAGCGGTAATTCCCCCTCTTTTAACATCGACGACTAGCTCAACTGGTTTGCCGCCTTGCTATGGATCCTGCGGTGCGTTGGTGACAAGTTCGATTCCCTTCAATTTTTTTTTCTTTTTTTTTTTAACATGCATTCTTTCGCCGGTTAAGTTTAGGCATGTTAAGTTTAGGCATTGTTTCGGAGTTGGTTAAGGTTAGGGTTAAGGTTAGGCATTGTTTCGGAGTTGGTTAAGGTTAGAAGGGTTAAGTTTAGGCGCTGTTTCGGAGTTGGTTAAGGTTAGAGTTTGTCTTAGAGCATGGCAATATTCTTTCGGAGTTGGTTAAGGTTATGATTAAGTTTAGGCATTGTTTCGGAGTTGGTTAAGGTTAGGGTTAAGGTTAGGCATTGTTTCGGAGTGGGTTAAGGTTAGAAGGGTTAAGTTTAGGCGCTGTTTCGGAGTTGGTTAAGGTTAGAGTTTGTCGCAGAGAACGGCAATAGAATGCAGTCTATTTCCGCACTGCAGCTCTCACGCGCTGCCGCGGTAGGGCGGGCCATACTTTTTTTTTTTTGGAAAATCAATCGAGTGGGGTGTCTAAAATATGTGTTTTTTTGTGGGGAATTCAAATATGGGATTATTTTTCTAATAGGATAACTCCTACCTACATTGTTTTGGATTTCAAAATGGCCGATTTTACCATTTTTCACCCCTTGGCCATACATGGATGCCAACATGTATCTGAAGGAAATCCTAACATGCAAGGTGTCTAAATGATGTGTTTCTTAACGGGGAATTCAAATATGAGGTCATTTTTGGGATAGGATAAATATAACCTGCATAATTTTGGATTTCAAAATGGCTGATTTTACCATTTGAACCCATTGGTATTGTATTACAAAATTGCAAAGATAAAAAAGATATGGGAAATCATTTATAATGACAAAGCCATCAAATTTATTAACAAGTGAACTGTATATAACTGGATACAACTCCAAAGATCAATAATAATAATACTAACAATAATAAATTGTATTTGTAATGCACACAAACACCTAAGTGCTAAATCTCGATCTCCTGACTTCTTGAACTTTGCCAGGTTCCAATATCTTGATTGGACTCATTCTTGGATGGCAAGATCTCCTACTGTACTGCTTTAGCCACCAACCTACAAACACAAACTTAAAGTCAATGTCAGCCATAAATAAGTGAGCTCTTTCCAGAACTACTCAGCAGAAACCATTTTAACAAACGTCTCAATGTATTGAGAAAATCCATGGGGCTCCATCAATCCTCTATCTTCTTAAAACATTGGAAAGGCAGGGGATGGAAAAGAAGGCAGAGAAAAGGAGAAGGGGCAAAGAAGAAAGCTTTGCAGCAGCAGACAAGGTTGCCAGGAAGGATGTTCAGAGCTTCCTTACAGTCCCTGAAGTTGAGCTCATTCCTGAAACTGACCCTGCAGCTTCAGCAAAGCTACGGAAAAATTATGATGAGATTCCAAACATCGCCCTTGCTAGTGTAAGGTATGGCATAGGTCTAAGGCCAACTGCAGCTATAGCAACTGCAGCTCTGATTGATGCAGGACTCATCTTAGAAGATGACACAAGTAAAGTGATTGATAAGAACAAGGTTAAGAGAGCACAAGAATAGTTGATGCAAGAGCTGGGGGAAGAGTTTGAGGAGAAGTGCAGGGAGGAGGGGGGGATTTCCTGTATCCTCTTTGATGGGCGGATTGACATGACCAATGTGATGATGGAAGCTGAGGGCAGTGACCAATCTTTTCCTGCAAAGATCAAGGAAGAACACTATAGTGTTGCTAGTGAGCCTGGCAGCAACTATCTGTTCCACTTTACACCAGAGAAAGCAACTAAAGAGGAGTCCCATGCAGAGAAGATAGCTAAGGTCCTGTTTGCCTGGCTGAAAGAGAGAGGTTCTGATAAGACCTTGTGGGCCATTGGAGGAGACTTGACCAATAGGACAGCTCCTTGATTCTGTTACAGACTTGGAGATCAATCCTAACTTCACCAGGATCTTTCTTGGCCCTCCGCTGATCAAGCTGCCTGAGAAGATCATTCAAGATCTCTAAACTGATCAACACTATGGCTATAAGCTGGTCTGTGCAATCAGGGATGGAGTGCTTTCTGCAAGGCTGGCTCTGCTGGAGATTGGACCGGTAAACCACAGCCGCTGGCTCACCACAGCAAACAGACTCCTCAGGCTCTGGGTGTCAAAGCATCAACTTAAAAGAAAGAACCTGAATAATCTACAATGCATTGTGGAATTCATCATTGGAGTGTATTATCCATGTTGGTTCAACATGAAGGTCAAGCACTCCTGGATCGAAGGGCCTAGGAACATCCTGTTTCAGCTGGACTGCCTCAAGTCTCAGAGGAAGGAGGTGCTGGATGTTGTGAGAAGATCTGCTTGGTATGCCCACAGTGAAGCCATCCTCCAAACACTGCCGTGCTCTGAGGATCAAAAAGAGAGAATTGAGGGGGTGGAGAGAATCCTGGCCATCAGGGGAGAGGGGGATCCAGACACTCAGCTGGGAGACTCCTCCTTCAGGATCAGAAGAACACCTCACATCAATAGTGACGCTTCCAGCATTGGTGGCTTAATCAGCTGGTCAGAAGATTTGTCAGAGCCACCTCTCACCTGCTCCCTAAGCACCTCCGAGGTGAAGAACTTAATCAACACCCCCATGGAGGTTCTCGACTGGCCTTGCCACACACAAAGCATCGAGAGGGTTGTTAAAATGGTGACTGAGGCCTCTGCTAAGTACTTTTCACAAGAAAAAAGGGATGGAGGGATCAGGGCTCAGGAGACCAGCAGGAGGCTGATGTCCAAGAATGAATCCAAGCAGGACTTGTGCAACCTGATCAAATTTAAGAAGATAGAGGATTGATGGAGCCCCATGGATTTTCTCAATACATTGAGACGTTTGTTAAAATGGTTACAGAGGTTTCTGCTGAGTAGTTCTGGAAAGAGCTCACCTATTTATGGCTGACGTTGACTTTAAGTTTGTGTTTGTAGGTTGGTGGCTAAAGCAGTACAGTAGGAGATCTTGCCATCCAAGAATGAGTCCAATCAAGATATTGGAACCTGGCAAAGTTCAAGAAGTCAGGAGATCGAGATTTAGCACTTAGGTGTTTGTGTGCATTACAAAGACAATTTATTATTGTTAGTATTATTATTATTGATCTTTGGAGTTGTATCCAGTTATATACAGTTCACTTGTTAATACATTTGATGGCTTTGTCATTATAAATGATTTCCCATATATTTTTTATCTTTGCAATTTTGTAATACAATACCAATGGGTTCAAATGGTAAAATCAGCCATTTTGAAATCCAAAATTATGCAGGTTATATTTATCCTATCCCAAGAATGACCTCATATTTGAATTCCCCATTAAGAGACACATCATTTAGACACCTTGCATGTTAGGATTTCGTTCAGATTCATGTTGGCATCCATGTATGGCCAAGGGGTGAAAAATGGTCAAATCGGCCATTTTGAAATCCAAAACAATGTAGGTAGGAGTTATCCGATTAGAAAAATAATCCCATATTTGAATTCCCCACAAAAAAACACATATTTTAGACACCCCACTCGATTGATTTTCCAAAAAAAATAAAGTATGGCCCGCCCTACTGCCGCGGTCACATGGGCGTAGTGGCCAATCAGAGAAACTAAAATATTCACGCCGCCGTCTCTCCCTCGGACGCCTTTACCGTATTACGTGCGGACCGAACGGCAGCCTCTGGAAAGAGCGTCGGAGGTGGGGTCTGCCTCTTCACGAACAATGTCTGGGTTAACCCCAAAGAAGTGCATGTTCTCTCGAGCTCATGCTCCCCAGACATGGAACATCTTTCAATCCTGTGCCGCCCGTTCCACCTCCCCCGGGAGTTTACCGCGGTCATCATGACCGCCGTATATATACCCCCACAGGCGAATACTGGCAAAGCGCTGGGGGAACTACATGATCACCTCAACTGACACCAGATCAAACACCCGGACGCGGCGATGATAGTGGCTGGCGATTTCAACCAGGCGAACCTGAAGAAAGTGATGCCGTCCTTTTTTCAGCACATCGCCTGCTCCACCAGAGGGAGGAACACACTCGACCACTGTTATTCCCCGTTCAGAGCCGGCTACAAGGCGGTAGCAGCTCCGCCATTAACGGGGTCTTCAAGCTCGAGCGATCACGACTCCATCTTGCTATTCCCCGCCTACAAGCAAAGATCACGTGACGCTGTCGTGTCACGTGAGACAAAGAAGTGGACTGACGAATCAGAGGCCACGCTCCAGGACGTGTTAGCAGACACGGATTGGGATATGTTCCAAGGCAACGCCAGTGACGTCAGCGAGCTCGCAGACACAGTGGTGAGCTATATAACAACAATAGCTGATAGTATTGTCCCCACGAAAAAGGTGCGGGTTTTCCCAAACCAGAAACCGTGGGTGGACAGTACTATTAGAGCAGCTCTGAACTCTCGCACCACCGCTTACAACCTGGGCAGAGAGTCAGGAAACATGGAGGAGTATAAGACTTCAGTCTATACTCTATGCAAGGCTGTTAAACTTGCTAAGAGGACATATGCTGACAAACTGGAGACACAAATGGCACAAAACGACACAAGAGGCTTATGGCGGGGACTGAAGACAATAACTGACTACAAAGTCAGCGCCCCCTCAATGGGGCGCGACGACGCCTCCCTCGCGGACAAGCTCAATTCTTTCTACGCTCGGTTTGGTGTAGACAGTGGCACTGCTAGCTCTCCGGCTAGTGACGTCACTGGCGCGCCGGCTGTTGTGGAGGGGGGGGGGGGGGCAACCGCGGGGGGGCGGGGACGCTCTCTCGTTGTCGGAACACAGTGTGAGAAGAGCATTTATGCAGGTGAACACCAGGAAGGCTGCTGGCCCAGATGGTATAACAGGACGCATACTTAAGTCCTGTGCCAACCAGCTAGCCCCGGTGTTCACCGCCATATTTAATCAATCCCTGGCGGAGTCAGTGGTCCCTGCCTGCTTCAAGATGTCTATCATCATCCCTGTACCGAAGAAACCCTCCCCAACATGTCCAAATGACTACAGACCGGTGGCACTCACCTCTGTGGTCATGAAATGTTTCGAGAGGCTGGTCAAGGACCACATTTGTGCCTCCCTCCCCAGTGATATGGACCCTATGCAATTTGCATACAGGACAAACAGGTCCACTGACGACGCGGTCTCCCAAGTACTGCACAGCACCCTCTCTCACCTTGACCGTCAGAAGGGGGGCTATGTGAGACTGTTGTTCATTGACTACAGCTCAGCGTTCAACACCATAGTCCCCACCAGACTGGTGGACAAGCTGATCGAGCTGGGTCTGAGCTCCGCCCTGAGCGCCTGGGTACTGGACTTTCTGAGCGAAAGACCCCAGGCGGTCAGGGTGGGGGGTCAGACCTCCAACACCATCACCCTGAGCATCGGGTCCCCCCAGGGCTGTGTTCTGAGCCCCCTGCTGTACTCACTCTACACACACGATTGTGTGGCCAAGTTCAGCTCCAACTCCATAGTGAAGTTCGCAGACGACACAGTGGTGGTGGGGCTGATCTCGGACAACGACGAGAAGGCCTACCGGGAGGAGGTTGAGGTACTGGAACGCTGGTGCCAGGACAACAGCCTGCTCCTGAACATTGGTAAAACCAAGGAGCTGATTGTGGATTATAGGAGAGGACAGCAGGAGACACACACACCACTGAGGATTAACGGGGCTACCGTGGACAGGGTGAGCAGCTTTAAGTACCTGGGGGTCCACATCTCAGAGGATCTGACATGGTCAACACACATAGACACAGTAGTAAAGAAGGCGAAGCAGCGCCTCTACCACCTGAGACAGTTAAGGAAGTTCAGAGTATCGGGGAAGATACTCCAGTCCTTCTACTCAGGAGCTGTAGAGAGCATCTTGACCGGAAACATCACTGCCTGGTATGGAAACAGCACGGCACAGGACAAGAAGGCCCTACAGAGAGTGGTGCGCTCAGCCGAGCGTACCACGGGTATTGCACTACCTCCCCTGCAGGTTCTATACAACAAGAGGTGCAAATCCAGAGCCTGCAGAATAATGAAAGACCCCCACCACCCCAATAACAGCCTGTTCCAGCTGCTGAGGTCAGGCAGACACCTGCGAACCCCAGCTACTAGGACAGAGAGGCTTAGGCTCAGCTTCTTCCCCCAGGCCATCAGAGCCTTGAACAATGAACATTGAGTGCCACAGAACACTGAACTATCCACACACAAGCACACATGAGCACACACACGACACGCACGCTGTGCACTAGCAGCCACTTTAACATGAGCGGGCACACACTCATGCCGCACTCACCCACACTTATTGCCAAAAGGACAGGCCACTTTAAATTAGTATAGCAACAGTAACAGTGTATTGCACTACCAAAGCTACCTAGCATGTCCTATATGCTCTGTAAATAACTATGTACAGATACCGAGATGTCACACCATGTTACCTGTTACCTGTTATTGCACAATGTTGTTTTTATTGGATTCTATTATATGTTGTACCACTGTATTGCACATCGTTGCGGGCAAGACCACCCGCATTTCATTGTATACTTGTATGCCGTGACAAATAAAACTCTTGACTTGACTTGACTTGACTTGACTGCTAGACCTTACTCCTAGAACCCACCTCACCCCTGCCCACTTTGACAACCTAGGATGGCTTAGAGTAGACGACAGAGTACAGCAACTTGCAATGGGCCTGGTCTACAAGATACACTACACGACCAAGGTACCCATGTACATGTCAAAATACTTCCCAAAGGTCAGTGAATACCACGATCACAACACCAGAGGGAGCTCCACAAATCATGTTAAACCCAGATTCGGCTCAAACAAGGGACTAAACACGTTTCGCAATTATGCCACATCAATGTGGAACGCCCTATCCGAAGCTGTAAAGGAATGTGAATCACTACCCACTTTCAAAACCACTCTCAGAAAACACTTACGGGAGACTGCAATTTGAAACTGGCCCCTGTAAATGTCCTAACCCAACCCCCTCCAGTGTACAGTAAATGACCCAAGTATGGTTTTGTCAATATTCCAATGTACAGTTTTGCTTGTACAGTTGTACAGTGTCCCCCACCCACCCCTCCTACCCAACCTCCCCCCCACCCCACCCACCCAACTACCTCCAATGTACAGTCCCCCCCCACCCACCCAACCCCACCCCACCTACCCAACCTCCTCCAATGTAAAGTTTTCAATCAATCAAACAGCGCAGGTTTGTGGCTGCCACAGGCTTGCCCCATGAGAGGATTCTCCGGCGCTGCAGCTGGACCCTACTCCATTATTCCAATAGGGTCCAGCTGCATCCCCGGAGAAATCCGCTCACTGGCTACTTCCGCCAGCCACAGGACACGCCTGCCGCTGACAGGACACTGCACGCTGATTGGCGGAAAGTACTGAAGTATCTCGAAGTACGTCTGCTCTGACGTGCGGTTGTAGAGAGTGATTGATTGAAAACTTTATTAACAGATTGCAGGATGGGTACAATACGGTTGGAGAGTTCCTTGTTCCGTTATCAACATGAGAGGGGGGGGGGGGCGAAGTTACCGAACGTATATCGAAAACCCATTTAGACTGTTTCTCATTCCTGTACTGTTTATACTCTGCTCCTGTATTGTAACCCAACCCCCTCCAATGTACAGTAAATGACCAAGTATGGTTTTGTCAATATTCCAATGTTTCAAGTTCAAGTTTCAAGTTTCTTTAATAGTTGTCATACAGAAGTACAGAATACTTTTATACAAAATGCTTCTTACTGTTACGCTCCAGAGACTGTGCAAGACAAGATAAGTATGAAATAAAATAACATAGTATAGCATGTAAATTAGAAGTAAAAAATGAGGTCACAGTGTTCAGTATAGACATATGTACAATGTTCGATGCATAATAGACGTAACTGAGTTACCATATAACAATATACTATGCAGTGTACTAATATACAATACTATATAGTGCAAAGCAGAAATGGGATGAGGTACAATTTAGGTACAATTTACAGTAGGTGTACGAGTTGTAGTGCAAATCCTTTATCAATAAATATAAAGTGTGTTTGTGTGATCTAAAGTGTGGAGAGTGGGTGCTGTAGTGTGTTGTTTGTTTAAGTGAGTGTGTGCATGTGGGTGTGTGTGCTATGTGCAATTGATGGTTGTTGCATAGTGTTTATTGTTCGTTGAGCAGCCTGATGGCCTGGGGATAGAAGCTTCTTCTGAGTCTTTCTGTGCTCGCCTTAAGACTCCGGTATCGCTTGCCTGACCGCAGCAGTTCAAAGAGGCAGTTGTTCGGGTGGCTGGAGTCCTTGATGATTCTCTTCGCCTTCCCCCTGCACCGCTTGTTGTAAATGTTCTGGAGGGTGGGAAGCCCCCCTCCAATTGTGCGTTCGGCTGAACGTGTCACTCTTTGTAGTCTGCTATGGTCTTGTGCAGTGCTATTCCCAAACCAGGAGGTGATGTTGCCAGTCAGGATGCTCTCTATTGTACATGAGTAGAAGTTTCTAAGGATCTTCTGACTGACTTGGAACTTCCTCAGGCGCCTGAGGAAGTAGAGGCGTTGTCGTGCCTTCTTCACAACACTGTCAATGTGTGTGGTCCATGTCAAGTCCTCGGATATGTGGGCTCCGAGGTACTTGAAACTGTTCACTCTCTCAACCGGTGCCCCGTCGATGCTGAGGGGGCTGTAGTCCTTGACCCCCGACCTCCTGAAGTCCACAATCATCTCTTTTGTTTTGCTGACGTTCAGGGAGAGGCAGTTCTCCTGACACCACTGTGACAGATTCTCTACCTCTTCCAGGTAGGCCCTCTCGTCGTTGGCAGAGATCAGGCCCACCACTACTGTGTCATCAGCAAATTTGATGATTGTGTTGTTGTTCCGCTGTGCCACGCAGTCATGTGTGTACAGGGAGTAGAGGAGGGGGCTCAGAACACAGCCCTGGGGGGCCCCTATGTTGAGCGTGATGGATGAGGAGGTGCAGTTGCCTGCTCTTACCACCTGGGGTCTGCCCGTCAGGAAGTCCAAGACCCACTGGCAGAGGTCATAGTTCAAGCCCAGGTCCCTGAGCTTGGCTATGAGTTTGGAGGGGACTATGGTATTGAATGCTGAGCTGTAGTCGATGAACAGCATTCTCACATAGTTCCCCTGCCTCTTGTCCAGGTGTGATGCTGCTGTGTGCAGCACATGGGCTATGGCGTCCTCCGTGGACCTGTTGGGGCGATATGCAAATTGCAGGGGGTCCAGGTTGATGGGGAGGGAGGAACAGATGTAGCCCTTCACTAGCTTCTCAAAGCACTTCATGGCTATGGAGGTGAGGGCTACAGGGCGGTAGTCGTTGAGACAAGCGGGCGTCGATTTTTTGGGTACAGGGATGATGGTGGACTTCTTCAGACAGGTGGGGATGACAGCCTGTTCCAAGGACAGGTTAAAGATGTCAGTGAATACCGGGGCCAGTTGGTCGGCACAGACTTTTAGGACGCGGCCGGGGATGCCGTCCGGTCCTGCTGCCTTCCTGATATTCACTTTTTTAAAGATCCGTCTCACCTCATGCTCTGTTACCCTGAACACTGAGTCTCCATCAGCAGACCCCCCCCCCCCCCCCCATTGCCGTGGTTTGTAGGCTGGTGTTGTAATTCACAGCCTCAAACCTTGCATAGAAGGAATTGAGATCATTTGCTAAGGAGATGTCACTGTTCAGTTTGAGGGAGGTGCCTTTGTAATCTGTCATTGTTCTGAGGCCCTGCCACATACCTCTAGAGTCAGCCTGTTCAAACTGAAGTTCAACTTTATCCCTGTAACGCCGTTTTGCCTCTATTACTGCTCTCCTGACGTTGTGTCTTGCCGTCTTGTGTTCTTCCATGTTGCCTGTCACCAGCCCGGTGTTGTAGGCTGATGTGCGCACTTTCAGAGCCTCACGGACGGATTTATCTACCCAGGGCTTTTGATTTGGGTAGATTCTAATTGTGGTAGAGGGGATTGTTTCTTCTACCAGAGTACAGACAAAGTCAAGCACCGTTTCAGTGTATTCGTTAATATTGGCTGTGTTATCACGGAATGTGCAGTTTTGCTTGTACAGTTGTACAGTTCAATCAATCAATCACCTCAATCATACCTACCTGTATTCCAATAATGGATTCGTCCATACCTGAGATCCATAGATGTCCCTAGATAAGAGGTTAATGGTGTTACCCAGTGTCTCAAAATACTGAGGATAAGTTGTAACAAATACAAACTTAGTTCAGTTATTGGGTTGTAATGCTAAAATGCGTTTCAAATCTAATGGCATTACATAACTATTTACAGCTTTTAGGTAACACAAGTGTTATTGATCTAAGCGATAGTTATTTCAACATGTAAATGCAATAATAAACTGCAGAAGAAATCAGTCGACAGTGTTTTTAGCAATTTGTAAAACATTTTTTATTTCCATTGCCGAGAACCAGTCCCATGGCCAAATGATGGTTGAAGGCGTTATCTAGAAGAAAGCACAAACATAATTTCTGTTAACGCGGCCAGTACAGCTCTTGTGCATTAATCTCAGTGTCCTGTCAGCAGGGCCGCCTCAGGGGGTGTGCGAGCAGTGCGGTCGCACAGGGCCTCGCGGGAAGGGGGGCCTCGCAATTTTTTTTTTTTTTTTTTTTTGCTAGGCCCCACTTCCCGCGAGGCCCTTTTTCATCACAGACCTAAAATCTAGTTTTGCTTATATGCTTATATATTTCACATTAGACACGTTTGTAGAATGTGTCTGACTTGTTCCTGCCTCTGCGGCTCTGCAGACTGCAGTGTTCCGGTTTCTGCGGCTCTGCTGCTCTACAGATTTTAGAATAGTGTTTCCGGGCTCTTCCCGGACCCACGAGGTACAGGGATCTATTCAGCGCTATTCAGAGGAGCGAGTGGATGTCTTTTCAAAAGCAGCATGGATCAGAAGAAATTACACCGTGGGCCATAAGCTTGTTATCAATACCAAGTATGATGGTTATGCCAACTTTGCCAAGACGAAGAGGATGTTCGGCAGATGGACTGAAGATGAAAGTTGCTGCATGTTAGAAGAACCTTCAGTCAGGCTAAGCTATGTCGGCTAGTACTAGTAGCAATTTGCTAAGGGCAGGGACACGTAACTAGCATTAGCTAATGCTAGCTAGCGTTAGCTAACACTAGCTAGCGTTAGCTAACGCTAGTTACGCGTCCCTGCCTTTAGTTAATTGCTAAGTTATCGAGTGCTAACGTGTGGCAGATAAACTAGGACTCCCAAGGGACTGGTACTTTTCATCTCCACGGAAAGTCTCCTTCCAACTTTACCATTGATACTGCGTTATGGTGAGTTCATGCAACCTATTCTATTCCCGCCGTGGATCTCTCTCTCTCTCTCTCTGGAGCCAAACTGGCCGACTAGCTGTTGTAGTACTAGTAGCTAACGGTGTGTGGCCTGGTGTCAGCACCTGTATTGCTTTTCTCATGTTGTACAGTTTTTCAGTGGTAGCCGCATAGCTTGCTTCTGCGTTAGCTAATGGTTAGCGATAGCCGGGTTGAGCTAACTGTTAGCCAGTTAGCTGTTTAGCTACGACGTTAGCTGCCGGCTGCGCACGTTAGTTTGATGCTATCAGTTAGCCTAGAGTTAGCTGTTAGCTTGTGCTACGACCATTGACATTAGCCGTGAGAATAGCAGGGGGTTGTGGCACTCTGACCACGACATCATCTTTGACAGAAGATGTAGTCGGGCCTGCACCATGACAAGGCTCCGGCCATAGCTTCTTTTTGTCCCGCCAGCGAGAGGCCTTTCGTCAACGTGGAGACCTGTGTTGCGGCTTTTCGCCCTGCGTTCCTTGGTGCAGGTAAGATGAATGAAAATGTAATGACATTACCCCACTCTTCCTTCCTTCCCCTCCCGAATGTTTTGTTAATAACGATGTTTTTTTCCAGGCAAAACATATGTTACTTCACAACATTTGGAGATACGACATGTGCTGTGTGTGGGGGGGGGGGGGGGGGGCTCGCGTTTAAATCTCGCACAGGGCCTCGCATTTCTCCCAGGCGGCCCTGCCTGTCAGCGTCTATATTTTCTACAACGGAGCTCGGTTTCCGGGTTCCTCCAATTGGCCACGACGCCCATGTGACCTCCGCTAGCACGCCCCCTTCCTGCCGCGCGCCGCGCTGCGCTCGCCAAGCTCCTGCCGCGCTCCCAGCTTCCTCAATGAAATGAAAATCGCTACTTTACATCAGGGTGAATGCTGGCTGTTGGTAACACCACCCACTTCAATGACAGGCTCTCATATTTGCGAATGCATAAACTATTAAAAAAATATACCGTTAACTGGAATATGTTTTTTTTCTTTACACACGTTGGATTATGTAATCACCTATCTCAAAACCCTGCCCTCTTTTCTTGATCCTCTAACTTTGTTTGTCCAGTTGTGATTGGAGGATCAAGAAAAGGGGCAGGGTTTGAGATAGGTCTATTGGTTTGTCATGACAAACCAATAAAATCGCTACTTTACATCAGGCTGAACGCTGTTATGCTGCCACCACCCACTTCAATGACAGAGCTCGGCGCATTACATCAGGCTGAGCGCTGTTACGGCACGGGCACACTGCTAACGAATGAATTTCACGCGCGGCTCCCTCGCGCGCCTGGTCAGGCACACTGGACCTAGGAAGCGCACCGAGGAAGGCACATTTACATTGGGACAGCTGTAAATGCCTAGTCTATATGCGAAGTCAGTCATTTTAGAATGATGATCAGTGTGACTGTACTCCTGAAAGAGCAGTGTGGAGCAGCGTGACAATTGTATTTCTGTGAAAAGATAGCTTGCCGCTCGGGAGCCGCTCGGGAGCCGCTCGCGAGGCGCGCTCCCGCTTACGGCCAGTGTGCCTACTATCGTCCGTTAACATGGGAGCGGAAGTGAAGAGGCAGTCGCCCGTCCGTCCGTCCGTGTTCATTCGTCAGCAGTGTGCCCGTGCCGTTATGCTGCCACCACCCACTTCAATGACAGAGCTCGGCGCAGCAGGAGCTTGGCGCTTGGGAAGCTGGCGAGCGCGGCGCGCGGCAGGAAGGGGGCGTGCTAGCGGAGGTCACGTGGGCGTCGTGGCCAGGGGTGCAGTCGTGCACACACACGGTTACACGGCGTGTTATTAGTAGTCACTCAGGGCAGAAGTGCGCGCAATGAAGTACTCGGCCGTTGTAGAAAGCTACCCGGCCGGCGGCCGGCACTTCTCACCTAGACTTTGCATAATAATAGGAACCTACGAGAAGGTGGGGGGCTGCTTGATCTCCATTGTTATGCATAATAATCATCTGTTCTGTGCGCAACTGAGGGAACATGTATGCGGGAGCGCGCGTGGCGTGTAACCAGTTCCCATATTACGACTGCACCACTGGTCGTGGCCAATCGGAGGAACTCGGAAACCGAGCTCCGTTTAGGGTGACCAGATGCAAAAAGTCCAAAAGTGGGACAACAGTAAGATTTTGGTGGGACAAAGTGGGACAACAGTAAGATTTTGGTGGGACAAAGTGGGACAGATAGATAATGTAAATTTTTTTATTAGAATAACTGAGTCTGGCAAAATGACAGGAGCTAGTTTCATACCACAGTCGGCTGACCTGTATGAATGGGAGTGTTGTACTGTGTGATAGACACTTGTTATCTCTGCAGTGACCTTGTCTGTCTGGCTATCATTGTTTGGTTTAAAAAGAAACGTATCCATAGATCTGGATGTTTCTTTTTGGTGAACCACTTTCAAGTGAGACTGACGTCCACTGTGGCGCTTCAAGTCGTATTCTCCTCCATGCGCAATTGAAAACGAACTATGACACAAAACACAGAAAGCCTGCTGCGGATTGCCTGCCATCTGCCTCACCCAGTCATGTGTCGTTTGCCAGTCTTGGTTGTAACTGCAGGT
Source organism: Notolepis coatsorum (assembly GCF_963971535.1). Taxonomy (NCBI): domain Eukaryota; kingdom Metazoa; phylum Chordata; class Actinopteri; order Aulopiformes; family Paralepididae; genus Notolepis; species Notolepis coatsorum. The sequence continues at coordinate 133,803,750 of NC_140174.1, read as the reverse complement.
CCGTTTCTTTTTACTGCTTTCCATCTTGAACTAGTTCGCTTGTAATGTTGTTGTTTTTTGACCAATCAGATTTGCGATATGAGGTAGCGTCACAAGTTCAACTCTCACGAGCAGAGCAGTGCGCTAAATTACTATAACCAATCAGATCTGCGATATGAGGTAGCGTCACGACTCAGTCACGTCACAAGCAGGCAAGCAGTGCGCTAAAGTACTATAACCAATCAGAGCAATGTGTGTGGACAAGAGGCGGGTTGCTACGTTTACTGTCTGTAGGGAGGGGCTTTTAGACGCATGTTTTTTTTTGGCTTCGAAAAGAGGGACATCCTCTCAATATGAGGGACGCGGGACATTTGGTCAAATGGTGGGACAGTACAACCAAAAGGGGGACACCTGGTCACCCTAGCTCCGTTGTGGAAAGTATAGACGCGTCCTGTCAGCGGCAGGCGTGTCCTGTGGCTGGCGGAAGTTGCCAGTGAGCGGTTTCTCCGGGGATGCAGCTGGAGGCTACTCCATTATTGAGACCTGAGTGATTTTGGAGTGATTTCACAGGATATCCTCCCATCCAGCAGGGGGCGTCAACGAAAAGGTCAAACGGGACTCAGCGGCGATGTGAACTTGGCCGGCTTTTTTTTCCTTGGGCAAAATTCAATATGGCGGCGTCTTCACGTTGTCCGGTGTGATCATGCTCATCTCAGATAATATTTACACATCTATGAACTCCCGGCTAGGGTGATTTCTAAACCAGCAAATATGTCGAAGGTTCAGTTACTGAGGGACTTTGTTAACGAACGCCTGCTCTCGGCTGCAGAAGACATCTTGCGAATAGTCGAAACAACAATAGCCGAGTATGAAGCTGCTTTTCACCTGAAGCTGGTCGACAACAAACTGCAAGCTGTTTCTGTGAAGCTGGGGACGAGACAAGAAGCAGGTAACGTTACATAATGTGAGAGATTAGTACTTGTTGGGAGGCTATAGCTACAGAAAGATTAGATTCATGCAGCACAAGTACAGTACAACGGAAATAAGTTTGTCATCTAACCAGAGTGCAAATGTAACCGTAAAGTGCAATAACAAGATTATTATGAAATATATAAATGAGTAAGTACTGACTGAGTAAGAATGCTAGTTTTATTATGTACAGTGATACAGGTATAAAGAGATTATAGTAGTAGTCATACTGGTACAATATACAAATAACAAAGCTACTTAGTAAATATGCTAATCTGTACAGTATTATATACAGTGATACAAATTAATCCAAACTCTTAGAAAGTAAAGTCTAAAGTCTATCGGTGAGCTGGATGCAATCCTACCTGGAGGGGAGAGAGCAGATGGTGGAGGTAAACGGTACCCTATCCCCCAGGGCTCTACGCTAACCTTTTTCACTAGGGGCACAGGTGCTCCTAAATGAAAAAAGTTAGGAGCACACAAAGAAATTTAGGAGCACCCAAAAATATTTAGGAGCACAGTGAAAATATTTCAAGTAAAAGAGTGTTTTTTTTTTTATATAAATGTATATTTGTACTGTGCGTGCATGTGTGTAAATTAGCTCTTGCTACAACCCTGCATGTTTACATTTTGTATTTTGTACTTGATGTTCATTAACATGTGCTGTCCCTATCAAATAAACTATCAAATCAAACTACTGCTACAAAAGTAACAGTCACTTAACTTTAGCCCCTTTTATGCATACAATGCCTATGTTTTGGCTGTGTTGCTCTTCTAGAGAAATAATCCTTTCAGGGTTGCCTATTGAAATACTGTACACCTCCAGTACAGAAACATTGTTTATGAGTTTGCGTGTCAGGTAGACCATTGATTGACAGTCGAGTCTGCCAATTACGTCACACCGCTTGCACTCCGGCCGTCCGGCGCTGCACCCTATTGCCCACCTCTGCTGTTCATAACGCTAGCCAAGTTAGCTGTACACACATACACAGTGGGCCAGTTACTTTGGTGTAGGGGTGTAACAATGCATCGATCCTAAGGGGAAAATTCAACTGCATCGATTTGAAAATGTTAGAATCGATTATCGCAATTTGAATGTGTACACACTACACAGTGTTATGTTGTTATCATGTCCGTTACAGTCAACACAACGGCATACGCTACTGCATCAACGTTATGATTAACACTTTGATCGCCATGGTTAAATTCATAATTTACCATCCCTAGCCAGTAGCCAGCTCTATTTGTCTATGGAGAAGTTCCCCTTCTTTGCAGGGCTATAACTTTTTAAATTGTATTGCTAAATTGACATTATTATGGCCCATTCAATTTCCTATATCTATTGTTCAGGGTGTAGCAACGTTATACTTTTTCATTCACATATTCATACTAAAATACGGTCTAAAGTATGTTTTTATCGTTTTCTGCAGCTTTCTCCAGAACTTGATTTATAGCCCTAAATGCATTATATTGATGATCAAATACAGTTTGATGGCGATCGGTGCCAGATAAAAAAGTTCAACTGCACGTAGTTCTAGAAGTTACTACGTATGATCTGATGTTGACCGGATGGGCGGGGGGTCGTTTATAATTCCATGGGCAACGTTATATCATTCATCTAGTGTGGGTCATATGATCATTAGAGCAGTTAGTATTAGGGATGGGTACCGTATTCGGTACTTTTGAGGTACCGAACCGAAACACGTCGGTACTACCGAGTATCGAATCAAGTGAGAAACCAAAAAAATAATAAAAAAAATATATATATATTTTTTTGTATTAATATTATTTTTTTACTTACTTTTTTTTAAACTTTTTTCTTTTCATGTCAACGTTCACACGCACAATATATGCTTACCTAGGATTTGACTTGATTCAACAACAAAGCAGTCGGAGCAATGACAAGCCGAAAACTGTCGAAATTGTAGTTTGGATTTTTTTTTACGACTGAGGTAGGTAAATTAAATTTCTTGAGACTAAAGTACCGAAAAAAGGTACCGTTGGGTACCGGTATCGATTCACAGGTACCGGTATCGGTTCAAATGTGAAAGGTACCCATCCCTAGTTAGTATAGAGGACATTAGAAAATAACGCTGAAACTCACCGTAGCTTCCTCGTGCCGTTGGCAGATGAGCGTGGAACAGAATTTTTTCTATTATGGGATGGAGAAATACCCGATCCATTTCCAGGTTGTATAATAGTATATACGTCCAAATCATGTTGTTTATCGAGTTATTGGCAACGGATCGCTATGTATTGTGTCGAGCTCGAGTCCCGGGACCTATAGCGAGATCGGACCGAATTGAAATGAGCACCAGCTTCTACATCCTGTTTCTCCCCTGGGCGATCCCCCGATTGGCCACCAGATGGCGCTCTTGAACCGTTAGAGAGTTGAGTGGAGCTCAGCAGTATATCTCAGGTCCCCGGGGGAGAAATATGATTTCGATCACAGATTTTTGAAATATTGATATCAAAGACGTGTTACGGCGTCTTCGGCAGAATGAGCATGGCGGGGAAAGACGAGTTTCGGCGTCTCCGGCGATTAAAGTGTTAACAAAGCAAGGCATTCGTTTTGTTGCATTAACGTTATATTACTATTGCTATCGCTAAATCTAGGTGTTCTAAAATATATTGCTATTGGTAAGACTAGAAGTTACATGTCTCGGGAAACTCTCGCATATCGCAATGGTGGCGTTTCAGGAAGTAAACAAGCCAAATGAGAGCTTCCGATTGGTCATTTGCTTTCTTTCTCATGAAACCAGTCACGTCACTCTACTGTGATTGGACCGTTGGCTTGAGTGCAATGTGGGACTTGTAGTTTTTTAACGATCTCGCGGCGGAGGGAAAAAAAGACGAGAGGCTATAATCTGTACTCGCACAGCGTGCGCGTAATTCATTTTTACGGTTTGCAGTCGCACACACATATTTTTACGGGCATATGCGAGCAATTTGGTCGCACTGTAGAGCCCTGTCCCCCCCCTCACAGTGAGCTGTGGTGTTCCACAAGGAAGCATACTAGGACCGCTACTGTTCCTAATTTATGCAACTGACATGTCGTCAGCTTGTGACTGCAACTTGTTCTTGTTCGCAGACGACTCAGCCCTGCTGGTCTCTGACAAGAACAAGTTACAGGTTGAAAAAACCCTCAGCTCAGAACTAGGCAAAATCTGCATATGGCTCGCTGATAACAAACTATCATTACACATGGGCAAAACAGAGTCCATTCTCTTCGGTTCAAATAACAAACTCAGCAAGACCGACGGCTTCTCAGTTACAGTGGGTGACAATATTGTCACAAGGAAAGAAGATATTACCTACCTGGGTTCCATCCTAGAGGAAAATCTTTCCTGTGACAAAATGGCATCCAATGTAATAAAACAAGTCAACCAACGAACACGATTCTTGTACCGGATCTCCTCACTGGTAAACGAGAATACCCTGAAGACTCTGGCAGGAGCACTCATTCCAGGGTACTACGACTATGCTTGCACCTCATGGTACCAAAGCACCGCAAAGGCGCTAAAAACAAAATTACAAACATCTCAAAACAAACTGGTCAGACTACTGCTTGACCTTACTCCTAGAACCCACCTCACCCCTGCCCACTTTGACAACGTAGGATGGCTTAGAGTAGACGACAGAGTACAGCAACTTGCAATGGGCCTGGTCTACAAGATACACTACACGACCAAGGTACCCATGTACATGTCAAAATACTTTCCAAAGGTCAGTGAATACCACGATCACAACACCAGAGGGAGCTCCACAAATCATGTTAAACCCAGATTCGGCTCAAACAAGGGACTAAACACGTTTCGCAATTATGCCACATCAATGTGGAACGCCTTACCCAAAGCTGTAAAGGAATGTCAATCACTACCCACTTTCAAAAACACTCTCAAAAAACACCTACGGGAGACTGCAATTCTAAACTGGCCCCTGTAAATGTCCTAACACAACCCCCCCCCCCCCCAATGTACAGTAAATTACCAAGTATGGTCTTGTCAATATTCCAATGTACAGTTTTGCTTGTTCAGTTGTACAGTGTCCCCCACCCACCCCTCCTACCCAACCCCCCCCCCCCCCCCCCCCCCCCCCAACCTCCTCCAATGTACAGTTTCTATGTCAAATGTATATACTCTCTTTTCTGGACTCTTTTCGTATCACAAACAGTACTGTATTTGCAAATCTGGTATGTCATAAAAGTATAGATGTAGCAGTACTGTCTATCTGTATGTCATGTATGTCATATATGTTATGATGAATTGAAAATGGGGGACCCTGATGTAACCAAGACGAAAGTCTTTCTCTGGTCTGCATCCCCTTAACAATTGTATGTATTGAGCTGTACTGTACTGTACCCATTCTGCAATCTGTTAATACAATTTTCAATCAATCAATCAAAGTCTACTTCTGACCAAAGCTTCATCAAACGTCCCCAGATTAGATTAAAATGTATTGTCATTTGTCATTAACACAAGTACAGTACAACAAAGAGAGGTTTGGCATCCAACCAGAGTGCAAATTTAACAATCGCAATATACAATGCACAGGTGATTACACTGGATATAAAATATATAATAATAAATATATAAATGAGTGCTATGTATGTAGTATTATTATGTACAGTGATACAGGTATAAAGACACTATGGTAGTAAGTCATACTGGCCAGCAGCATAACTAGTAAGAGTAGGTAAGGTATATATATATGATTATATGCAGGTATATACAGACAGATGTGGATAAATATATATATCATAAATGTATGTATATGGTATACAGCATTATTGTACATGCTATCATACAGAGTTATGTGGATTATATGCAGGTATATTATGCATTTTTAGGCCCGTGGACCCCAAGTTAATTCCAGTTTTGTCAGTTTTCTTTGTGAAGATGATTTGTTTAATTTACAGTAACGATAGTGTAGGCAGGGATTTAAAGTCTCAATCAGTGATCAAATCATAAACAAATGGCCCCTTACCACCAAAACAAAAAAGCAAATACAATAAAACAGTAATGGTATTGGAGACAGGTTTTCATCCTCTAATTCAGTGCTTCTCAACATGTTTCGTGTCAAGGACTCCCAAAATGATAGACGTCATTAGGCCACATACCCCCATTTCACAAGCTTGTGTCTTGGTTATGATTAAGTCCACAGTTGCATAGATGGTAAATAAATAGCTGCATTTATATTTCGCTTTTTTCCAAAGTGCTTTACAATTTGTTCTTCACATTTTACCCATTCATTCACACATTCACACACCGACGGCGGAGGCAACCATGCAAGGTGCCAACCTGCTCATCGGGAGCAGTTAGGGGTTAAGTGTTTTGCTCAAGGACACTTCGATACGCTGCCTGGGAGGAGCAGGAATCGAACTAGTAGGAACCTCTGTATAACCAGACGACTGCTCTACCTACCGATGGGTTTCTCGTCCACATCAGACTCAGTGTGCTGCGTATCAAGGAAACCAAAAGGAATGTAATCCTGTTCAGAACAACAGGGCAGACTACATTATATTTGCATTTGTTAGCCATGCTAGCGATCTAATCAATCAATCAATCCATACCAAATCTAGATATGTAAAAGGTGACAGACTCACACTCAATCATGCTATTTTGGCAAAATGACATCCAGCTATTTTCGTTTGAAACAATTAGTCAGGGGAGTGCCATGGTTTCTCCATAGAGCTCCATTATACTTTTAGTCAGGGGAGTGTCATGGTTTCTCCATAGAGCTCCATTATACTTTTAGTCATGGGAGTGCCATGCTTTGTCCATAGATCTCCGTTATACTTTTAGTCAGGGGAGTGCCATAGTTTCTCCATAGAGCTCTGTTATACTTTTAGTCAGGGGAGTGCCATAGTTTCTCCATAGAGCTCCATTATACTGTTTTAGCACAGGTAGGAGGAAACTCAGTCACATGGTGTTTATTAACTTGTCTATAGCTGCCTCTATGTAGCTGAGGGGACACCACACCAGTAGAGAAGGTGAGATCTATGATCAGAATAGTCACATTAGTGCTGAGAACCATCATTCAAATTCATGATTGACTCGGCTCTTGATAAAAAGACAACAGGGAAATATGAGGTTTTTATAGGACGTTGTGTAACTTTTCAACTATTTCATGACATCCTTGAATATGTGAAACATATTAATTAATTAAATTTTTTTTGTAAAGAAAAGTTATTTTTCCAGCATCTTTTTCTTCCCTTGTATTGAACAAGCTGTGTTTGGTGGAAGTAGCAACACAGGGTTGTCTGAAAATAAACCCTGGTCAAATGGCAAGGAGTAAACCCCCCCCCCCCCCCCCCCCAGCACCTAAATAACATTTCAAACTGACGATACAACTTGGCAAACCCCATTTTACATTTAAGCATTACATCACACGCAGGAGTGGTTTGTGACCAATAAACCATGCCTAGGGGTGGTTGTTAGGCCCGAGGCGCAGCCGAGGGTCGTTAGACCCCCCTAGGCATGGTTTATTGGTCACAAATCACGACTGCACGTGGTGTAAAGCTTTTATACAACTGCCAGATTCATCCAACCTTATTTCTATACAATAAACACACATTAATCGAAGATTTATTGAAAAAACCATCCGCCAGAAAAAGTAGTTCCCACAACTCCATGTGGAAGCAGCTTGAAGTGCATCCAACCAAACTAACACATCCAACTGTGTATTATTGGAATGATTGAGAGAAGTTGCCTCATGTGGAAGCAGCTTGAAGTGCATCCAACCAACTAACACATCCAACTGTGTATTATTGGAATGATTGATTGAAAATTTATTAAAACGTTTTCTTTGCCCTATAGGAAAAAAACGTTTTCTTCGCCCTATTTTTTTATTTATTTCTTTTAGCCTAAACTTAACCAGTTGGAAACCAGGGGTACAGTAATAAAATTAGCAATCAACCAATCAATCAATTCAATAGACCATGCTCACTTAAAACAGCGCTGCTTCTCTCTCAGTCTGACTCCCCCGCTGTTGCAGACAGGAGTGTGTGTGTGTGTGTGTGTGTGTGTGTGTCACAGTGTGTGTGTGCGTGTGTGTGTGTATGTGTGTGTGTGTGTGTGTGTGTGTGTGTGTGTGTGTGTGTGTGTGTTTGTGGGTACGCCAGCGTCGGAGTGAGAGAGAACGCTGCAGTCAGTAGAAAGTAGGAAGGAAGAAATTTAAATCAATCAATTAATCTATCAATCAATCCGCGATTTTTCTTTTGTTCTAGATTGAGTCAAGACCCATCAATTACATCATCCAACATTGTTTAAAGGACTAACACATTCCCCTTGACAGAATCGCTTCATATTTAGTCGTTATGGTGCTTTCAACATAACCATTTTGTTGTCCGCGATCTTGTTTTCTCCCGGAGTGAGCCGGGGAGGGTTATGTGATTTGGTTGTGGGCGGGTCCTGAGCCCAGGACCGTGGATTGTTGCCAATAAAGACGTGTGAATGGCCAATCAGAATCGAGAAATTTGCATGCCGTTGTATAAAATACGGTACATTGTTAGCCCTAATCAAGTTCGGACGAATACAAAGTCAAAGAGATTTTATTGGAAGTAGTTCAACCTTTTATGTAAACAAATATAACCATAAACCATATAAATGAATAAATATAACCATAAACCATATAAATGAACAAATATAACCATAAACCATATAAATGAACAAATATCACCATAAACCATATAAATGAATAAATATAACCATAAACCATATAAATGAACAATATAACCATAAACTATATAAATTAACAAATATAACCATAAACCTAGTGAATTAAAATGTATGAAAATAATTTCATTTGAAAAAATAATTAACTATATTTATTACATGGCGTTTTCACATTCGCCGAAATGCTTGCTTGTGATTGGTCAACAGCCCCCCGACAGCGGTCATTATTTTTCAATAATGACCGCTGTTTTTTCAATAATGACCGCAGTGCGCAGCTGTTGGCAATCAAGCCCACATCAGTGCAGCAAATCAGACACACCTGCCGCGCTGCACTGACAGCGGAGTGTCAGCGGAGCCAGAACAGAGGCTGCCCGCGATAATAATAATCACTTTATTTGGGCTGACAGAGCCACAGAACAACTGCGATTTGTCAAATGAATTAGGTATATTGTTAGTAAGTTAGCCATGTAATAAGCGGGATAATGTATAGCCTACTCGGTCATTGTCGCAAAATAATTGACCTTCACTACGTTTAAAACACCTCGGCGCGGCGCCTCGGTATTTTAAACTCTGTCGCTCAATTATTTTGCGACAATGACCTCGTAGCCATACATTATCCCTTACATAACTATATCAATATATTAGTTATTCAACCCTTAGAGAGCCATCACTTATTTTTACGGGGGGCAGGGGGTCTTTAGGGGGACATGGTTAAACATGGTCAAAAAGACATTAAGGGACACCATAAAAAATTCATGCTGTGATTTGGTAAAGTTTCATGCGGCTGTGATTATCCTAGAGGTCACAATAGGTAATTTTATTCAGTGAGGTCAAGTTTATGAAAAAAAATTGTCTCACTAGAATTAAATGGCTACTATACAGACTAACATCATCACACTATATGAATTGAAAATGGGGGACCCTGATGGAAACAATCCAAACGTCTTTCTCAGGTCTGCATCCCCTTAACAATTGTATGTATTGAGCCGTACTGTATTGTACCCATTCTGCAATCTGTTAAATAAAGTTTTCATTCATTCATTCATTCATTCATTCATTCATTCATTCATTCATTCATTCATTCATTCATTCATTCATTCATTCATTCATTCATTCATTCATTCATTCATTCATTCATTCATTCATTCACACATTCATACAATTGGGCTCATTGGATCTACAAGAGTACCCCCTGTACCCCCACAGGGTCTTAACAAGTCTTAAAAAGGTCTTAAATAGGATTTTGATAGGTCTTAATGTTTTGGATTAGGAAGTTGCTTCTATGTTGCGCTAACTTTTCTGGATCTGTTTTAAATGTGTTTGGGGAAAATGTCCGGGCAGCTGCGTACACTAAACAGACTATCAGTCCCCCCCAACAATTCATGTGGAATTACTTCTTTCATAGTAATTTTCCTTCATACTTTTCTGCCAGTATTCTATTCTATTCAAAGTGGTCTTAAAAAGTCTTGAATTTAACTTGTTGAAACCATGAGCAGTGTTACGACCCTGGCTCAGAGGCAGGGGCGGGGCTAGGGGGTGGCTACTTGGGCTCAAGCCCCGAATGTTTTCTGAAAAGCCCCGAATCTATTTAAATTTTTTTTTTTTTTTTTGACAATTAATCATTGTTACATGAAAATATGTTTGCACCAGATTTAGCAGAAGCTAATTTCCATCTGTAGTCTATCCAGCTGCTAACTGTATTTGAGTGAGTTAAGTCTTGGTGTTATGGTAGACTCAGACCTAAGCTTTAAATCACAATCAACAAGTTGACAAAAACATAATTCTTCCACCTTAGAAACATAGCTTTTGAGATATGTGATAACACAGGCTGCCGGCATGTCTTTATGAATGGAAATATCGAATAAAAGAAACAACGATGAAAACCCGACTATACTCTGGTTTTCGGGGGTCCTGCCGCTCAACGTTCCGCGAGTTAACCCTAGATCGTAGATCCTAATATGAAAAACGATGTGATTTAATGTTCTATGTCTTACCTTGACTTTGTCTATTTTACTGCTATCTATTTTATGCTTTATGTCTGCACTTTATGCATTGCTCTTGATCTGCCAATGTTGTGCTCAATTTATGCCTGTCTTTTTTGTACTGCTGTGAAGCACTTTGAGCTGCAATTCTTGTATGAAAGGTGCTATACAAACAGTGTATTATTATTATTATTATTATTATTATTATTATTATTATTATTATTATTATTATTATTATTATTATTATTATTATTATTATTATTATTATTATTATAAATTATTATAGTTTGCTTCATTAATTAAAGGGTGTGAATTTAAGTGTTCTCTAGTGCCTTTTGTCTGCTTTAAGGTGGTGGTATAAGTTAAAGGTTGTGGTGTCGAAGTAAGCTAAGCCCCGGATCTCCTACAATCCTAAATCCGCCCCTGCTCAGAGGGAAGCAACATAAGGGGACACAGAAACCAACGGTCTATGTTTAAACCAAAAGACTATACTTGTTATGATATCTAGCGCAAACTAAAGATCAATGTGGTTTTGTATCAGATTTTTATCATCAATTACTAACGTCCTCGTATGAAATCCTCCACCTAGACTCAGTCTGGAGGAGGGATATACCAGACCTGGAAATAAATTTTGATTGGCAAGAAGCCTGGGCAAATGTTCGACTTGCGTCACGTAACCCGGACCATCAACAAATCAATCTTAACTATATTCATAGGACATACCTGACTCCTATAAGACTGAACAGAATGGGTCTTAAACAAGACTCCAGATGCTCCTTATGTACAAATGGGGACGAGGGTACATTTATGCACATGTACTGGGATTGCCCACCAGTTAAGATATTCTGGAAAGAAGTGACTCAGCAATTATCAAATCTCTTAACTCTGAATATACCTGTACACCCCTCTGTATTACTGTTGAATGATGTTTTTGAGTTTGCAGTCCCTATACAGCTAAAGAGATTGGTTTTATCTGGTATCACAGCGGCTAAAAAGCTGATAGCATCACGATGGTTTCAACCGAAAAAAATTTGCCGGAAGGTCTGGATTCTTACTAGGGATGCACCGAAATTTCGGCCACCGAAAGTTTTCGGCAGAAAATGGCCAAAAATGCCCTTTCGGCTTTCGGCCGAAAGAGTTTTTTCACCGAAAATATATCACCGAAACAGAAACAACCTGTAACCTAACGCGTGTTGTTGTGATGATGTCATCAAAACGCGGCTTCAGTCATTACATGCTCAACGTGAGCTCTTCAGTCCTGCGTTCTGCAGCCTGTGATAATTCCTCTTGGGACTCGGGGGAGTTGCGCTGTTTCTATGTAAACTCTGCGCGCAACGCGTCCAATAAATGCGTCTTTAACATGCTTTATATCCTTATTTACTATATGCCCGTTGCGGTTAATCACTGAGTGATCTAATATGCACATTCTTCAGAGCGAGAGGGGGGGGGATTGTGTTTCTCACATTGACGCTGTCTGTCGTTGATAATATAATCTGAAGAGCATTATTATTATTATCATTTTCGAGCATACACGTCGCGCGTCTACTGTGCCAAAGTCAAGAGAGCACATTCATCTGGGGGACTAGAAAGGTGCGCTCAGTAGAGCACCGATGTCCACATGTCTTCTCTCTCTCTATCTACCTCTCTCTCTTTCTTTCTTTCTTTCTTTCTCTCTTTCTCTCTCTCTCTGATTGATTGATAGATTGAAAACTTTATTAACAGATTGCAGAATGGGTACAATACAGTACAGCTCAATACACACAATTGTTAAGGGGATGCAGACCAGAGAAAGTCTTTCGTCTTGTTTACATCAGGGCCCCCCATTTTCAATTCATCAGGACATATGACATACCAGATTTGCAAATACAGTACTGTTTGTGATACAAAAAGACCCATAATAGTGATTATTTATTATTTAAGTTTTGCCATAATCATATATTTTTCCATAATCAGGTAGCTGAACAACATTGGTAAAAAAATTCTATTCTATGAATCATTTTCAACTGTTTCCTATTTTCGGTATCGGTTTTGGCCAAGAATTTCCCATTCGGTGCATCTCTAATTCTTACATATCTCGAAGTGATTTATCTAGAAATATCTACAGCAAGAATTTTGGGTCTCAGTGAATCCAAAATTACAATGTGGTTAGAAGTGGTGGAGAGAATAAAAACTAGCATATGAATGGTAGTGCCTGGTTAGGAGCGAATGATAATAATAATAATAATAATACATCTATTTTATATAGCGCTTTTCCAGGTGCTCAAAGACGCTTCACATTGGCAGGAGAGACAAACTATGGCAAAACAAAAAAACAGAACAAAACAGAACAAAAATAATACATGACAAAATAAAATAAAACCGACAGAATTAGAGGTCAAAAGCAAGATTGAAAAGGTGGGTTTTGACTTTTGAGGGCTGATTTAAAAGATGTCAGGGTGTTTGCATCACGGATATGGCTGGGGAGGGCATTCCAGAGGGAGGGGGCAGCAGCAGCAAAGGCCCTGTCGCCCCAGGTCCGGAGCTTGGTCGTGGGAGGTGTTAGGAGGTTGGCATCTGCAGACCTAAGGCGATAGCAAGTATTAGGTGTATACCACATTTATTTAAATGGTAATTTCATTGGATGTGCACTGTTAATTAATGCTTGTATATCTAATTTTATGTTATGTTTATGTTTATGTGTTTGTTTAAAAAATAATAAAAAAATAAAATAAAAAAAATATCAATGTGGTGGAAGGGAGGGAGACACTGTTCCAACAGTGTCTTCCAGCATCAGTGTGTCTGCATGTGTGGGTGGGGGAGGGTCTTTGAGCCCTGCCAGGCAGCGTGTATCACTTCCGCAACGGATTTAGGCGGATTTCGGTTTCGCCCGATTGGCGTGGCACGCCCCCGCGGCAGCGTTGCCGCTGCGCGCTGCTGTGCGCTGCTGTGCGCTGCTGTGTTGACGCTTGCGGCGGCGTGGACTTGACCTAGAGGCTGGAGTTCACTTCCCCTTTCACATCGCGCCACGCTGCTGTGCAGTCATCAGTCATCTAATAATATTGTCGCTTTTGTCAAGCTGTGTTGACGCTCGCGGCGGCGTGGACTTGACCTAGAGGCTGGAGTTCACTTCCCCTTTCACATCGCGCCACGCTGCTGTGCAGTCATCAGTCATCTAATAATATTGTCGCTTTTGTCAAGAATCACATTGCATAGTATATTGTATATTGTATGGTAACAGTCTCTGGAGCGCAACAGTAAGAAGCATTTGCACTGCAACTCGTACACCTTACTGTAAATTGTACCTCATCCCATTGCTGCTTTGCACTATAGCGTATTGTATATTAGTACATTGCATAGTATATTGTATGGTAACTCAGTTACTTCTATTCTGCATCGAACATTGTACATATGTCTATACTGAACAGCGTGACCTCTATTTTTACTTCTATTTTACATGCTATACTATTTTATTTCATACTTATCTTGTCTAGCACAGTCTCTAACAGTAACAGTAAGAAGCATTTTGGATAAAAGTATTCTGTACTTCTGTATGACAACAATGTATACCTTTCAAATGTTAAATGATAAATGATACACACCAGGGTTAGAAATTAACATTTTTTAACTTTTTTTGCCCCCCATAATTGATTTTCGGGGGCTTTTTTTTTGTATTTCGGGGGCACTGAATTTTTATGATAAACGGTAGGGGTGGGACGGTTCACAAAATGGACGGTTCGGTTCGTATCACGGTTTTGGGGTCACGGTTTTCAGTTCGGTTCGATATACGTAAATTTTTATAAAGAAAAATGTAACACTCAAATCTAAACATGCTTCTCATTTATTAAAAAAAAATTAAAAAGTTTACAGTGTTAGTGTTTACAGCCTTAAATAATGTTTGGCACACAAAGACCGAACTGACTGAAAAATATAGGCTACATTTGTAGTATTAACTTAGTGCAAACAAACAATATGCTCAGCCAGCACTAGACTTTCCTTTCTTTAATATAAACACAAAAAAACAATGTCAACCATGTTTAAATTCCCTGATTGTCAGTTCTTAATGGAAATATTCGTGTTCTGCTTGAAATTATTATGTATCTGTCTACATTTATTTAGACTAACATTATTTAAATATTGAGTGCAACTGTGGTGGATTACGTAATTCGGTGAGTTGGAACTATCTATGGGTTGGCGCCGGGTCCCCACGGACATTTTAGTGTCACGCACCTTCAGCTCAGGCAATGTTATTATCAGCTCCGGTAGCTCCGGTAACGTTAGGAGGTGATGGCATGCAGTGGGAAATCGGCAATAGTCCCGGTTGGAGTTAGTAAAACACAGTTGTATGTTAGCCTTCTTGGATGTTGAATAAACGCCTATCATTGTCTTTAAACACCCCGCCTCTCAGACTCCCATTTCCTCCTCTGCTAGCTAGTAGCTACTACGGTAACATTTCGTTGACTGTATTACCTCGCGGGCTGATTCTATAGTTAAAACGTGCGTTGTGTTGTACAAACCGCTAACGCTATGGCAAGATGTGTGTATGCCTATGTAATGTTAATGGCTATGTTTTTAAAGTCGTAATGAAGATTGATTTAGATTGTGCTTGCCATTTGTACACAAACTGACTAGCACCTGGCTCAGCTGCAGTGCTGCTGCTGCAGCAGCCAGTGCTCACCTCCGCCAAATGATTTTTTTTTATTTGCGCGTCATCTGAACCGTACGATACACCGACGCGCCATTACCGGATAAATATATATATATAATTAGTAAACTGTCGGGGGCATTTTGTGCCCCCCTTAACTGATTTTCGAGGGCATTTTGTCCATTTTCAAGGGCATTATGCCCCAAGCCCCCGTTCATTTCGAACCCTGATACACACTGAAATCTACGCTCTCTCATCCTGCTTTCCACAACGCGACAATATTATTAAACAGCAGCTCTGTCATTGAAGTGGGAAAAGTGAGCATTAAACGGCAGCTCTGTCATTGAAGTGGGAAAAGTGAGCATTAAACAGCAGCTCTGTCATTGAAGTGGGAAAAGTGAGCATTAAACAGCAGCGCGTCTGCACTCAGAAGATGGTGCGACAATATTGCTCTGGCGTTGAAGTGGGAAAGCGGCAGTGAAGTCCGCGCTGCGCGCGCGTCAACACACAGGCAGCGGCAGAGTCAGAGAGGGGCGCGTATAGCGGCGTGGGTCACGTGGCCGTCGCGGCCAATCAGGCGAACCCGGAAACCGAAATCCGCCTAAATCCGTTGCGGAAGCGATACACGCTGCCAGGCAGGTGTCCAATTAGCAGCAATCAGCTGCAACACAGGACACCGGATTAACCAAAAGCATGGTACATAACATTTCCCCCACCAAAATGGTTGCCCAGGAGGCAACCACTACACATCAAACCACCAAACAGTGAGTCACTACCACAAAGCGGCAATGGGTCGGCCCCTGTCGAACACGACCATCAACGTTGTCGAATGCTCCCCACACGAGAACATTCGACAATGTTGTTTAATACTTGTAAACAACACCTCCCCGACTCTTGGGCAAATAAGCCCCCCCCAAAATGTATCCTGCTGGACCCAGATGGTGTGGATCTGGTGGGAACATCCGATCTGTCTTCCCCACCACCTGTTCTACTGAGGCGCCAGGCCTAAAAGCCAATCCACCCATGAACAGATCATCCCAAAACAAAAACTTTATTTGAACAGGCCGCTCCACCGATACCGACCTGTCAAAAAGGCATCAAACTGGAAACAGCATGAGAACTAAGCTCACTGCTCCCTGGACAGAAAACAGGAAAACAAAGTAAACCACGGCTCCCTGGCACCGCCACCGAGTCCGTCTCCCCCACTCCTGGCATCACCTGTTCAGGAGATAGTAAGTCATGCCTCTCCAGGGTGGGATGCACCGCTTCAGGCATGTCAACACCACCGCTGGAACACAGTAATACGTTATCCACAGAAACAGCCATGACATTCACACCATTCAAAATGGCGGCACAAAAACCAACGTCATGACTCAAAATGGTGGCACACACATCAACTACGTCACAATCAAAATGGTTGCCTCATTAGACTAGGTTGTGAAGGCTGCTCCTGCTCAGGGAACAAAATAAGTACCAGCTAACCGCCAATGGCTGGTAAAAAATCTGCCTGGCTGGTAGTTTTTAAAATCTTTAAGTTTGTTCCCTGAGAGCAGAGCTACACAGCAGTGCGCCTATTTTGCGAGCCGAAATAAGTCTGTGGTTTTTTCTTCTTCTCACAACGGGTCAAATGCATCTAACATGCATTGCATCGTCGCCATTCCTTTATGCTCACATCGCCCGAAATGAACAGTGTGTGTGTCCCCGACCCCACTTCTATGTTTCAATAAATTATTTGCATTTAAAACTATTAACGCTGACTCATTCCTTCAGTCCACTCAAAATTATGCTAATATTCCTTATGTTGTTTATGATATTAATTGAAAATAGCATTTGAGAGTATTGTATAGTAATAATAACACATGGCGATATACTAAAAAGCTATTTTAAATTTTTGGCTGGTAAAAAATCTGCCTGACTGGTAGTTTTTAAAATCTACCAGTCAAATGGCTGGTAAGTCAAAGTTAATTTTGTTCCCTGCTCCTGCTGTACAGGACACAGGTAACTAGGTTGACTAGTATACCTAGCATACCCAGTAGGGCGGGCCATACTTTTTTTTTTTTGGAAAATCAATCGAGTGGGGTGTCTAAAATACGTGTTTTTTTGTGGGGAATTCAAATATGGGATTATTTTTCTAATCGGATAACTCCTACCTACATTGTTTTGGATTTCAAAATGGCCGATTTGACCATTTTTCACCCCTTGGCCATACATGGATGCCAACATGAATCTGAAGGAAATCATAACATGCAAGGTGTCTAAATGATGTGTTTCTTAATGGGGAATTCAAATATGAGTTCATTTTTGGGATAGAATAACTCTAACCTACATAATTTTGGATTTCAAAATGGCCGATTTTACCATTTTTCACCCCTTGGCCATACATGGATGCCAACATGAATCTGAAGGAAATCCTAACATGCAAGGTGTCTAAATGATGTGTTTCTTAATGGGGAATTCAAATATGAGGTCATTTTTGGGATAGGATAACTCTAACCTGCATAATTTTGGATTTCAAAATGGCCGATTTTACCATTTTTCACCCCTTGGCCATACATGGATGCCAACATGAATCTGAACATTAACTGTTGCTGCAGCAAAGACAAAAAGATTCCTGTGAAAGATATTGCCTACATCAAGGGACAGAGGGAAAAGGTTGGAAGTAAAGGACCACACCAAATGGCTGGAGCTGATCTGCCTGAGCACAAGAGACAGGTGAAAACATTGGAAAGGCAGGGGATGGAAAAAGAAGGCAGAGAAAAGGAGAAGGGGCAAAGAAGAAAGCTTTGCAGCAGCAGACAAGGTTGCCAGGAAGGATTTTGAGAGCTTCCTTACAGTCCCTGAAGTTGAGCTCATTCCTGAAACTGACCCTGCAGCTTCAGCAAAGCTACGGAAAAATTATGATGAGATTCCAAACATCGCCCTTGCTAGTGTAAGGTATGGCATAGGTCTAAGGCCAACTGCAGCTATAGCAACTGCAGCTCTGATTGATGCAGGACTCATCTTAGAAGATGACACAAGTAAAGTGATTGATAAGAACAAGGTTAAGAGAGCACAAGAAAAGTTGATGCAAGAGCTGGGGGAAGAGTTTGAGGAGAAGTGCAGGGAAGAGGGGGGGATCTCCTGTATCCTCTTTGATGGGCGGATTGACATGACCAATGTGATGATGGAAGCTGAGGGCAGTGACCAATCTTTTCCTGCAAAGATCAAGGAAGAACACTATAGTGTTGCTAGTGAGCCTGGCAGCAACTATCTGTTCCACTTTACACCAGAGAAAGCAACTAAAGAGGAGTCCCATGCAGAGAGGATTGCTAAGGTCCTGTTTGCCTGGCTGAAAGAGAGAGGTTCTGATAAGACCTTGTGGGCCATTGGAGGAGACTCGACCAATGTCAACACTGGAGTGAAGGCAGGTGTAATGCGGAAGCTGGAGCTGCACCTGGGGAGAAAGCTGGTCTGGTTGGTGTGCAACCTGCACACTGGTGAACTTCCACTGCGCCGTCTCATTGTTGAAGTTGATGGGGCTACTCTGTCAGACAACAAATTGTCTGGGCCAATAGGACAGCTCCTTGATTCTGTTACAGACTTGGAGATCAATCCTAACTTCACCAGGATCTTTCTTGGCCCTCCGCTGATCAAGCTGCCTGAGAAGATCATTCAAGATCTCTCAACTGATCAACACTATGGCTATAAGCTGGTCTGTGCAATCAGGGATGGAGTGCTTTCTGCAAGGCTGGCTCTGCTGGAGATTGGACCGGTAAACCACAGCCGCTGGCTCACCACAGCAAACAGACTCCTCAGGCTCTGGGTGTCAAAGCATCAACTTAAAAGAAAGAACCTGAATAATCTACAATGCATTGTGGAATTCATCATTGGAGTGTATTATCCATGTTGGTTCAACATGAAGGTCAAGCACTCCTGGATCGAAGGGCCTAGGCACATCCTGTTTCAGCTGGACTGCCTCAAGTCTCAGAGGAAGGAGGTGCTGGATGTTGTGATGCCAACTGTGAGAAGATCTGCTTGGTATGCCCACAGTGAAGCCATCCTCCAAACACTGCTGTGCTCTGAGGATCAAAAAGAGAGAATTGAGGGGGTGGAGAGAATCCTGGCCATCAGGGGAGAGGGGGATCCAGACACTCAGCTGGGAGACTCCTGTGTCAGGATCAGAAGAACACCTCACATCAATAGTGACGCTTCCAGCATTGGTGGCTTAATCAGCTGGTCAGAAGATGTGTCAGAGCCACCTCTCACCTGCTCCCTAAGCACCTCCGAGGTGAAGAACTTCATCAACACCCCCATGGAGGTTCTCGACTGGCCTTGCCACACACAAAGCATCGAGAGGGTTGTTAAAATGGTGACTGAGGCCTCTGCTAAGTACTTTTCATAAGAAAAAAGGGATGGAGGGATCAGGGCTCAGGAGACCAGCAGGAGGCTGATGTCCAAGAATGAATCCAAGCAGGACTTGTGCAACCTGATCAAATTTAAGAAGATAGATGATTGATGGAGCCCCATGGATTTTCTCAATAGGCTACATTGAGACGTTTGTTAAAATGGTTACAGAGGTTTCTGCTGAGTAGTTCTGGAAAGAGCTCACCTATTTATGGCTGACGTTGACTTTAAGTTTGTGTTTGTAGGTTGGTGGCTAAAGCAGTACAGTAGGAGATCTTGCCATCCAAGAATGAGTCCAATCAAGATATTGGAACCTGGCAAAGTTCAAGAAGTCAGGAAATCGAGATTTAGCACTTAGGTGTTTGTGTGCATTACAAATACAATTTATTATTGTTAGTATTATTATTATTGATCTTTGGAGTTGTATCCAGTTATATACAGTTCACTTGTTAATAAATTTGATGGCTTTGTCATTATAAATGATTTCCCATATATTTTTTATCTTTGCAATTTTGTAATACAATACCAATGGGTTCAAATGGTAAAATCAGCCATTTTGAAATCCAAGATTATGCAGGTTATATTTATCCTATCCCAAAAATGACCTCATATTTGAATTCCCCATTAAGAAACACATCATTTAGACATATTGCATGTTAGGAATTCCTTCAGATTCATGTTATCATCCATGTATGGCCAAGGGGTGAAAAATGGTAAAATCGGCCATTTTGAAATCCAAAATGATGTAGGTTAGAGGTATCCTATCCCAAAAATGAACTCATATTTGAATTCCCCATTAAGAAACACATCATTTAGACACCTTGCATGTTAGGATTTCCTTAAGATTCATGTTGGCATCCATGTATGGCCAAGGGGTGAAAAATGGTCAAATCGGCCATTTTGAAATCCAAAACAATGTAGGTAGGAGTTATCCGATTGTAAAAATAATCCCATATTTGAATTCCCCACAAAAAAACACGTATTTTAGACACCCCACTCGATTGATTTTCCAAAAAAAAAAAAGTATGGCCCGCCCTAATACCCAGTGCCTGGCAGAGAGTCAGTGGGGTCACGTGAATCAACATTAGAATCATCAACTGACATACTGGGATCATCCCTGCTTACAAGTGAAACATCATGAACAGTAGAGCTACTGTGGGAAGGCTGGCAGCTTAAGTCAGGCCTTGTAGCCTCTTCAACACCAGAAATGGTGCCACCTGTGGTGCCCACTAAACTAAATATTTTAACAGCATACAAGTAATCAAATCTAATCACAAAGTAAGGGCATACTCACCTGTTTGAAGACCGGCTCAAGCCCCCACGTTACACAACACCTGATCACTACCCAAACTACAGCACCAAGACACATCATGTAAGATATTTTTTTTTTTTTTTTTTTTTTTTTTTTTACCAAAGGCAATTTGCCTAACCAAACAAATCTAGGGGTAATGTTTTCCAAATTCACTCCCGGACGAGCGCCCAATTTGTTACGACCCTGGCTCAGAGGGAAGCAACATAAGGGGACACAGACACCAACGGTCTATGTTTAAACTAGAGGTGGGCATAGATAAAAAAATTTAATCTAGATTAATCTATCTGCAATCCTGGATTTAATCTAGATTAATCTAGATTAAAATGGCTAAAAAAAAAAAAAAAAACTGCCGAAGGCATTCAAAATAATGTGTGTTCTACCCAAATAATCACCAGAAGTAAGTCCTTACTTTTTCTTTCCTCCTTATGTTTCTCAGGCCAGGTGGCCCATTACACCATGAGCCCATCTCCCGTTTCCAAAATGCATTACAGACTGTTTGAAAAAGCTGTTTTGCTATGATAATTGGTAATGAAATATCAAAATAATGTTCAATAAGATGTACTTATGTTTAATAAGTTGTTTTATTCAGAAGTTAACACAAATAAATAATATTACCAGTACAGTACAGTATCTAGCACACTCTCAGGAGCAAAACAGAAAGAATCATTTCAAACTTGAACTATGTGACATGGCTTGAATTAGGCCTGCCGCGATAAGCAATAAATCGATTAATTGCCGCGATAATTAAAATTAATGCAATGATTTTGACGGGCGCGATTAATTGCTATTTGCGCGTTTGTTTTAATGAGGCGGAACCAGTGCCCCTTGTCAGTCACTGTCCGTGTTGGGAGGCGGGCCGCTGGCTTTACTACAGAGCAGAGAGCACAGCACAGGAGCTCCGTGGGGCAACACCACATAGCTTAACTACATTTCTCAATAGTGTTGCTCCTTTTAACCAAGTAGCGTTATTTGTAGTGTAACGTTAGCGTTTTAACGTTAGTAGCTAACGTTAAAACGAACTTAAAGTTAGTTGTTCACCAACAATCTCAACATTTGTTTTATCATTAGCTCATGTCGATCTACTAGTAGCATCAGCAAGCTAACGTTAGCTGGCCCCAGTCCACTAGCAGCATGTCGATCTACCAGCAGCATCAGCAAGCTAACGTTAGCTGGCCCCAGCCCATTAGCAGCATGTCGAAGTAGTAGTAGTAGCATCAGCAAGCTAACGTTAGCTGGCCCCAGTCCACCAGCAGCATGTCGATCTACCAGCAGCATCAGCAAGCTAGGATAATCACAACAATACTTCCGGTCCGGTCGGTGGGCTTCAAAATAAAAGTCTAAAACACCGGAAAAGACGGAGCGGTGGGCTTCAAAATAAAAGTTTTGGGAAATAAATTTCTCAAAAAAAAATTCTCTAACCGGTCGCAATAATATCGCTTATCGCGATATTTTCGGGGGCAATTAATCGCCCAGCAAAATTTGTTATCGTGGCAGGCCTAGCTTGAATCAACTGCTCCAGTGGAGTTGCTCAGTGGCCAATGGTGTCAACTGTGGTTGTACTGGGCAGCTCCCAGGTGTGAATGGAACTGTGTGAATGTGAAGCAGGGCGTTCCTGAAAAAGAGCATCTGTGCTCAGCGAACCTAGCCTGTGTAAATAAAGGTACATTTTCTTTTTAATTAATTATATTATCGCGCGATACTAGTATAGCGTTAACGCAGCACGTTAACGCCGTTAACGGCCCAGCTCTAGTTTAAACCAAAAGACTATACTTGTTATGATATCTAGCACAAACTAAAGATCAATGTGGTGGAAGGGAGGGAGACACTGTTCCAACAGTGTCTTCCAGCATCAGTGTGTCTGCATGTGTGGGTGGGGGAGGGCCTTTGAGCCCTGCCAGGCAGGTGTCCAATTAGCAGCAATCAGCTGCAACACAGGACACAGGATTAACCAAAAGCATGGTACATAACAAGCAGGAACTCTGTTTTTAGAATAGGGTTTCACATGAGGTCAGTACCTTCACTCTAGCTTTAGGATTGAGCCGCTACAGCCTCTATAAGACAGTAATGTTGGCCCCTGCAGGTCTGTTAGGTGAAGGTGAACTGTATTTAAAAATGCATGTCAGTTATGCTTGAGATTAGGGCTGGGCGATATGGAAAAAAATCATATCGTGATAACGATATGATAATTTTATTTTATTTCTCGATATCGATAATTATCGAATTGTTATAAGTATAAAAAAAAGAAAAAAAACATTTTTTTTTTTTTTTTTTTTAACAACAGATGTATGTTTATTTTGCAGCAATTCTTTGTCATTGCCGCCATCTTTAGTGTTACATCCCCTCACACTCCAGTTCTCAGGCTGCAGCTGGTTTAAAAGCTAAAGTAAACCGGCTTCTCTGCTGGCTGTGGCTCCAGAGGAGTTGAACAGTTCTGGCTCTGCTAGTTTATTTTCGATCTTTTGGCGCTTTTTTGGTGGACAAACCACCGCACATGTGCACTGTGACTCGTGACTGGAGTCTAGTTCTGCTAGCACACATAGCCTACTGTGTACAGACGGTTTCAAAATGTATTTTAAATTAGAAAGCAAACAAAATAAATGGACAAGAGAAAAAGAAATCTGAATTTGGTCAGTATTGTCATTTGGACAAGCAAAGCCATTACTTTAAGTTGCAGGCAAGAAAGACAAGTCTGTCCACTGTCTCTGGTTTTAAAACTGCCCTGTTGCAGGTAAAAAAAATTAAAAAAAAAAAAAAAAAAACGTTTTTTTTTTTAATTTCGATATTCGATATCGATTATTCAAATATATCGCGATATTTATCGTTATCGTTATATCGCCCAGCCCTACTTGAGATATCTTATGTTGTCGTTAAAGGCTTTTTAAATCTCTACTACTGACTAGAGTAGACCGCATGTGGTCAAACTCCTAACTATAAAATGCCATCTTTTGAATGAGCTGAAAGCAACATCAAATGTCAGCATGCTTTTGTATTTATTCTATTTTGTATTTATTTTAACTTGTTTTGTATTTATTTAACAACACAACCTCAAGACCCCTACGCTCTGCATCTTCTGGCCCTTAGCTGCCAGAGTTGTACCCCTCCTACTGACTTGTTATAATCTGTAAATCGCTTTGGATAAAAGCGTCAGCTAAATGTATTCTTCTTTTTTTGCATAAATAAATACATTGATCTCTTAATTCTACAATATGTATCGGTAACTAATACTATCCAAAGGCAAACTAGAATTACCGTAAAAATGTGGGGGTCGCCAAATAATTGTCGACTTTGTGATTAGCTTACCAGAACGGCCGATACATGACCACCTTCAATGGAAGAACTTCATGTATTGGATGAGACATCGAAGAACAAGATATATACTAGTACATTTTTTATTCTGCGTCAAAGTTGCCAATGGGCTTGTAGGGGATTAGAATTCCTCCCAGTTTTTGTGACAAATCAGGTGTTTAATGTCTTGTTGGTATACTAATCGTCCGTTCCTTTTACGTTCTTCTAGAAGTGTCAGCTGTCCTGCAGCTCCGGAGGAGACGGGTGGGCGAGCGCCTGGCTGCAGCTGCAGAGGAGATATTTGGGGTTTTAGAGAAAACTGTCACAGAATACGAGGAGGACGCCTGCCGCTCGGACCTGCAGATAGACCGCCAACGCCGACAGCTGGACGCCTTTCAGAGACAGAAGAGAGAGTTAAAAAGTGAAGGTATGTAAGTTATTATATTATTTTCTGAAAATCTATATGATTTTTAAGAATCCCATCATATAATTTCGAGGACAGCAACACCCAGGAGTTGGCTGCAACCGCAGTTCTCTTGAGAGTTAAGACTTGGTTGGAGTTAAACCTGCACTATGGAACTTTTTCATGAAGAAATATCACTTAAGCTACATTACGGAGATGGACAGAGTTTGACTGAATAGGATAAACTCCTCAGGTGTGAAACACAGTTAGTTAACCTTTTCACTGCCACACTACAGAAGGTTAACCCTTTACTATCACACGGTAACCCTCGGTAGTGTGATAGTAAAGGGTTAACCTTCTGTAGTGTGGCAGTGAAAGGGTTAACACATTCATGGCCAGCTTTTCATTACAAGGTTTCACTGTGCGTGAGGTTGTTTGTAGAGCTAAATCTATATTTTATATTATTGCTATGTGTCCATTGTCATTGTCAATTGACAGTATACATCATACCTTGACTGGGTGGATGGCTATGAGAACAAGGCCCGATCAAGCTGAAATTGACGTCAAATCGCTCTTACCTGTCGCCGGTTGGATTCCAAAAAGAATTTCCCAGTTATTGATCGCCATCTGGTAGATCGATATGTCCATTGGCTGATGCTATATTCCTTTACTGCATACTGAATTCGGCGTCGCAATAAGTATTCCAGGCGATCGGTTGAAGCCATAGCTTCAGGCTAACAGAAAAGTTAACCCGGAATGAAAAGAAAGTGACACCCCGTCTGCAACAAGGATTACTGCATTCTCGAGACATCGCCACTACCAGGATCTGGCCGGTACTGCACTTTCCAAGTCCCAATAGGCATTTTACAGCCAACATACAGCTCTGTGACAACATCCGGGATATTAGAATGGAATAAAAACAAAAACAAGCTTAACACGTATACGTGGTTGGCCTTCAGCGGTCGGCTCCGAAACACGTATATATACGTGGTTGGCCAGGAATGTGTTAACACTTTGGTCACCAGGCTTATATTCTTAAAGGGGAACTATCTTATAAATGGCCTTTTTCAGTGTTTAGCATTGTTTCCTAGCTATGTGGACTTATATTAATATGATCTATGTCTCTAATTCTCATATTGGCACATTCTTCCAATTCTCCTCTCACAATATTCACCCTCACTGAACTGAGTCATCTGAAAATGTGATGATCTGTGATGTCAGAGAGACTCAGCTGCATGATAATGTGGCAGATGCCACCAGGCCACACAGTGGTTTAGGAGCCCAGCCTCAAAACGGCTCGAGATCTTGAGGTAGAAAAATGCTGTTTTTGAGGACTTGATTAGAAATACAAAACAATGAATTAAAAAAATATATAATTACAGAGGTGTTTCATAAACTCAAAGGAATGGTGTAAAAGTGCCCAAATAGTGAAAGAAATAGTAAAATAGTTCCCCTTTAATATACCATCCTCCGCCAGCTCTATTTGTCTATGGGGATGTTTACCTTCTTTGCAGGGCTATAACTTTTTAAATTGTATTGCTAAATTGACATTACTATGGCCCATTCAACGTCAAGTATCTATTGTTCAGGGTGTAGCAACGTTATACTTTTTCATTCACATATTCATACTAAAATACGGTCTAAAGTATAAGTATGTTTTTATCGTTTTCTGCAGCTTTCTCCAGAACGTGATTTATAGCCCCAAATGCATTATATTGATGATCAAATACAGTTTGATAGGAATCTGCGCGAGATAAAAAATTTCAAATGGACGTGCTTCTAGAAGTTACTACTGATCATCTGATGTTGACCGGATGGGGGGGGGGGTCGTTTATAATTCCGTGGCCAACGTTAGATGATTCATCTAGTGTGGGTGATATGATCATTAGAGCAGTTAGTATCGAACACGTTAAAAAATAACGCTGAATCTTACCGTAGCTTCCTCATAGCGTTGGGCGATGAGGAACAGAAATATTCCTATTAGGGGATGTAGAAATATGTGATCCATTTCCAGGTTGTATAATAGTATATACGTCCAAATCATGTTGTTTATCGAGTTATTAGTAACGGATTGCTATCCGTTGTGTCTAGCTCGAGTCCTGGGACTATTACCGAGTGATCGGACCGAATTGGAATGAGCACCAGCTTCCATTTCCTGTTTCCGCGATCCGCCGATTGGCCACCAGATGGCGCTCTTGAACCGTTGGAGAGTTGAGAGGGGATCAACAGTAGATCTCAGTCTCCGGGGGAGAAATATGATTTCGATCACAGATTTTTGAAATATTGATATCAAAGACGTGGTACGGCGTCTTTGGCAGAATGAGCATGGCAGGGAATGACGTGGTACGGCGTTTTTGGCGACCATAGTGGTAACCTGCTGTTGTGTGGCAGTGAAAGGGTTAACCTTCTGTGTATTGTCGCAGTGAAAGGGTTAACCATTTGGTAGCACGGCAGTGAAAGGGTTAAGGACATTCATTATTGTTTATTGTATCATTTTCTTTTCTTTCTTTTTTGTAAATTTTTTTAATTTACCTTTTTTTTTTAAATAAAATGAAACATATGCACCAACAACACTCCCACCCTCCTCCATCCCACCACCCCTCCAGTTCAACTGCCCTCCCCTCCCAAGATTATTGTATTAAAAATGTCTGTCCAGTAGCTGGTGAGAGCCGTAGAGGACCAGAACATGTGTATCAAGTCTGCAACATTCACTGTTGTTGATCAGTCCACTGGGTCCTGAACTGAAACTAGGGGGGTCACCACCAGGAACCTGAGGATTAAATTATGAATATTAGGGTTATGAATCAATTATCAAACCATGCTCAATGCCTCATGATTTCTGTCTGTTCAATCCCATTCAATAAATTGTGATTTTAATATATATATATATTTTACACTATTTCCCTTCATAGTAGAACATGGTGTAAAGGGGTTTATTTTCTTCCATCCCAACAGAACGCCAGCAGGCTGCTGGATGCAAAGAGGAGGTTTCTCCGGAGCAGGATGAGAGGAGCCCCGGTCTGGGCCAGGAGGACCCAGATCCCTCACAGATCAAAGAGGAAGAGGAGGAGGAGAACTGGGCTGGCCAGAATGACATCATGAAGGTCACGGTACTTCCTATGTGCGCCGAATTCCTCCACGGTCAAGGTGGCCTTCTTTCCTCCCATCCCTACCCGACCCGAGGTGCACAGAACCGGCTGGGAGACCCGACCCGAGGGGCACAGAACCAGCCGGGAGACCCTCTCCCCGGCACTTCAGCGGAAGAGATGGAGACCGACGGAGAGGGCTGTGGAGCATCGGAACCAACCAGCGACTGTCGGAATAATTCAGACCCGTCTGACACAGAGAATGAAGACGCGGGGAGAAAATGTGATTGGACGGAGAGCGGAGATCCTCAGTTAGGCACAACAAAACACATATTGAAAAAACAAATGTTTGGCATCAGCTCAAAGTGTAAGAAACCCGCAGAACCGTCCCATCAGAAATCGGTTGCAGTGAGTATCGGCTCTTCCTATTGCTGTAAACTGTGTGGAAAGTCTTTCTCTTACAAAGGTTTCTTGATCAATCACGTACAGAGACATGAAACGGGTGCAGATCTCTGTGGGGTATGTGGGCACTCTTTAGAAGCTGGAACCGATCTGATGTCTCATCTCCAGACCCACTCGGAAGAGACGGAGGTTTGCCACATTTGCGGGAAGCAGTTCGGCACCATCAACGCTTTGGAGAAGCACGTAGGCGCTCACACCGGAGACATGCCGTACAAATGTCTCATCTGTGGTAAGGGATTCGACCACAGTGGACATCTGAAAACCCACATGAGGACCCACACAGGGGAGAAACCATTTGTCTGCAGCGTGTGCGGCAAAGCCTACACTCAAAACGGAAACCTGATGGCGCACATGCGAGCCCACACGGGAGAGAAACCGTACACCTGCAGCTTCTGTGGCAAAGCGTTCCACCGTAACGGTCTCCTTCAAACTCACCTGAGGATTCACACCGGCGTCAAGCCGTACACCTGCGTTTTCTGCGGCAAAGGGTTCACTGACAATAGGAATTTGAAAAGACACAGTATGGCTCACACGGGCGAGCAGCCGTACAGCTGCAGCCTCTGTGGGAAAGGTTTCAAGCAGAATCAACATCTGAAGTATCACATGGCAAACCACACGGGGGAGAAGCCCTTCAAGTGTGAGGTCTGTAACAAAGGGTTTGTCCTCGAGAACGATTTGAGGCGTCACGTCAAGACGCACTTGGAAAAGAGGCCTGTTGTTGGACAGAGCAGTGCTGTAGTAGATAAAGATTCACCGGGTACAGAATCCTGAGAAACCATGAAACACATGAAAAACATACCAACACTAGAATTATTACTTTATAGTTGACTTGATTGGTCCTGCCCGCTACAATGTAATAATGAAATTGGAATTATCACAAGGTTGCAAACCCTGCCCACCTTCTACTTCATACAAGCTAGTGAAGGTAATGTATCTGATTTTCATCATGTAACCAATGTTGAAAATGTACGGCAGTTTTCCAGTGATATTAAAATACAAATAAAAAATCTTTTGTTTCTTTATCAAGAAATAATATTTTTTGCTTTCTTGAATTAATGTCCAATTGATTTAAAATAAATATTAGTTACAGTTGGGGTTTGCAAGTAGTAGATCAATAGGATTACAGTAATGTCATTACAAAATATATGGTATGGGAACTGTAGTCTATTAAAACT
Organism: Notolepis coatsorum; assembly: GCF_963971535.1. Lineage (NCBI taxonomy): Eukaryota > Metazoa > Chordata > Actinopteri > Aulopiformes > Paralepididae > Notolepis > Notolepis coatsorum. The sequence goes on along the minus strand of NC_140174.1, from coordinate 133,774,417 downwards.
TATCACAGGTACTTTTCAGTTATGGCCGGGCTACTACTAGCCTACTAGGGCTGGGTCATTGAGTTTCAATTGTGATTTTGTCTTCCCATGATCATGAAAACAAGATAATCAAGATAAGAGTGAGAGTGGTGGTCAACATTCCTAAATAACGTGTAGAAACCAGATGGAATGGCGTCAATAACTATAATAATTATTTGGGATAATTACCTGGCAAGAGATTCTGAGTAGTTGTAGAGCAACCCTTTAGTAAATAACTGACTCACTAGTGTAAAGCCATTGTTAAACCGTTTGGCTCGAACACGATATGTTTGTATACAGCAAATCAGCAATACCAACTGGGTCACGTGACTAAGTTGCCCCCTACCTGCGTGAGCTGCTGCACTAAAAAAGTACGACAGGGCTCTATGGAGAAACCATGACACTCCCCTGACTAAAAGTAGTTTCAAACAAAAACGGCTGGATGTCATTTTGCCAAATTAGCATGGCTGTGAGTGTGAGTCTTTCACCTTTTAGATTTCTAGCTTTGGCATGGATTGATTGTTTAGAATGCTAGCATGGCTAACAAATGCAAATATATTGTAGTCTGCCCCGTTGTTCTGACCAGGATTACGTTACGTTCCTTTTGCCCTGTCGAGTCTGACGTAAACGAGAAACGTGTCCATAATATTACAGTTATAATATAAGATCTCTTTTAGAGCTTTTAGAAAGGTGTGGAACAAAAGTGTTGTTTTTTTCCACCAAGAAATTATTGATTAATGAATTTATCATTTTAAAAGTCTTTGCGGGTCCAAAATGAATGTTGTTGTTTACATGTTGCGTGCATGTATTGCCTCCCTACTTCCCATTCCCCCACGTGGAATGCACCTGATTGGATAAATGACGTTCTGATTCTCTAGTTTGAATTCTAGTTGTCTATCTATAGCACCTTTAGCCAAACTACACATTTCTTCTGAGTGTAGCTTTTCTGTAGTTCAACTCCTTCCTGTGGGAAGTCATTGGTAGCTTGCAAAACTGCTTTCAAAGTAGCTTCCCCCACCCTGCCCAACACCACGTGAACTTAACTAAATTTTTTGTAACCAAAGATAACCATCTCTGATTTTACATATCTGATTTCCAAGCAAGGCATTGGAATACACTGAGGTTGTAGAACGTGCATCGGCTATCCATTTTATTTATTTATCTTTTTTCTTTTTAAACTGTCAACATACACAGACAATATCAAAAGAACACATCAAAATAAAGCACATACCCATGAAACGGAAAATAGCAAAAACCAGTGACGCAAACAAAATGTAATGTAAAATAATAACATTAGATAGAAATAAAGGGATCATCCCTATGTTCCCCGGGTCCTATGTAGGCCGGGTGCGCGTGCGTCCTGCGTTCCCCGATTGATTGATTAATTGATTGAACATTTTATTAATTTTTATTATTTTATTAATGGCCGCCTTGTTTCGAACTGGTTAAGCTTAGGCCCTCTTTCGAAGTTGGTTAAGGTTAGAGTTTGGAATCAGGGCTGGTGGTCTGACTATCTATCGCTACCGGGGAACATAGGACCCGGGGAACATAGACATGCTCCCGAAATAAAGATGCGCATATGTAATAAAACATTTTTAAACTATTGCATGCATTCATTGTTTTGATGATTTTTTTTTGTTTTGTGAGGTAGAAATCGTTCTGTCAATGTCACTTTGTTTGTATGTATTGTATACATTTCTCTGCGCCGCCGCAGTAGTTGCAGGTAGGTAGGTATTTATTTAGACAACATACAGTTATACTTCGTATGGCATCGCTCCCGCTCTGAGCCTTACGAGATACTCCATATCGCCTGTGATACCTAATGTATCTCCCACGAACAAAACACATGCACCCCACCTGTATGGGGCCCCGCCCCTTATGGTGGTACCACCCATATAATCATGACTCTGGTCATGACACACCCTTCCTCTATTTTCGTCCCAGCGCACTGGATGCTATGCACTATGCGAACTAGTGGAAATGAAAAGATTAAGGAAGATTAATAATGTTGAGGGCTTACCGGAGGATTGTGTTTCCCTGGATTCTCCGGAGCTTGTTTTGACGACGCAGACCTGTGCTGGTGGTTCCTCGGCTGACGGCGACGGACCGAGGAGCAGCGTGCAAGGTTTGGCTATCGGGTCGGCTTGTACAAAGGTGAGGTCTGTGTCGGTAGGCGTCGATGTCGGTGTTGGTCGTGCTGTGGAGTATGTTTCGGCACCAGGGCCGGGGCGGCTTGGCGATCGTTCCACTGTAGTGGGCGATGTCTTGGCGATCCTGGAACATGCTGTTGACGCTAATGCTACTGCTACTGCTAATGCTACTGCTGCTTCTTCTGCTAACACTGATGTTGACGCTGGAATGTCTAATAATCCCCGCCGCGGGATTCCGCTTTTCCCTCCTCTTGCCACCTTCATTGATGAAGGTCAGTCGGTGGTGGGTGTGGGGGGGTTCGCTGAGCTCTATTTACCTTTTTTGCGGGTGAAGGGGCTGACGACGGGGTGCAGCCCGGGGGTACCTTGGCTAAGTAGCCAGGTAGCTTCTTTGTTGTGCCCAGGCGGGGATGAACGACGTTCCGCCCGGCCGTTGCTTGATAGCATGTCGGCTCGGAGGGTGGCAGTATGGACGGATGAGTGGTATACTGCTGCAGGATGGCATTTAGCGGCGGCCAGTGTTGTGGCTCAGCTGGCTACTTTCCTATCCAAGATGGCGTCGGGTTGTAGGTCTTTGAGTCCAACCGACACTATGAACGTGATTCATGTTTGTGGTGTTATAGAGATCTTGACTCAGTCGCAAGCTATAACTGCGGGGAGGATTCGGATGCTATCGACTTTGGTTGTTAGGCATCTTTGGTTGGAGCAGTCTCCTCTTGGGGAAGAGGATAGGTTTTCTCTCCTCACGACTCCTTTTTCCACAGATAGTCTTTTTGGGCGTTCTGTGGAGGCGCAGGCGGTTTTTGATTCGGGTCCTACACCGCCTCACGCTGTGCAGCCAGGGGTGGGAGCACGGTCTCGTCAACGACTGTGGCGAGATCCTCGACAGGCGGCCATGTTTCCCCCGCCAGTGGTGCCCTGGTTGGAGAATCGACAGGGTTTCGCAAGGCCGACAGTCTTGGCGGCCGAGGGATCGGCCATTTTTGGTGATTTCGGGGTTGGTAAACCACCCCGTCGTCATTTTGCCGCGAGCAGCCCGCTCCCCGTTCGGTCCCCTCTCTGGTATCCCCAGAAACGCGGCTTTGAGCGTTCTCCTTTGGCTGCGGGCCGCGAACCTTCTTTGAAGCGTATGCGGCCCCATTCTTCGCTTCTCATGGAGACAGGGGCTGACACCCAGTTGATGGCTGAGCCTGGGTCTGTCCGTGAGAATGTTCCGTCGTCGCGTGGTTCCTACACCGCAGGTTGTGGGTGGGTGGAACCTGGTGTTGCAGCTGCCACTAGCTTCAGTGGTCAGCAGGGGGACTCGGTGCCTCTTCTGTTGAATGCTCAGCAGGGGTTACCCCGGCTTCGCCCTCGCCAGGCGGGGTATCGCGCTGTTGCCTCCCACTCCCGTCAAACCGGCAGTGGTCTGCAAAGGAGAGGCTGGCGTGATTTGAGTGGTAGTAATATCACTGCAGGGCTTCGGCGTGTAGGAGCCCATGGGGTCCTCAGGCCTTGCGTGTCTGGCTGCGGAACGGCTCCTCAGCGTGTGCTGGAGGGGTGTTCAGGGGGTGAGTGTGTGTCCACAAGTTTGATGACCGCTCCTCCCGTATCAAACCGGCCCTTTCTGTCGGGGTCCCCCCTTGGGTGCTTTGCACGACGGGGGGGACCGGGCCAATTATCTGCTGTTCCTTGCGGCCCAGCGTCAGTTGACGGCGGGGGCGCTGTGGGATTATATTCACATATGGCGACGGGAATGTCCCTTGAATCGGTGGATGAGGGGAACGTTAGAGGCGGGGCTGGTTTTGCAGTTTGCGCGGCCCCATCCTCCGTTCTCAGGTTTGGTGCCGACCCTGTTGTCAGGGTCGGGCGCAGTGACAGCCCTGGCCGCCGAGATTCGATCTCTGTTGGCGAAGCAGGCCGTCGTTGTGGTCCCGAGAGAGGACGCAATGTCAGGCGTCTACTCCCGTTATTTTCTGGTGCCCAAGAAAACTGGGGGGGTCAGACCTATACTGAATCTGTCCATGTTCAATCGGTTGATTGTAGTGAGACCATTCAGGATGTTGACCGTCCGACTCCTTCTGCTTGCTGTCAGGAGGGGGGACTGGTTCACCTCCATAGACCTGAAGGATGCGTATTTTCACATACCCATTTTCCCTCCTCACAGGAAGTTCCTACGGTTCCTGTTTCAGGGCGTGGCGTACGAGTACCACAGAATGCCGTTCGGTTATTCTCTGGCTCCCCGCACATTCACCAAGTGCGTGGCGGCTGCTCTGGGGCCTTTACGTCGTCGGGGGATACGAGTTTTGTTCTATCTCGACGACATTCTGCTCCTCAGCCGTTCAGAGGAGGTTGCCAGGTCTCATACTCGACTGGTGGTGGAATTCCTCACCAGCCTGGGTTTTGCTGTGAATTGGAAGAAGAGTACCCCTCTTCCCAGTCAACAGGTGGAGTACTTGGGCTTGACATTGAGGTCGAAGCCCATGCTTGCGACCCTCTCGGAGCAGCGTCGGGGGGATCTCCGTCACGCGCTCGGGGGTTTCCGTCTGGGAGGGACGGTTACGGCGCTGCAGGTGATGCGTCTGCTGGGCCTTATGTCGGCGGCCCACGCGGTGGTTCCTCTTGGCCTCCTCTTTATGAGGCGGATACAGAGGTGGTTTCTCTCTTTGGGAATAGATCCGGTGTGGGGCAAAGGGAGACGGTTGACGGTTCCTTTGTCAATATGGGGGGATCTCGCCCACTGGGGGAGGCTGGGTATCCTCTCCGCTGGGGTCCCCATGGGCAGCAGAGGCTCCCACGTCACGGTTTTCACCGACGCCTCTCTCACGGGTTGGGGAGGGGCGTTTCGGACCCACGCAGTGGGGGGCAGCTGGACGGGTCATGCCGACCCAGCTGTCCTGCATATCAATGTGTTGGAGTTGAAGGCGGTCCTCCTGGTCCTCAAACGGCTCGGCCACCTGGTGGTAGGCCAGCATGTTTTGATCAGGACAGACAATGTGACGGCGGCGGCGTATATCAACAGGCAGGGTGGGACTCGTTCCGCCCGCCTGCTCCGGGTGGCGCGCGAACTGTTGCTATGGGCATCCCGCAGGCTGCGCAGTCTGCGGGCGCTCCACGTTCCTGGTACGGAAAATGTGGCGGCGGATATAATGTCTCGGGGCGGTCCTCGTCACGACGAGTGGGAACTCCGCCCCGACATAGTCAGACAGATCTGGGATCGGTTCGGGGAGGCCTCGGTAGATCTGTTTGCGTGCCGACGTTCTCACAAGTGCCCCTTGTGGTTCTCGCTCAGTCGAGCGGATCATCCCCCCTTGGGGGTGGATGCCTTCTCGACCTTTCCATGGCCGCCCGGTCTTCTGTACGCCTTCCCTCCTGTACAGCTGTTGAGTCAGCTGTTGGAGCGGATACGGAGGGAGCGCAGGACGGTGATCCTGGTCGCACCGGACCGGGGCACGTCAGTGTGGTTCCCGGTCTTAATCCAGCTTCTGGTCGCTCCTCCTTGGGTCGTTCCGTGGTCAGCGACGGCCCTCTCGCAGCACAACGGAGTGCTTGTCCAGCCTCCGGTGTTGGGTCAACGCCTGGTGGTGTGGCTGGTGGGAGGGTGAGTCTGGAGAGGATGGATCCCGCAGTGGTTGATACCATCCGGTGTGCGCATGCTCCCTCCACTGTCGCGGTTTACGCGGGCAGGTGGCGTGCGTTCCAAGAATGGTGTAAGGGGGGGGGCTGGGACCCAGTCTCCTGCCCCCTGGATGCTGTTCTGGGTTATCTCCAGTCTCTCCTTGATAGTCTGTCGGCTTCGACAGTGAGGGTATATGCAGCAGCTATATCCTCCTATCATGAGGGATTTGAGGGGAATGTCTTGTTCAGCCACCCTCTTGTGAGGCGTTTCCTGCTTGGCGCTCGACGCGTTAAGCCGGTGCAACGCTCCTTGGCTCCGACTTGGGATCTTCAATTGGTCCTCGGTCGGTTGTCCTTGGCCCCGTTTGAGCCGCTCGAGCAGGCGCCGTTGGGACAGCTGTCTTTCAAGACCGCGTTCCTACTGGCTGTCACTTCCGCTAAACGCGTGGGTGAGCTCTGTGCTCTCTCGGTACGTCCAGAGTGCCTGTCTTTTCGGACCGATTGCGGTGCCACTCTGCGACCTAATCCTGCTTTCGTGCCTAAGAATATCCGGAGTTCCTTCCGCTCCCGGGATATTGTGGTTCAGGCTTTTCGTCCTCCTCCTCACACTAGTGAGTTAGATGCGGGCCTTCACCTGTCATGTCCAGTCCGTGCTTTGGGGTTTTACCTCAGCCGTACTCAGGACTTCAGGGTTACCGATCAGCTTTTTGTCTGTTACGGTGGGGCTCGTGCTGGTAAGGCACTGTCGAAGCAGCGCCTGTCCCATTGGTTGTGCGAGGGTATTGCCCTCTGCTACACGTTGGCTGGGCAGGATCCCCCTGGGGGCGTCAGGGCGCACTCCACTCGTGGGGTGGCTGCCTCTGCCGCTCTCCTGGGTGGGGCCTCGGTGGAGGACATCTGTGCTGCAGCTTCATGGTCCTCACCGGGCCCCTTTGTAAGGTTTTACCTCATGGACATGACCGGGGGTTCTGTCTCCCAGGCGGTTCTGGGGTCTGTGGCCTTTCCTGCTTCCCGTCCTTTGGTCGGGTAGCGGGAGTGTATGGGTATGGGCCGCAGTGTGTTGAGTCACACGTGGTTCCGCCTGTACGGTGTGTTCAAGGGGTTCTAGTTCCCTCTTGTTCGCATTCAGGTGGAGTTGACTGCGCCCCCCCTTCGTTAGGAAGGATGGGGTGACAGGGCTCCCCGCACCCCTTGATGTGGGCTTACGGGTCCTCAGGGGGTACATCTGTCGGGTCTCGCACCCGCTCTTCCCCATTATCTCGTAAGGCTCAGAGCGGGAGCGATGCCATACGAAGTATAACGATAGGTTATGTAGATAACCTAGTTATATTAGTATAGGCTAAGCTCCCGCTCTGCGCGCCCTGAGTTCCCTCTTGAGGGATCTTTTCCTGGGACGGGTTTTTGGCGAGGAAGGGTGTGTCATGACCAGAGTCATGATTATATGGGTGGTACCACCATAAGGGGCGGGGCCCCATACAGGTGGGGTGCATGTGTTTTGTTCGTGGGAGATACATTAGGTATCACAGGCGATATGGAGTATCTCGTAAGGCTCAGAGCGGGAGCTTAGCCTATACTAATATAACTAGGTTATCTACATAACCTATCGATCACGTGAGTATTTGCTTTGTCAGGGATAGAAACGAAAAGCCGAGACTTATTTCCATCCTTGTCCCTGGCCTGGAGTCAAGGATGCTTGATTCATACACACGCAACTCATTACAGTAATATTTCACAATCATTACATTTGATAGTAATAATGGCACGATTGATTGATTGATTGAAAACTTTATTAACATATTTCAGAATGGGGGTCCCCCATTTTTAATTCATCAGGACATAATGACATACATGACATACAGATAGACAGTACTGCCATGGCCATAGCCAGCTATGAGGTCACCGAGGTCCGGACCTCGGTAACTATTTGCGCGTGGGCTGTTTGGTCAACGACCGGCCCATTTGGTACTGACTGACACTAGGCCGGCCCAATAATCACATCTCTTACTAAGCCCCTCCCCCACTAGGCTGGGAACAGCGGCCCATTATGCGTGCTGTGGCCCAATCACATCTCTTAATAAGCCCCCCCCTCTCTCACCTGTTTCTCGTGTGAGAAGAACAGATGCGGAAACAGGAAAAATGGAGAAACAACAAACGTAAAGGGGGTGCGGAGAAATTGCCGGCGGAAAAAATCAGAAAACTAGAGGTGGATGCTGAAAAATATAATAAAATCACAGACATGTTTGCTGCTTCAACGTCGTCATCCACAATGATACTAGTGCAGGTGCAGCAACAAGTTCAACACAGCCTCAGGTAGCCAGCCAGGCAGGAGGGACGGTGAGCTGGAGGAGGAACCTGAGGTAGTTTGTGTGTGCCATCTCTGCCATGGTGATGTCGATAATAATATTAATTATAACGTTATTTGGTCAGCATCGCGTTGGCTAAAATAAGCCCACGTTACTGTGAGTGACCGTCACATCTAAGCTGATCAGCACTACTAATGAGACGCTGCCCCCTAGTGGCCGGCTGTAACAAACAAGCACACCATTGATTTAATTGCCATATAAATCACACATAGGCCTACAAAGATCTAACTATTACTCCTCTCTGAGCATGAATATAAAACAAACGGGTGATAACTGTGTAAAGCTTATGCAATATTCATCATTGATATTTGGATACTTGAAATCTGTATGAACTGAGTAGTTAGTACCAAATGAATGAATGAAGTTGGAATAAAAATAAAATGGAAAAGCTCCATGCATTAATTGAATAAACAACTATTTGCTCATTACCAGTATGGTATTGTTTAAATTGTACAGCTTTTTGCACATCTTTGTCAGGGAATTCCAACAATTCTGGACATGAATGTACCAGTTCATTGTAATCATCTCTCTCTCCTTAATGTCTAGTCAAGCCAGAAATGGACCTCCCTAATTTCTAAACCCTGGCTGGGTGGCCTATAGCTTATTCCCAGCGGAAGAGTGCTCCCGAGTGCTTCCGCGTTTTCCCTGATTGGCTGCGACACGCCCCGCGGCAGCCGCAGAGCGGAGCGGCAGAGCTTGCGGCATTATGTAGCCGTAATCCCAGATGTTTTTCATTCGACGCTTAGCTCAACTGGCAGCACTGCCTTGCTGTGGATCCTGCGGTCCGTTAGTGACAAGTTCGATTCCCTTCAAATTAATTTTTTTCTTTTTTTAACGTGCATTCTTTCGCCGGTTAAGTTTAGGCATGTTAACTTTAAGCATTGTTTCGGAGTTGGTTATGGTTAAGGTTAGGCATTGTTTCTGAGTTGGTTAAGGTTAGAATGGTTAAGTTTAGGCGCTGTTAAGGAGCTGGTTATGGTTAGAGTTTGTCTTAGAGAATGGCAATATTCTTTCGGAGTTGGTTATGGTTAAGGTTAGGCATGGTTAAGGTTAGGCATTGTTTCGGAGTTGGTTAAGGTTAGAAGGGTTAAGTTTAGGCGCTGTTAAGGAGCTGGTTAAGGTTAGAGTTTGTCTTAGAGAATGGCAATAGACAGCCTATTTCCGCGCTGCAGCGCGAGGCAATAGACAGCCTATTTCCGCGCTGCAGCTCTCTCGCGCTGCCGCGGTCACATGGGCGTCATGGCCAATCAGAGAAAACGCGGAAGCACGTGACGCACTCTTCTGCTGGGAATAAGCTACACGCGGCTGGGTGGTGTCCGACCGATTATAGTGGGCCGGTCTGGGCCAAAATAAATAAATGGACCTCCCTAATTTCTAAACCCTGGCTACAGTACTGCTAAAATCATTCATTAATACAAACATGCACATTTGTTGAGACATGTTTAACTAGCCTTCCTTGAGACATAAATTATGTATATTCCCGCTGCCGTGTTTAGCGCGGAGCACCGAGGGCGGGGGGCGTCTCTACATTTCGCAGCTCCAGTTCTGCAGACCCCTCTCTGATTAGTTGAACTCTATTTCTGCAGACCCCTCTCTGATTGGTTGAGCAAAGCCCCTCTCTGATTGGTTGAGTGAAGCCCCTCCAGACCCGGCGCCATGGGCGGGCATTGGGGGGCCTGGCCCGCCCACTGAGTCAGCTGTGCCCACCCTAAATTTTTTTTTTTTTTTTTTTTTTTTTGGTCAATCAAAGTCGACTATCCAAATGCTTACAGAACAAAGGATATGGAGAGGGCTTCAGCGTTCTTATTTTGTTTCAGGTAGGTGCTCTTTGGATTAAATCCGGGGTAGGATTCGCTTATATAAGAAAGGTTGAGATCCAAGGCAGCTCTACAGTTTTTAAAAAGCCTTTAATAAGTAGCTTACATTATTTAGAAAAATCTTTTAAAAGTCCAACATGTTTCGGCCTACATGGCCTTCTTCAGGGTGTCCAAATGCTTAGTCGGGGACAGCCCTAGTGGGCACTGATGTCAACAACAACACTACTGAAGCTATAGCACGGCACTCTGTGAGAATTCGTTTTCTACCATCAAGAACATCTTTACAGAACATCGCCTTAGTATGTGCTGTCACCCTTCCTCTTCACCCTCTACACCTCAGACTTCTGCCGCAACTCAAGCGGGTGTCACCTGCAGAAGTTCTCAGACGACTCCTCCATCGTAAGCTACATCACCGACGATGATGAGGAGGAGTACAGAGCCCTGGTGGAGAGCTTCGTGGGGTGGAGCGACAGCAACCACCTCCAACTCAACACCAGTAAGACCAAGGACCTGGTGGTGGACTTCCGGAGGGGCAAGAAGAGGCCCCCCCCGATTCCCATCTCCATCCGAGGGGTGGATGTGGAGATGGTGGACTCATACAAGTTCCTTGGGGTACACCTGGACAATAAACTGGACTGGTCGGATAACACAGAGGCCCTCTACAGGAAGGGACATAGCAGGCTGTTCTTCCTGAGGAGACTCCGGTCCTTCAATGTGTGCAACAGACTGCTGCAGTCTTTTTACCAGTCTGTTGTGGCCAGCATCCTCTTCTATGCTGTGGCATGCTGGGGAGGCTACATCAACTCAAGGGACACCAACAAGCTCAACAAGCTGGTGAGGAAGGCTAGCTCCGTGGTGGGAGTCGAGCTACCTAGACTTGAGGTGATGGCAGAGAGGGGGATGATAAGGAAGCTGGCTGCCATCATGGAGAACCCCTACCACCCCCTCTACGACGAGCTAGTCAAGATGAGAAGCTCGTTCAGCCACAGACTCATTCCCCCACGACACTCAACTAACCGCCTCGGACAGTCCTTCATACCAGCGGCCATCAGGCTCCACAACAGTGGGCAGCGACTAGCAGCCTCCAGGCTCCACAACAGGGGGCAGCGACAGCGACTGCTACCAGACATTGACCTGGGACTTATAGGAACCCAAGGAGGACAATCTACACTACCTTAGGCTTACTGCACCTTATGTGGACACTGTGATACTGTGAATAATGTATATTTCAGTGGATACCGTGATACTAGTCAGATAGTAAATTATATTGACCATATTGACCAAATTGTTTACACTGCCTGTGTTGTTTTTACTACCTGTACACTGTGTTGTTTTACTACCTGTACCCCCCCCCCTCCCCCCCATGCTGCTATGATGCCTGAATTTCCCCAAGGGGATCAATAAAGGAATATCTTATCTTCATCGACGCAAGGCCAATTTAATTCAGTTGGCATTTGAGAAGGACTTAACAAAAAAGTTCAGGAATGAGTGGAGGGGCAGTGTTTTAAGAAGATTTCACTCTGTCCCCAAACGCCGCTTGCCGCTCTACTAATGATGGTGAGTAGCCTGTGGAGGAATTTTGTTTGCTTTTTATGCACCTTATTTTTGTCAGTTCAGTTCAGTTTGTCAGTGAATTCAGAAGTGTTGAATAAATGGAGACTTTTCAAAGATATAGAATAGAATAGAATAGAAATGTATTATCCTGAGGGAAATTTGACACTCCAAATCACTCAACATTAAACATTTAGACAGAACAAGTCACGAATAAGAATAACAAAACAAATGGCCTAAGAATAGAATAAAATTAAATGGAATGAAAATAGAATAAAAGATACAGTAAATAAATACAGTAAAAATATACTGAAGTCTACAGTAGGTGTAATATTGCACAGTGCTGTTTAAAAAGTAAGAGTCCAGGAAGATGGTAACTGTCACTCTGTGCTCAGTGATGCAGTGAGGCACAGTGATGCATTGTATAGTCTGATGGCTGTCGGAATGAAGGACTTCCTGTGCTGTTCAGTGCTGCATTTAGGTAGTGTGAGCCTATAACAATACATGCTCCTCCTGTCAGCCAAGTCTGTGTATAGTGGGTGGGAGGGGTTTTCCCTGATGGCCTGGAGCTTAACAAGGCTCCTCCTCTCCGCCACCCTCGCTAGGGCGTCCAGCTACACCCTAACCACGCTACTGGCCTTCCTGACCATCTTATCCAGCCTGTCTGTGTCCCCTGCTCTCAGTCCGCTGCCCCAGCAGGTCTGTTATATATATCCGTTCAGTCTGTTTTTGTATAAGTGAATGTTCTTAAGATAGAGAAATTAGATTTTTCAATTGCCTCTCTGCTGTTTAGTTCAGCACCGTGGGCAGCGCCAAGCAAGCCACAGCGCCGTTGTCCCAGCTGAAACGTATAAAAGGGAACCTGTGTTGAAAAACCATTGTGCCCCCCCGAGAACATTTTATGCCCCCCCACTAATTTGTTTCTGCAGCCTGGTCTGAGCCCCTCTCTGATTGGTTGAGCGAAGCCCCTCTCTAAGGTACGCGAGGGAGGTGCGCGTAAGGTTATCGAGGTGCTCGCGCCAAGAAAAGAAAAAGATACCGCAAATGTAATGCCGCAAATATAATGTTATGTTATGTTCGATATATTGAAGTATATATTGAATGTATAATACATAAATATGGCAGCAAATCTTACAAGACGCGTCAGCAATGATGAGCGTTTTTCCTGTACTCCGCCATGTGAATCTAATCTGGATGCGTACCCTGAACTTGTGGTAGGCCTAATAAGACTTTCGTCTTGTTTACATCAGGGTCCCCCATTTTCAATTCATCGTCTTGTTTACATCAGGGTCCCCCATTTTCAATTCATGATAACATATATGACATACAGGTAGACAGATAGACAGTAGGCCTACTGCTACATCTAGACATTTATGACATACCAGATTTACAAATACAGTACTGTTTGTGATACAAAAAGAGTCCAGAAAAGAGAGGCTATACATTTGACGTAGAAACTGTACATTGGAGGAGGGTGGGTGGGGGGGGACTGTACATTGCTTCTTCTAAGTGTCTATGCTTTTTTTTGTCAGTATTTACTGGCTTTCAAAAAAAATCAATTCATGATAACATATATGACATACAGATAGACAGTACTGCTACATCTAGACATTTATGACATACCAGATTTACAAATACAGTACTGTTTGTGATACAAAAAGAGTCCAGAAAAGAGAGGCTATATATTTGACGTAGAAACTGTACATTGGAGGAGGTTGGGTGGGGGGGGACTGTACATTGCTTCTTCTAAGTGTCTATGCTTTTTTTTGTCAGTACTTACTGGCTTTAAAAAAAATAACATCTTGTTGCTTGTGTGTTGAAGGACTTTTTACCGAAGGGTTACACATATCATGTCTGCACGTACAGACGTGCGGTGAACCCATCCTGCGTTGACCATACCTCTTTTGAGGCCACTGTGCGAATGACTCACCAGTCTGAGGAGGAGATCCTGGTGTGGGCAAGGTCAATGCAGGAACAAGTTACAGGCTGAAAAAACCCTCAGCTCGGAACTAGGCAAAATCTGCATATGGCTCGCCGACAACAAACTATCATTACACATGGGCAAAACGGAGTCCATTCTCTTCGGTTCAAATAACAAACTCAGCAAGACCGACGGCTTCTCAGTTACAGTGGGTGACAATATTGTCACAAGGAAAGATGAAATTACCTACCTGGGTTCCATCCTAGAGGCTAATCTTTCCTGTGACAAAATGGCATCCAATGTAATAAAAAAAGTCAATCAACGAACTCGATTCTTGTACCGGATCTCCTCCCTGGTAAACAAGAATACCCTGAAGACTCTGGCAGGAGCACTCATTCAAGGGTACTACGACTATGCTTGCACCTCATGGTACCAAAGCACCTCAAAGACGCTAAAAACTAAATTACAAACATCTCAAAACAAACTGGTCAGACTACTGCTTGACCTTACTCCTAGAACCCACCTCACCCCTGCCCACTTTGACAACCTAGGATGGCTTAGAGTAGACGACAGAGTACAGCAACTTGCAATGGGCCTGGTCTACAAGATACACTACACGACCAAGGTACCCATGTACATGTCAAAATACTTCCCAAAGGTCAGTGAATACCACGATCACAACACCAGAGGGAGCTCCACAAATCATGTTAAACCCAGATTTGGCTCAAACAAGGGACTAAACACGTTTCGCAATTATGCCACATCAATGTGGAACGCCCTACCCAAAGCTGTAAAGGAATGTGAATCACTACCCACTTTCAAAAACACTCTCAAAAAACACCTACGGGAGACTGCAATTCGAAACTGGCTCCTGTAAATGTCCTAACACAACCCCCTCCAATGTACAGTAAATTACCAAGTATGGTCTTGTCAATATTCCAATGTACAGTTTTGTTTGTATAGTTGTACAGTGCCCCCCACCCACCCCTCCTACCCAACCCCCCCCCCCCCAATGTACAGTCCCCCCCACCCCCCCCACCTACCCAATCCAATGTACAGTTTCTACGCCAAATGTATATACTTTTTATATCACAAACAGTACTGTATTTGCAAATCTGGTATGTCATAAATGTATAGATGTAGCAGTACTGTCTATCTGTATGTCATGTATGTCATTATATGTTACGATGAATTGAAAATGGGGGACCCTGATGTAAACAAGACGAAAGTCTTTCTCTGGTCTGCATCCCCTTAACAATTGTATGTATTGAGCTGTACTGTACTGTACCCAGGCATGCGTTGTTCATGGCACGGGGTACCACTCAGTGGTACCTCACTGAGTATTAAAGATTTGAGCAGAAGCGCGTGCACGCACATGCACGCGCTCGCGAGAACGCGCTGCGCTCGGCTCGGATCGTTGTTTACCTGCGGCGCTACCTCGCATTATCATAACAATAGCCGCTATAGGCTGGTGTCTTCAACCAGTCTGGGACTCTTTGTTCAACCCCCCACCCACCACCACTCACCCCCGGACAACAACACACTCTGCAAACAGCAGCAACCCGGGACATTCCATATCTACATCACAAACTTCGGGACTGAGTAGATAATTAATTAATCTTCTCTTTATTTTTATTATTTATATTAAAACTGAATCAAACCATAAACAAGGTTGCCTGTTGGGATGTTAGATCCTAATGTGAAAAACTGATTTTATATGTCTGCACTTTATGTGCTCATTTTATGCCTGTCTTAATTCTGTTGTGAAGCACTTTGAGCTGCAGTTTCTGTATGAAAGGCTATACAAACAAAGTGTATTATTGTGCGCGAGGGAACATATGCGCATGCGCGCGGGGCCGCGCGTGCGTGTGCGCGCGCGCGTGCGCGCGGCGTCATTATCCTGCGTGGCGGCTCAGCCCATAATAACAACGCAACGCTGACTGTACCCATTCTGCAATCATTAATAAAGTTTTCAATCAATCAATCAATCAACGTTATGTGAATAAACCTATAACGTTACAATGTACAGTTTCTGACAGCTGGCTGTGTTGTGAAATGTGCATAACGTTATGAATAAACCGCGAAGTCACGCGAAATAACATTATACGTGAATCTGGTAGTACATTATGATAACATTACATCCGCCTTTTACCGTGTGACGAGCTAAACCAATCAGAGAGGGGCTTCGTTCAACCAATCAGAGAGGGGTCTGCAGAAATGGAGTTCAACCAATCAGAGGGGGGTCTGCAGAACTGGAGCTACGAAATGTAGAGACGCGACGCGGATGGCGGTGAGGGAAGAAGGAAAGATTGACAGATCCACCGTTATATACACGTCACTGCTTTGCGACACTCGGAGCACCAGTATCACCGTTAGCTCTGAGCCGGTTAGCCTCGGTCGTGATCTATTTCAAAACCAGATTGAGCGTCAAAACAACCTACTGGACTTCCTTATGAAACCAAAGACGAAGTTGCCAAGAGCAGGTTTGTTGTTTTAATCTAATTTGCGGAGGATTGTAGAGTTTAATTGTACTTTGTCCGTCCAGTAATGGCGACGGGACGGAGCAGGCCGAGTAGCAGCTGTGTTTACCGACATTGCAACGCTTTTATTCTACTCCATGTACACTGTGTTGTCTCTTCATATGAACAATACATGTATTGTTTAAAATAAATTACGTTAATTGTTTTCAACTAAAAAAGCGCCACATGTTTAGCTTCTTGTGCGTGGATCTGATTGTGGTTACATCCATGATGGGCCATACTTAGATTTTGCGGACATGGTCATGACAACCAATCGTAACTTTTGAGCCCAAGGCTGTTTGTCTCTCTCCTCAAGCCAGAGAGGGACATTAATACCAGAGCCATCCATCAAAAGCCAGAGAGGGACATTAATACCAGAACCATCCATCAAAAGCCAGGGTGGGACATTAATACCAGAGCCATCCATCAAAAGCCAGGCTGGGACTATTGTGAAAGAACCACACTCAACTGAGCTGTGAACTGTCGCTGTCATGTCTCGAGATAAAGCTGGGAATGAGGTTACTGTCATGATGTAGGCTTATGTTCTGGCCACCACTTACCCAGAACACGTCTGTAGAGTTGGTTATTTTAATATGAGCTATTTTCTTAAAAACATCTCACCCTATGTTGTCCGGTGAAAGTCCTTACAGATGGAACGTTTGGGACAATTGTCAACACCACCATGTCAGGACCCAGGAGCAACGTTGTAGCCTTGAAAATAAGTTAATTTAATTTCAAACTCTTATTTAAACTGGAAAAGCAACCGAGGTTTCCCCTCATTTACAGCCATGTTGAGTATACATACAGAAATGAGCATAAAAGCATATAAAATCACACAGCAATCATAACAATAAGATAACAAGACAAGGGTAGACAAAATCAAGGATAACTAATCAATTAAAACATGTACAACTTTACTGACTAAGGTTGGAGATCAAGGTATTACACTGCAAACCATTGCGATTTTCTGTCCAAGACCATCATGCAACTGTGAGTACCTTTGAAATTTCTCTGAGATACTTGTATAACGGAACGTTTCGCGTCGGACCAGCTCTTCAGAGTTAAAATATGGTGGTTTCCTATTGGGGAGCAAGGGACTGTGGATTCACTTGGCCAAACCTTGTTGGCGTGCATCAGTCACGAAAGGGGCTAGTTCAAGAAGTTAATTCCATGAGCTAGGGGCATCATAGTGAAATGCAGATTTATGCAAACTCTGGACCTTAAGGAATAAGGACGGCTTCCATATGTTCCAGAATACAATATCAATAATGATCCTGTATAAGGAGGTAGCTTACCAGTAAGGACCTTAAAAATTAACAAATACCAGTGTTCATGACACCTCACCCTTAGCTATGAACTTGGAACGGCTCATTAAAATTAGCTATAGTTAGTAGGGATTTATTTGACATGCCAAATGCAACAATAGTTTACCGTCCCTAAACATAACTAGAGTTGTTCCGATACCGATACCAGTATCGGAAATGCAGCCGATAGTGCCTAAAATGCTGGTATCGGTATCGGCGAGTACCCTCTAATGCTGCGCTCCGATACCACGTAATTTATCAACTACACTGTAAGGCTGAGCCCGAACGTTCGAACGTTCGTTCGTTACGCTGACATTCGGACTTTAATTAATAGGTTCGAACGTTCGGTGAAAAAAAAATAAAGGATGCGCACGGGGTTGAGGTGATGTGAATGCGAGGCGCTCGGCTCAAACAGTATGGTCTGCCGGGCTGCAGCGGGATACTATTTCTCAACCAGAGCTCTATTTTGATTGACAGGCGATTCTGCCAATTACGTCACACACCGCTTGCACCCGCTTCTGCTGTTACCACCAATCGGCAAGCGTTTATTCGTTTTTTACTTCAGGCAATGCCGCCATTGATCTGCTTGCGAGAAGCCTCAACAGACTTACCGTAGCTACCGGGGAGCCGTAGTTAGCTCCCCGCCGAGGAAGTAATCGGTAACAAGGTTTCCGTAGGTGAACCTGCAGAAGGATCATTAATGAATACCAATAGTTCCAAATACCTTTTTCGGCCACGGAGCGCGAGCTTCATGGCGGGAGGTGGTTGCGTTGGAAACAACAGCAGGCACACGCCTCGGCTCCTCAACAGACCCGTCCACCGTCTACCTCGGAACGGTGGTAGGGCGGACGGGCGGCAGGCGTGTTGGGAGCCCGTCCGACGGGTCTGTTGAGGAGCCGAGGCGTGCGCCTCTCCTCCCGGCTCCCCGTCGACCAAGAGTGAATACCTGTTATTGAACGTGTAACACTAACTATATAACGTTAATGCCACAAAACGAATGCCTTTGTTTATCTAGCCCCTTACGTGACTGCAAGGGCTATTGTTTATCATAAGTAGTAACTTTTGATGCAGTAGCTTGTTTATTTTCTTCTGAGTGCTTTGTTTAATTACATGTTTACATGAACAGCCACCACTGTAACGAACATGTTTTTCACCAATAGACTATGCAATGCCGCCCTCCGTAGGATCTATATTAATACAATAAAAAAAAAAAATATTATTTAAAAAAACGAGAAAAAAAATGTTATTTAAATTTTTTTTTTTTTTTTTTTTTTTAAACTAACGTTCGTTCGATAAACCCTGGCGAACTTTCGAACCCTAAAAACAGGGTTCGGGGACAGCCTTACAACACTGCGGTCTGTTGAGTGAGCATTATAAAACAAACGTGTGTTTAACCGACCGTGAAAAGTGTCAATGCTGTTTGTCATTTTAACAGCAGATACTTTCTTAAATGCCATCCTCCCGACAGAGCGGTGTTGACGGGAGCTCAGATGGGTTCGCTTGGTGGTGTTATTAGCATTGAACAGCTAACCGAAAGCTAGCGTTAACTAACGTTAAAGGTTTAGCCATAACGTTACCTTGGCTAAAGTTGGGGCTATTCATAATCCAGCAATAATGGCTGCAGACCTGCAAGCAAAGTACAGCAAGTTGGCAAAGGAGTATTCCAACGTAAATCACATTTTCACCAGTAACGTTAAGTCTTTCCATCTGCCGGTAGCTCATGCTACTAGCTCACGTTAGGGTGATTAACGTACACAATTAATGACATGTTGCGGACAGCCATATCGGTGACAATGTTTAGCTTTGAGTGCCAAATGATAAGAGTCTGAGGCGGAGTCTCAAAAGAGAATGTTGAATATTTATTGTGCACAAATCACAACAGAGCCTCTACTACTAACTGAACCGGAGCCTTCTGGTAGCAAGTGCAGCAACTAATAATGTCCGTGTGGATCATTGGAGTAGGGTATATCTGCAGTGCTGCAGCCCCACTCATTGATTAATGATACTAATACAAATCTATACAATCACCTGTTGTTGAATAAATACCATTACTTTCTAGTTATTACTAAAAAACAGTATATATAAAACAGTAGCCGTATAAAAAAAAAATTAAAAAAATATAATTTATATAATTTTATAATTTTTTTTTTTTTAATGTATGCACTGGTATCGGCCGATACCCAAAGCTTAGGTATCGGAATCGGATCGGAAAGGAAAAAATGGTATCGGAACATCTCTAAACATAACAAGCCTGATAGTCTAACTCTAACCCAACAATAACCTAGTTTAACTAACTCAACACTAACCTAGTTTAACTAACTCAACACTAATCTAGTTTAACTAACCCAACATTAACATTTACACAAAATTAACTCTGGCTACACACAGCTGCAGAGTGTACTCTAGCTACACACAGTTTCAGAGTGTACTCTAGCTACACACAGTTTCAGAGTGTACTCTAGCTACACACAGTTTCAGAGTGTACTCTAGCAGCTACACACAGCTTCAGAGTGTACTCTAGCTACACACAGTTTCAGAGTGTACTCTAGCAGCTACACACGGCTTCAGAGTGTACTCTAGCTACACACAGTTTCAGAGTGTACTCTAGCTACACACCCTTTCAGAGTGTACTATAGCTAGTGCTACACACAGCTTTAGAGTGTACTCTAGCTACACACAGTTTCAGAGTGTACTCTAGCTACACACAGTTTCAGAGTGTACTAGAGCTAGTGCTACACACAGCTTTAGAGTGTACTCTGGCTACACACCACTTGATTACACCTCCATCACATTGTCCAAGAGCATTAATACTTATAATATACAGTATATATATATATACAATAAATATCCTCTGTACATAATAATGTACATTATATACCACAGGTAGTTCAGTTGTGTCATTGTGATTGGCAGAGCAACATTTCAGTGAGTGCTATTTAGGGATGCCCCGATCACGCTTTTTGCCACAGATACCGATCACCGATCGTCTACAGCCATATCGGCTGATACGATTACGGATTTGGGTTAATTAATATTTATTAAATAATTATTAGTAACCTATACATATAAAAAAGACTGTGCCGTAGGGGTGGGGGAAAAATCGATATGTAGTAGTATCGATACAGGGACGCCAAGTATCGATATTTAATTATTCATAAATCTTTATTTTTTAAATTATTATTATTATTTTTTGTATAAGGAAGTTGCATTGTTCATTTCAATACCTGTAATAGTACAGTAGTCCACACACACACATGTGCATTCAGTTAGTTGGAATATGACTGTAATACAAACAGTTCAGTTTGTCAGGTACATGCAACACAGATTAGTGTTTACATCTGTCTGCTTGAGAAAATACCATGTTCTGCAATAAGAATGAATGATTGAAGTGAGATGAACAGACTTAACTTAATTTTATTAGATAAAACATGTTGACAAAGTTTTACGTTGCAGTTGAAAAAGGGTAATAAATTAAATTTGATCAAATTATTTGACTCAGCGTAGGGTTGGGCGATAAAACAATAAAGATAACTCGCGATAAATTATTTCCTTGAAATAAACATGAAACGTGGTCGCAAAGTTTCGATATATCGATTTTTCAAGCTTGGATATGAGCACACGCACTAACAACCAATCAGTGAATGAGATGGCCGACAGCGAAGGAGACCCGCGCTGCACCTCTGGGTAGAGAGGTAGGACTCCAGTAGTAAACTAGGCTGGCTAGGATAATTAGCTTGCACGCCGCTATTTTATAGTTTACGTGCCGAGTGGGTGTGTGGCGTGAATTCTGAGGCCACGGTTAGAGTAGTGTGGGGTATGCGGTGGACGTCGTTGCAATGTATTGGGGCCGAACAGAGTATTTTAGGGTGATATTTAGTACATTGGAAACAAGGCTGGCTAGGATAATTAGCTTGCACGCCGCTATTTTATAGTTTACGTGCCGAGTGGGTGTGTGGCGTGAATTCTGAGGCCACGGTTAGAGTAGTGTGGGGTATGCGGTGGACGTCGTTGCAATGTATTGGGGCGGAACACAGTATTTTAGGGTGATATTTAGTACATTGGAAACAAGGCTGGCTAGGATAATTAGCTTGCACGCAGCTATTTTATAGTTTATGTGCCGAGTGGGTCTGTGGCGTGAATTCTGAGGCCACGGTTAGAGTAGTGTGGGCAGGGAGCGAAATGAACTTTTTGACTCACCGGCCAGTGGCGGGTAGATGGGAAGAATCTACCCGCCAAGCATATTTCTTACCTGCCAACTTTTTTTTGATAAATTTTTTTTTATTATTATTTTATATAATTTTTTTTTAATAAAATATATATATTATATAATCATACTTGTGATTGTGTTATCTGCGAGACATCGCCACCTCGCTGTCTGCAAACAGCTCCACTGTCTGTGTGTATACTCGAGTGGCCTCCAGCTCCAGCAAGGATTCTCCGGGGGTGCAGCTGGACCCTAAACGCTACATTCAGCATGCAAAAGAATTCTCCGGCGCTGCACCTGGACCCTATTCAGCAGCCCTCACTCATGCGATGTAATAATAATAATAATAATAAATCAAATTTATATAGCGCCTTTCATAGAACCCAAGGTCGCTTTACAATCAGGACAAAAAATAGGGCAAGGAAGTAGGGGGGGAGGGGGAAGAGGGGATGAGGGAAAGTAGGGGATAATGGACCTAATTTAATCTAAAACTAACTGATGGGGAAAGCCTTGGTGAAGAGGTGTGTTTTTAGAGCGGATTTGAAGGTGTCCAGGGTTGGGGCGTTGCGGATTTCGGGGGGGAGAGAGTTCCAGAGGGTAGGGGACGCCACGCTGAAAGCTCTGTCCCCAAAAGTCCGTAACCTGGTGCGAGGGATGGAGAGGAGACCTAGATCAGAGGATCGTAGGTTCCGGGATGGAGTGTACTGGTGGAGGAGATCAGACAGGTACCGGGGGGCGAGGGCATGGAGGGATTTGTAGGTGAGGAGCAGGAGTTTGAAGGTGATGCGGAACCTGACTGGAAGCCAGTGGAGATGGATGAGGGTGGGGGTGATGTGCTGCCAGGGCTTGGTGTGAGTGAGAACCCTGGCAGCTGAGTTCTGGACATACTGGAGCCTGTCCAGGGCTTTGCTGGGTACCCCGAACAGGACTCCATTACAATAGTCCAACCGGGAGGTGACAAATGAGTGGATCAGGGTCTCCGCCACAGAGTCTGAGAGTGAGGGTCGGAGACGGGAGATGTTCCTGAGGTGGTAGAAGGCTGACTTGGTGACAGATTTGATGTGGGAGTGAAATGAAAGTGTGGAGTCAAGGGTGACGCCCAGGTTACGGACTTCGAGAGACGGGGAGATGGAAGAGCCGTCAACGTGGAGGAGGAGATCTCCAACCTTCCCGAGCCAGGGACTCGAATACGCATGTTGTTGTTGTAGGACATTGATGTCAGGAGCTTTCTGTAGCTACTGCTGGATGGCGTTGGGACAACGCCTCAGTGAACTATTTAGTTTACTGCGACATTTCGTAGTGACTAGTTACCTAGCCAACGGAGGTATTATGCACTGGACTATTGCTGGAGGATTTGTTGATGTCGGGAGCTATCCGTAGCTAGCCGGCTGGATAACGTTACACAATGCCTCATGTATTAAACTAAGTGAATAGTTGACTGGGTCATTTTGTAACGGTAGCTAACGTTATCTCACGAAGGTCCCACACTGACTAGACTAACGTCACGGTGAGGCAATAGCCTCTGTGTACATGCAGGCATACAGGGGTAGGAGCAGCAGCAGCAGTGCTAACTAACGTCACGGTGACTCGGAGGCAATAGCCTCTGTTTACATGCAGGCATACAGAAACAGGTGGGGAGGGGGTAGCAGCAGTGCGCGGTGCGCGCATCATGTCTGTGCTGAGACAGCGAGTGAGAACTCCGCTAAAGAATTGGATCATGATTTTCGGTTTTCACATGACTATTTGATTGCCCGTCACACGGCGCTCAGACGTCTCAGTGGGAGGCGCCAAACGTAAAAACTGAGCGCAAATGGCGGGTGGCGCTCTAGTTTCGGTCCCTGAGTGTGGGGTATGCGGTGGACGTCGTTGCAATGTATTGGGGCTGAACGGAGTATTTTAGGGTGATATTTAGTACATTGGAAACAAGGCTGGTTAGGATAATTAGCTTGCACGCCGCTATTTTATAGTTTACGTGCCGAGTGGGTGTGTGGCGTGAATTCTGAGGCCACGGTTAGAGTAGTGTGGGGTATGCGGTGGACGTCGTTGCAATGTATTGGGGCTGAACGGAGTATTTTAAGGTGATAGTTAGTACATTGTCATGGGATACACCGCTTGCGCTGGCTAACTGCTAACGTGCGCGGACTGATGACGACATCAACTCGAGACATTCGCAGCAGCAAAACAAGTCTATTAATAGCAAGTCCATCGGCGCCGGGCATAAGAAGATAATTAAACTTGAAAGAAATTATATCGACGATAATTATCGATATTGAGTTATATGAAAATAATTTTATTGCAATAACGTTTTTGGCCATATCGCCCAGCCCTAACTCAGCGTATCGCGATATATTTAGTATCACGATACTATCGTATCGTGACGCAAGTATCGCGATAGTATCGTATCGTGAGGTCTCTGGCGATTCCCACCCCTAGTGTGCCGTTTGAAATCGAATTGAGCTGAATTCAATGAATTTGAACCATTTTCCAGGGATGCCCCGATCGATCGGCCAGCGATCGGTATCGGCCGATATTCAGTATACATATGAGATCGGGGAATTCCGATAATGCGTTCTAGTCGCTGATCGCGAAAACCGATCAATGACGCGAAAAACACGAGCCAATTATCAGCCGAGTTGTTCATTGTCGCATTCGAACTATACCTAGAACATGTCTGCGGTGTGGAACTATTTGAACGTGTCTGAGACAGATGTAACCAGGGAACAAACTTAACTTTTTGACTTACCAGCCATTTGGCTGATAGATTTTAAAAACTACCAGCCATCCAGATGTTTTACCAGCCAAAAATTATAAATAGCTTTTTAGTATATCGCCATGTGTTATTATTACTATATAATACTCTCGTATGCTATTTTCAATTAATATCATAAACAACATAAGGAATATTAGCATAATTTTGAGTGGACTGAAGGAATGAGTCAGCGTTAATAGTTTTAAATGCAAATAATTTATTGCGAATTTATTTACAATATGGAAGCAAAAGAATTAAAGAACATATTAAAACAACTTCAAACAAGATAAACAAATCCATACTTGCCACCTACAAGGCAACAAGGGATGTTAGCGGAGTCTGTAATGCATCCAGCCTTGTATGGAATAATAATATAATAATAGATAATAATAATAATACCGTCCACCCCTAATATAATATAATAATAATCTGGTCAGCAGCCTCCACTGATGTAGCGTGATTCAAACCCCCTCAATGTGCAGTTTCTAGTTAATCAGTTAGTCAGTTACGCAGCCTCCACTGATGTACAGTGACGAGTGAATCTGGTAGTTGGTTTATGACGTTACGAGTTAATCAGTCAGCAGCCTCCACTGATGTTATGACGTTACAAACGCGAAATAACATTATACATTATGCTCCGCGAAATAAAGAGAGCTTATTATTAATCAGTCAGCAGCAGCCTCCACTGATGTTATGACGTTACAAACGCGAAATCACATTATGCTCCGCGAAATAAAGAGAGCTTATTATTAATCAGTCAGCAGCAGCCTCCACTGATGTTATGACGTTACAAACGCGAAATCACATTATGCTCCGCGAAATAAAGAGAGCTTATTATTAATCAGTCAGCAGCCTCCACTGATGTTATGACGTTACAAACGCGAAATAACCAGGGTACAAAATATGCCTCCACATATTTGGTCAAATCAAATGCAAAATTAAATATCAGAGCACAATCAAAAACACGATTGCAGGTTTTATTGTAGGCTAAAGAACGGATGAAGACAGACCTCGTGTGCGTCTCATGTTACAAACTTGATCTCGTGAGCAGAGCGCATCTCATTTACATTTAAAGGTTCATTGTTTGTAAACATTAGAACGGACACGTGAGACGTGACACACACACACACACACACAGTTTCACTTTCGTTTCAACTCACCACGCCCGCATCCAATAGGGGCCAGCTGCAGCCCCGGAGATTGTTCCAGATTGGGAAACTTTCGCCCGCTGCCACGACATTTCTCCCTCCAGCTGGAGGCTACTCATATCATATTAATGCCGACGCATTAGGGCTGGGCGATATGGAAAAAAATCATATCGCGATAACGATATGATAATTTTATTGTATTTCTCGATATCGATAATTATCGAATTGTTATAAGTATAATTTTTTTTTTTTTTTCTTTTTTTTTAACAACAGATGTATGTTTATTTTGCAGCAATTCTTTGTCATTGCCGCCATCTTTAGTGTTACATCCCCTCACACTCCAGTTCTCAGGCTGCAGCTGGTTTAAAAGCTAAAGTAAACCGGCTTCTCTGCTGGCTGTGGCTCCAGACGAGTTGAACAGTTCTGGCTCTGCTAGTTTATTTTCGATCTTTTGGCGCTTTTTTTGGTGGACAAACCACCGCACATGTGCACTGTGACTCGTGACTGGAGTCTAGTTCTGCTAGCACACATAGCCTACTGTGTACAGACGGTTTCAAAATGTATTTTAAATTAGAAAGCAAACAAAATAAATGGACAAGAGAAAAAGAAATCTGAATTTGGTCAGTATTGTCATTTG
Organism: Notolepis coatsorum; assembly: GCF_963971535.1. Lineage (NCBI taxonomy): Eukaryota > Metazoa > Chordata > Actinopteri > Aulopiformes > Paralepididae > Notolepis > Notolepis coatsorum. The sequence continues at coordinate 133,748,439 of NC_140174.1, read as the reverse complement.
GACAAGCAAAGCCATTACTTTAAGTTGCAGGCAAGAAAGACAAGTCTGTCCACTGTCTCTGGTTTTAAAACTGCCCTGTTGCAGGTAATAAAAAAAAAAATTATAAAAAAAAAAAAATTATAAAAAAACGATTTTTCGATTTTTTTTTAATTTTGATATTCGATATCGATTATTAAAATATATCGCGATATTTATCGTTATCGTTATATCGCCCAGCCCTACGACGCATGCAGTGGATTTTGTTGGCCGCCAGATGGCGCCCAGGCCTTAATTTATGACGGCCAAACATTAAATCTACCAGCCTGTGGCGGTGGGCGTGTGACTATTTTGTACCCTGGATGTAACAAATGCCATTTGCAATGCATGCCAGAATAAAATACCTCATGGGGGAAACGATGTCAAAAGTTTCAACACAACGAATTTAATAAGACATTTGAAGTCTCATCACGCAGCGGAGCATGGAGAGTTCATTAAAGCTAAATGAGGCAAGTAAAAAAAGAAAAAGAAAAAGTCAGAGGAAACAAAACGGCTGCTAATGCAAACCACGTTAGAGAGCACAAGGCTAAGGCGATCACACGAAAAGTAATGGTTTTCATAGGGCTCGACGACCAGCCTTTAAGTTAGGGCTGGGCGATATGGCCTAAATATGATATCACGATATTTTCTGACCTTTCGGCGATACACGATACGCATCACGATGTTTTTCTTTTTTTCCCCAAACAATTCATTATGAGGCTTACCAAGACAGTATTTGAGTTTGCAAGCTAACATTAAAGACAAAATAAAATACCCATGCATTTAGCATTTTTATATTATATATTAGATTTAGATGATTGGATTATTAGATTATATATTGCATATATTTAGCAATGAGATATTATATGATTTAGATATGAAATATGATGAATTGAAAATGGGGGACCCTGATGTAAACAAGACGAAAGTATTTCGCTGGTCTGCATCCCCTTAACAATTGTATGTATTGAGCTGTACTGTACCCATTCTGCAATATGTTAATAAAGTTTTAAATCAATCAATAGGATTTTAGCATTTTTATGAAACTACTGTATATTTGTATGTCTCTAAATGTTTTGATGAATTGAAAATGGAGGACCCTTATGTAAAAAAGCCGAAAGTCTTTTTCTGGTCTTCATCCTCCAGTCAGTCCACTGTTGTTGTATTGAGCTGTACTGTATTGTACCCATTCTGCAATCGTTAATAACGTTCATTCATTCAATCATTCAGCCGGCAACAGTAATAATTTTGATTGACAGTCGAGTCTGCCAATTACGTCACACCGCTTGTACCCGCCCTGCTGTTCTTAGCACCAATCGGCAAGCAGCGCTATTCTTTTTTTACTTCCTGAATGCCCTCCTTGATTTTAACGAGAGCTCAGCTCAACGACAACAACAACAGCTCACCGCAGCCGACGAGTGATTACTAGCGCACCGCAGCATGACAACGAGGCATAATGATTTTACTGCAACAAATGTTATAATAAAAGCCTTTCCATACATCTGTCTGATTGAAAACTTTATTAACAGACCGCAGAATGGGCACGCACAACTCGGCACGGACTGAGATATGAACAGTAACGCTTGCTATCTATGTCGTCATCGGACGTTGCTATGTTTGGGTAAATACGCTGATGTGTAACTATATAACGTGTAACTATATAATGTTGATGCCACAAAACGAATGCCTTTGTTAATCATAAGTACTAACTAACTTTGATGCAGTAGTGTGTGTGTGGGAGCGGCGTTGTTCAAAAGTTTGAACGGGGTGGACCAGATTGACGCGACACAATCCTCTTGGGCAAAACATCACGATATCCACGATACGTTAAAAAAGTGTATCGTTAATGAACTGTACCCGATATTTATATAATATCGTCATATCGCCCAGCCCTACGTTAAGTGTAGTTGAAAACATCGGATTCCGACGGCTACTCTGTCACATTGAGCCGCGTTACACTCTCCCAGGTTGCACGTATTTTTCAGATGTTTCCCTACTGAGCTCTACCAGGCAGTGTATTTGCACATTGATAGCCTCAATTAGCTTTACCAGTTATATTTGGAGCTCTGATGTCAGCCCCATGTCAATGCTGAGTTTGACAGCTCAGTGGATTGACGCAGACTTCCAAGCGGTCCTGCTTCCCCAAGAGTTCTCCGGCTCCCATACTGCTGCAGCGCTGGTCTCTCCGGCTCCCATACTGCTGCAGCGCTGGTCTCTGCAGGGCTCTACGCTAACCTTTTTCACTAGGGGCACAGGTGCTCCTAAATGAAAAAATTTAGGAGCACACAAAGAAATTTAGGAGCACCCAAAAATATTTAGGAGCACAGTGAAAATATTTCAAGTAACAGAGTTTATTTTTTTTTAAATAAATGTATATTTGTACTGTGCGTGCATGTGTGTAAATTAGCTCTTGCTACAACCCTGCATGTTTACATTTTGTATTTTGCACTTGATGTTCATTAACATGTGCTGTCCCTATCAAATAAACTATCAAATCAAACTACTGCTACAAAAGGTTCAGTCACTTAACTTTAGCCCCTTTTATGCATACAATGCTTATGTTTTGGCTGTGTTGCTCTTCTAGAAAAATAATCCTTTCAGGGTTGCCTATTGAAATACTGTACACTTTCCTACTGTACACTTTCCTGATTAATTGAAAATGGGGGACCCTGATGTAAACAAGACGAAAGTCTTTCTCTGGTCTGCATCCCCTTAACAATTGTGTGTATTGAGCTGTACTGTATTGTACCCATTCTGCAATCTGTTAATAAAGTTGTCAATCAATCAATCAATCACACCTCCAGTACAGAAACATTGTTTGAGTTTGCGTGTCAGGTAGACCATTGATTGACAGTCGAGTCTGCCAATTACATCACATCGCTTGCACTCCGGCGCTGCAGCTGGACCCATTGCCCACCTCTGCTGTTGATAACGCTAGCCAAGTTATTATACACACAGATACACAGTGGGCCAGTGACTTTGGTGTAGGGGTGTAACAATGCATCGATCCTAAGGGGGAAATTCAACTGCATCGATTTGAAAATGTTAGAATAGATTATCGCAATTTTAATGTGTACACGTTATGTTATTGTCATGTCCGTTACAGCCAACACACCGACATACGCTACTGCATCAACGTTATGATTAACAAAGCAAGGCATTCGTTTTGTTGCATTAACGTTATATTACTATTGCTATCGATAAATCTAGGTGTTCTAAAATCTATTGCTATTGGTAAGAGAGAGACTATAATAAGTTGGTGTCTCGGAAAACGAGAGCCCTGATCGCGGAGTTTCAGGAAGTAAACAAGCAAAACGAGAGCTTCCGAATCTTGGTCATTTGCTTTATTTCCCGTGAAACCAGTCACTTCACTCTACTGTGATTGGACCGTTGGCTTGAGTGCAATGTGGGACTTGTAGTTTTTTAACGATCTCGCAGCGGAGGAAAAAAAAGACGAGAGAGGCTATAATCTGTATTCGCACAGCGTGCGCGTAATTGATTTTTACGGTTCGCATACAAATATTTTTAGGGGCATATGCGAGCAATTTGGTCGCACTGTAGAGCCCTGCTCTGGCTCCCACACTGCTGCAGCGCTGGCAACGGCATTCGAGAATATGTTCCAGACGTGGCATATTCCGAAAGAAAAGATTCATGTCATACTCCGAGATAATGCCAGAAACGTGGTCAAATGCATGAAAGATGCAGGATTACAAATTTTGGGATGTATGGCCCACACGCTTCAGCTGGCTGTCCACAATGGAGTGCTGTCACAGCGCAGCATAAATGACATTTGCAGTTGCATTATTGCAAACTAAAGAAATGTGAATTCAAGAAGTTAAAACGAAGTTTAGCCTATTCAATTGTTTTAGAAGGCTATAGCCAATGTTGCCTTTTACGCACTGTTTAGCCTATATTTGACGCACTGTTTAGCCTATTAAATACGCTAATTGTTTTTTCAGCCTGTTATTCGTTTTAACTTTCAGCTTGTTAATAAATATGTGTCGTTAATTCAGTATTTAACGTCTTGAATTCATATTTAGGCTATGCTAATTAAGAAACACAAATGTTATTGACATCTAATTCAATTCTCTGCTTATTTATTAATGCTTCAATTCATTCAGAAACGTTACAGCAAAATATCCATATGTGCATTTGTTTACATAATGATAACGTACATAAATAACTAAATAATATTATTGAGGGAGGAAAAAAGGAAACTGATCCTAATGCTTCACCCTGTTAGTCAAGTTGAACTATCGCTCTGACTCAGACTGTGGGTGGGGGGAACGCTAAGGGCATGCTGAATGTGATTTGACCAAAGCAGAGTAGGCTATACTAGGCCTGCCGCGATAAGCAATAAATCGATTAATTGCTGCGATAATTAAAATGAATGCAATGATTTTGACGGGCGCGATTAATTGCTATTTGCGCGTTTGTTTTAATGAGGCGGAACCAGTGCCCCTTGTCAGTCACTGTCCGTGTTGGGAGGCGGGCCGCTGACGTTACTAGAGTACAGCACGGGAGCTCCGTGGGGCAATGCCACATAGCTTAACTACATTTCTCAATAGTGTTGTTCCTTTTAACCAAGTAGCATTATTTGTAGTGTAACGTTAGCTATTTTTAGACCCAAGTAGTTACTCGCTACTGCCCGGAGAAACTGGACTGCTAAATAAAGATGAAAGATAGAGCTTTGATTCTCATTCCATGCTAACAACATTAGCTAAATAGCTAACAAACGAAATACAACGTATAGCATAGCTACAAGTACAACACAGAATAACGTTAATACAATTACATGCATCATTGTTTACAATGAACGGGTGGGGCTAGTCAAAGGACTGGACACGGGGACAAGTTAAACATGAATTAATTTATTATAACACTCCGGTAGTTTCGAGTCGTGCTGCAGTGCTTACGCAGCACAGCTATTCTATTATATACTGCTTTGACGCTTCCTCCTCATCATTGATTGCCTGTAGTAGCTGCATCTAACGTTAGTAGCTAACGTTAAAACTAACCTAAAGTTAGTTGTTCACCAACAATTTGTTTTATCATTAGCTCAAAAACAGAACCGGACGAGACAAGTTGTCGGCTCATAGGTTCTGCTTAGGATAATCACAACAATACTTCCGGTCCGGTCGGTGGGCTTCAAAATAAAAGTCTAAAACACCGGAAAAGACGGAGCGGTGGGCTTCAAAATAAAAGTTTTGGGAAATAAATTTCTCAAAAAAAATTCTCTAACCGGTCGCAATAATATCGCTTATCGCGATATTTTCGGGGGCAATTAATCGCCCAGCAAAATATGTTATCGTGGCAGGCCTAGGCTATACAGACACGCACACAGTGGAGCTGTTTGCAGATAGCGGAGCATTTTGGTGATGTCTCGCAGATAATACAACTACAAGTAATACTTATAATTATATATATATTTTTTTATATATAAAACCAAAAACGATTGGTATCGGCTAGGGATGCACGATAATGATTTTGACACAGATACCGATAACTTTATGCTCCTCAAGCCGATAACCGATACCGATAACCGATATTTATTGTATTATAATTATTTTTTTAAATGTATATTCCCGTAGTTTTGACCTAACCAGATTTATCATGACATGAGCGTTACTACTATGAACAAAACAAAGCCAAGACAACAGTTTTGACTGATAAAGTCACTATATTTATTTTTCAAAATAAATATAATTTGAATCAGAAAATTCACAATCCGTCAATAACTTGTAAACATAACACTGCAAAATGTAAACATTTGCCAATTGCCATAGTGAGGTTCATCACTCAGTGATGTTAAAATAAAGGCCTCTAGAACTGTTGCAAATCTTTGCATAAGCCTGGGATTCAAATTAAATACTGGCAGTCAGATATGTAAAAGTATACAAACAAACTGAAAAAGTGCATTCCTCACAGTATCAAAAACAAATAAGCTACTGAAACAAGTTCCACACAGTAACAAACAGTCATTTTACAGAACAAAGGATTTCTATCTATCTTAGGAAGCTTAAATGGGCTAAACTCCCACAGGGACTGATGGCCAACTTCTACCACTGCGCAGTAGAGAGTGTACTCACGTATGGACTACTGGTGTGGTTTACTGGCTGCACCAGGGCAGAGAAGGAGGCCCTCCACAGAGTGGTCAAGGCTGCGAGGAGGATCACTGGAGCTAGCCTCCCAGATATCTCCACAGTCTTTACCTCCTGCTGCCTACGGCGTATAAATAACATCTTACAAGACCAGTACCACCCAGCAAACCATCTCTTTCAACTGCTGCCCTCTGGTCGAAGGTACAGATCCATCCAGTCCGGAACCAGCAGACTGACCAACAGCCTCTACCCACGGGCTGTCAGGATGCTCAACGACGAACATCAACTTGCCCCCCCCCGCATCCCACCCCCGGTGACATAACTCCCATTCCCACATTACAACAATAACTATGAACCGGACTTGCATTGCTGCACTATACAATATTTCACCCTTTGCAAGTCAACGCCCCCCCCCCCCCTGGACTGAAATATTTATATTTATAAATGTATTTTGCACTAGCACTAAATGCACTTGGGACAATGATGGTATGTTATATTGAGGACATTGGGACATTGATACTTTATTACTATATTACTATTATTATTGACATTATTATTTTGCACATGCTATATCTTATGTTTGTATGCCAGTGGTGATGTTCCTAACAAATTTTCGTTGTACCAACAATGACAAATAAATAAATAAAAAACCCTTTTTTCCCCACTTACTACTAAAGCAATGAGGTTTCAAACTTTCAAGTTTTCTTTTTTTTCTCAAAGAGAGACGGAGAGAGAGAGAGAGAGGAGGAGAGAGAGCGAGACAGATAGATTCATGTTTGACCCTGTATTGTTATTTTTTTGGTAACTCTTCTACTGTTTTTTTTAATTCTGGTCGGATCAGTGGGAGATATTTTTTAATGAAGATTAGCATCTCTGCCTTCTCGCATGCAAGTCGGTTCCTTTGCTCGGTCATCACGTGTCCAGCAGCAGAAAACAAACGCTCAGAGTCGACGCTAGTGCAAGGCGCTGACAGAAATTTACGAGCAAGTTGGGCCAGGCACTCGTAACGGGACTGGTTGCTACGCCAGTATTCCAGCGGGCAACGGCTCATGGGAAGCGTGGGCTCCAACAGATAGGACCGGAGCTAACAGTAAAAACAAAAGCACAGAAGAACGGGATCTATTTACGATGACGTTCTACTGGTTCCATAACACAAGTTATACAGTGTTCATAAAACATTAAAATAAAATATACACTTACGTCCGCATCCACTCTGCTGTCGTCCTGTTCAGTTGCAGCATCTGTGTTTTCTTCCATGATTGCCTCAAACATTCCCAAGAGCGAGTTGTTGTTGTTCTCGTCTTCCCTGGTCCTCTTTGCCGGTGGCTCATCTGACTGGCGGCCGGGGGTGTCTGTCTCTATTTTGTGCAGCTGTTCCCTCAGCATTTCTGTAGCTTGACGTTTTGATGCAAGGCTGAAGTAGCGGTCCTTGTACCTTGGGTCCAATATCGTGGAGATATAATATATGGGCTTTTCCTCGATGTCACCAAAACGCCTTTGGACTGCTTTTAACAGGGTCTCCTTCATAGTTTTCACTCCGTGGTCTGTTGGGACGGTTTGTTTTAGCAGGCGTGTTAGGGCTTGGATGGAGGGGATCACGTCTGCAGTAGTGGCTGTAGCTTTGCTAATATTTCTAGTCAGCTGTTCACACGGATCGAGGATGGTCAAGATGTTTTGAACCAGAGTCCATTGGTCGGCGTTGAGTGTTGCTGGCAACTTGTATTCTACAGCATAAGCTGCGATAGCTTGCTTCTGCTTCACCAGACTCTGGAGCATGTAGAATGTACTGTTCCAACGTGTGGCCACGTCTTGTTGGAGTCGTGATTTTGTTATTTGCAGGGCCACCATTAACCCCTCCAGGCGGGTGGTCGCTACTTGAGAGTGCTTAAAGTGTCCAACAATCTTCCGACCGATGGCAACACAGTCAATCACAGCTCTTTGGCTCAGCACAGCCTCGTTCACAGCCAGCTGTAAGGTGTGGGCCATGCAGCCCAGGCTATCAACATTGTAATCCCCCATAGCCTTTGACATGTTACTTGCGTTGTCTCTTAGGACAACATGGACCATCTCTTTCGTTATGTTCCATTTATGAAGCATAGCCAAACGGATCATATCGGCAGTGTGTGAACCTGGTAGTTCCTGAGAATGCAACACCGCTCTGTACAGTTTAAAATCTTTGTCCAGCCACTGCGCCGTCAGACCTAGCATGCTGACAGGGTTAACATCACAGGTCCATATGTCCGTGGTGAAACTTACGTGCCGTGCATCGTTGTCTATCAGAGTATGAAGAAGTAAGGCGATCTCATCATACTTGGCTTGTAAACGCTCCTCTGCAAAATTACGGCGGCTTGGAATTATGTACCTGGGCTCTAAATGATGAAGTAGCCGACAGAATCCCTTGTCTTCAACGAGGGAAAAGGGCTGGTCGTCAAGTGCCATCATTTCGGTGATCAAATTAGAGATCGCTTGAGCCCTTGGGTCATTTCTGTCAAACTTCTTTAATTTAGCAAACGCCTCGTCAATAGGTATAAGCGCTGCGGGTTCCTTTGCAGCTGGCTTGGGATTCGCAGCAGCTTTAGCTGCTCGCGCGTCGTTGTATGCTTTTAACACACCATCGTAGCGGTGGTGATGTTTCAGGTGGCTTATTAGGTTAGATGTATTGTACGCTGTTGCCCTTTTCCCTCCTCGTGGAACTTCTGTGTTACATTTGTTACAAATGCCAAGCAAACTATTTTCCTCTGAAACTTTGAAAAAGTCCCACACTACGGACGCCATCTTTGTTGTTTACACCCGGCGTCCTGCGGCTGAAAGTTAGTGGCTACGTCACAGCCAAGAAAGGGAGCGCTGGATTTGTGTAAACTAAAACGCCCTCTACCTATACCACACGCTATCAATCGTACCCTGTACTGGCAAAACGGGAGGAGCCCACAGTAAAAACAAACGCCCTTCATACCAATTCACCCACACAGCATTTTTTTTACCAAAAAATATATTCTGTTATCGGAGCTATCAATAACGTTATCGGGATGACGTCATAATTGCTGATATCGGCCCGATAATTATCCACCTGATAATTATCGTGCATCCCTAGTATCGGCAGTGTATCGGCCGATATGGCTCATAGTCGATCGTGATCGGTGGCAAAAAACGTGATCGGGACATCCCTACCATTTTCATATGCATTATCTGTATTATCGGTGAGACAGCGCCAACACACAACAAGTCGAAATTCTCCGCTCTCTCTAATGCAAGCAGCGTCTCTGTCTGCAATAGGGATGGGAATTGATAGGATTTTATCGATACGATTCCATTATCGATTCTGCTTATCGATTCTCTTATCGATACCTGATCAATTTATAATTTAAATAAATAAATTGGAAATGCAACAGAACTAAGCTGGTTAGAATAACAACATGCAACTTGACATTTCTGATTGTCATTTATTGTTGGGCCCCCATGTCAGTGGCTCGGGAGGTAGAGCAGTCGTCTGGCAATCCGGAGGTTCCCGGTTCGATTCCCGCTCCTCCCGGGCAGCGTGTCGATGTGTCCTTGAGCAAGACACTTAACCCCTAACTGCTCCCGATGAGCAGGTTGGCACCTTGCATGGTTGCCTCCGCCGTCGTTGTGTGAATGTGTGAGTGATTGGATAAAATGTAAGGAACAAATTGTAAAGCGCTTTGGATAAAAGCGCTATATAAAAAAGCAGCCATTTACCATGTCAGAAAAATACAAAAACTGTAAAAAATAAAACATTAACTATAGCCTACACTTAAATAAAATAATGTATTTGAGATTCTCTTAAAATGTATTTATTTTTTTATTCTTAAACTAATTTGTCTCACACACACACACACACACACACACACACTTACACACACACACACACACACACACAGACACACAGAGCTCCCTCCCCGGGCCCCTGTCCTGTAAGGTATTGGCTTGTGTTGCTACACGGACACATTCGTATGTTGCACCATGGTACTTCCTGTCTGACAGACTCAGAGTAGAGACTTAGTAAACAAACAATCCGGCTCTTATTATATGTGAACTAAAGAGTACAAGGTTTACACAACAGTCCCCACCCGCTGTTTTATTGTATTTGTACCTGTACTCTCCGCTGTCAGCTGTTTGTGAGCTTGATTAAATAGCGTTAGCTCACGTTAGCTAGCCATAGCTCCGCGGCTAATTTTAGCTCACCCTAAACTAAATCAATGACTAGGTTCTAAAGCATTCAAGTAGTTTTCACTGCACATAGAAGTAGCCAAACAGCGGGAGCATTTCGGGAGCATATTACCAAAACCCAGGCAATTTCGAGCCCTTAATGAATCAAATAGTCTGCCATGGCTACATGCTAACGCTAACATTATTGTGCAACTAGGAAAAACCTGGCAGCGATAAGGGAATCGAAAGTCACGGGAGCCACACGGTTCCAGGCATCGGCCAATTAGGAACCGGTTCCCAACCGGAACCGGTTTTCGATTCCCATCCCTAGTCTGCAATGCATGTCCGACTGGAGCCACTGTCTGTGTGACTCTGCTTTGGTCCAATCACATTCCCACACCGACACAGTCTGTGAATCAGAGGCAGAGTAGGGCGGGTATTCACGGCATGCTTGGCTGTCTCTCAGCGACCTGCACTGCACTCACCTGGTGCAGTGTAGCGCTAGCGCATAATGTTTTATATCTGTTTACAGAGTCACATGGGGAGCAATAACTGGTCATGACGACAAGGTCTTCTTTAGCCTTAACTGGCATGGTTTATTTCATATGTACATTGCACCACTAGACCTGCTCTCCGTGAGAGAGAGAGACAGAGGGGGAGGGAACAATCCCTTATACCCAGGGGTGTAAAAAGTACCCAGAAATTATACTTAAGTGAAAGTATGGGTACCGTCTCGAAATCTGACTCAAGTAAAAGTCATAAGTATCTGGCTAAAAACACACTTGAGTAAAAGTAAAAAAACATCCTACTTTTAAATGTACTTAAGTACTAAAAAGTAAAAAGTGTTTTTTTTAAAGGGATAGACCAGGGGTCTAACTCATTCCATCGTGGGCCAGGTTTTCATTTTAACTACACATTGCACCAGGTGAGTTAGTTGAAGAGGTGAGCCAATTAGTGAAATCATCAGCTGGTGTTTAGGCAAGGCTGGAATGAAACCAAGCAGACACTCTGCCCACAATGGAATGTGTTCTGCGATAGAAAGAACAGAGGACACTTTTTTGCATTAAAATTATTTAATGCACTTCTCCATTGAAGGTAAACTAACATGGACGGCATTCACATCACAGCCTGAATAATATCACAATATTAACCACAGCATACTGGATTATCCTGAATAATATCACAATATTAAAGACAATACTGGAGTACCCTGAATAATATCACAATATTAACCACAGCATAATGCGGATCTGACTGTCTATTCTTCTGATAGCAGGTGTTTAATCAAAGATCCCCGCTTTCTAGTGTTGCACAAGGACCAATCAGCATGGGTATGGGCGGGTTCATTTTCCATTGATGGGGATTTGATTGGCTGTTTACCTGCGGTCGCAGGATTAATAACGTTAACGTTAGTTCGGCCAGATAAACAATTAAAATATACTAATTAAAATGGTTGGACCTGTGAGATTTGTACTTTGTACTTTGTAGGTCTGCATTTTAAATGTAAGGAGTAAAAAGTATGTTTTTTTTCTCTGAAATGTAATGGAGTAAAAGTACAAAGTATACAAACCTAATAATACTCGAGTAAAGTACAAATCCCCCAAAACAGTACTTAAGTATTGTAACGAAGTACAATTACTCAAGTACTTTACACCCCAGCTTATACCTGATACCTGACGTCAGCTACAATAGCTGTGTCTCCTTACGCCTATAGCGCCCTCTTACTGTGGAATAGTTAAAGTGCAGTTACATGCAAACATATTAATACGTTACACTTAACACTCCCACTTATGAAACCAAACATGACCCCTGCACATTTTTTCAATTTCAGTTTGGAGACAGGCTTGGTCGTAGCGTCTGCAACCATGTCTTCTGTAGGACAGTAAACTAGTGTCATCTTTTCTTCTCTGATGACAGATCTAATGAAGTGATATTTTATATTTCCATGTTTACACCTCTGTCGGCACACAGGGTTTCTGGCAAGTGCAATGGTTCCCTGGTTGTCTTCATAAACAACAGTTATCTTATATATAGGGCTGTCTTAAATACTTTGAAGCTTCGTTCGATGGCACAAGCTTCAAACATAAAAAAAAAATCGAAGTAAAAAAAAAAATATATATATATATATAAATTGAATAAATAAATTTTATAAATTAATATTAATAAATTTTTTGCCTCAAATCTTGCGCCTCCATTCCAATGAAACGAAAGTAAGCGGCGCCTTCCTGCCTCCATTCCAATGAAAGGAAAGTAAGCGGCGCCTCGACTCCACCTCTCTACAACAAGCACGTGGAGATTATCTGTGTTGAAAACAACAAGGACATGTGCAGCAGACATGTCGACGAAGAAGCGAAGCAATGCCGTTTGTTATTTAAGACTATGTCGGACAGATTTGTGTTCATTGTGCTGCTTTTTTAAAGTGTCCCGACTCCCGACCCATATAAAAACATGTCTTAATAAAACGTGCTTAATTAAGTCGAATTCTGCCTTTGTCTCTATCAACTACATATAAATATTTATATAATTGTTTGCTTGATAGACGAAGGTTGCAACATAATTATGTAATGATGTCATGTCGTTGGCTGTGAGAGCAGCCCCACTGCACCCAGGCAGGGCAGCCGAGTGAAACCTTGTTGGCTGCGTCACAGTCACAAAAGGGGCTACTTAATTAATTAATCCAATCCACTTTATTTATAGAGCACATTTAAAAACGACAAAGTTTACCAAAGTGCTGTACAAGTCCCACAACATAAGAGAAAATTATTAACCCTTTCTCCGCCGATGACGTGTTAAGACGTCATTCTTCGCCATGCGTAATCTGCCAATGACGTTTTACAGCGTCTTTGAGATCAATATTTCAAATTTCTGTCATGGTATTCATATTTCACCCACGGATCCTTGACTCGTGCTGTAGGACTCCGCTCAACTCTCCAACGCTTCAATACCGCCACCTGGTGGCCGATCGGCCAGTTGCCAAACCGGAAGTGGGGCCGGAAGTGCTTGGTGTCCCCCCTATTCCGTCCGCCACTCGCTATCGCTCGCGGGACTCCATCTTGACACACTGGATAATCGATCAGTTGCCATAACTCAATAAACAACATTATTTGGACGTATATAGTATTATACAACCTGGAAATGGATCGCATAGATCAACATCCCATAATAGCGATCTTTTTGCTCCAGTATCATCCCCCATCCCTACGAGGAAGCTGCGGTGAGTTTCAGCGTTTTTGATTATTATTATCCATACAAACTGCTATGATCTATATATCACCCATACTACATGAATCATTTAATGTCGGTCATTGCATTATAAACGACCCCCCCCCTCCTCCGGTCACCAGCAGATGATGAGTCATGACGTTTAGGACCATGTACAATTGAAATTTTTAATCTGGCGTCAATCGCTATCAAACTCCATTTGATGATCTAATATATGCATAAATGGCTATAACTCACGTTCTATGAAATACTGCAGAAAACGATAACATTTATACTCTAGACCGTATTTTTGTGTGAATGAAAAAGTTAAATGTTCCTACATTCTGAACGATAGATAATTGATGTTGAATGGGCCATAGTAATGTCAATTTAGCAATACAATTTAAAAAGTTATAGCCCTGCAAAGAAGGTGAACACCTCCATAGACAAATAGAGCTGGCAGACTGGATACAAGGATGAGAATAAGCTCCGGCAGTTAAAGGGTTACATTTTTATTATTATTATTGTATATATTTTTTTTAATTAATTTTGAAGCGTCGAATTAAAATCGAAGCTCGGCCCAGAAGCTTCGATTGCCAAAAAAAGCGTTGAAGGTCAGCCCTACTTATATACATAGGTATCTATTCCTTCGAGCAGTTGTTCTAGATAAATACATTCCTGTATTGTTAAGGCTAGAGCCATATATTCGGCTTCACAATTTGATAGTACCACTGTGGGCTGTTTCTTTGTTTTCCATGAAACCAGTGAGCTGTCTGTACCCATACTCACACAATACCCTGTGGTACTTCTCCTGTCTGTGGCGTCTGCCGCCCAATCTGCGTCACTATAGGCTTGAAGCCCCGCTGCTCTTTCTGAAACAAAGCTGTTTATCTGCTGTACCCTTAACACTTTGAGTGCCACAGGTCCGGTCCCCCGGAACCCCGTTGCGTGCCACCACCCACTTCAATGACAGAGCTCTCATATTTGCGAACGCATAAACTATATCTTAAATTATGGCTATGTGTCTAATATGGCCATCGCTTATCAATGACTTGTTTGCAGTCAACATTGTCGAACTCGAAACGGGATTGTTTTTTAATCGGTTCATTTCCGTTTTATACCATTTTGAAAAACGCTTGTTTTATGAAAGTTCCAGAAGAAAATAATGATTCTGTGATAAACGCCCTTTACTGGAATACACTGGAATACACAAAACACGTTGTCATTTTTCGGCTTATTTATGAATCGTTTTCAAATAAACGCTAGATTATCGATAGTATATGTCAGGGGTGGGCAATTATTTTTCACAGGGGGCCAAATGAGCAACTGAAAATATTTTGGAGGGCCGGGCCAAAATTCTGAACTCAATTATGCATAATATACATTTTATTTCTATATAAAAAGCAGTAAATGGCATTGTTTTGACCGCTGGTAAGAGTGTATGTTTATTATTTGGCAATTAAAAGGTGAGGTTAGGGGAGCTCCAGTAGCTCACCGCGTATCTCGGCGCTATTTCGGCGTCGGGGACAACCGTGCGCGTCACGGATCTGGGGTACACGAGTTCGACTCCCGGACTCGCCGTATTTTCTCAGAGTGTCTTCCCCCGATCTATACGCCATTCAACCTGTTTCTGTCGGTCATGCTTGACCAGAAAAAGCAATAAACGCTAAAAGAACCAGCTGTCTGGTCAAAGTAAAAAAAAAAAAAAAAAAAAAAAAAAAAGTGAGGTTAGCTTTCAAAAATATCATTTATTCAAATAGAATTTACTAAATGATAAACAAAATGTGAAACATTTAACTCATTTTCAGTCACATTAATAACAAAGGGCATTTTGAGTTTCATATACTATTGAAACAAGGATTTTCTTAGCTTTCTAAAGACATCACATCATTTTTGTAGCCAAAATAAACAAGACATGTGACTGAACTGTGTAAAGAAAAGTGTCCCAGTTTTGTAGCCTTTTTGACTTTACATGCCTATATTAAACATTTAATGTTTTCAGAACTGTGCAAACAAATATATATCATGTGTCCCATTTCACTTGTTATATTTCCACATTTTAGTGTTCTTCAGTTCTTTTTTTTTTTACTGTGCAAAAAAAAAGAAAAGGATCAAGTGTCCCATTTCACTTGTTATATTCCCATATTTTAGTGTTCTTCAGTTCTTTTTTTTCATTCAGTGTGAGAAATCTAGTCTCCTTTGAGCTTTAACAAGTCCATCAAAGTCAGGTTGAATGTCTGAGGTGGAGATGCGAAGCACAGCTGACAGATGTTCATCAGTGAGAGAGGATCTGTACCTGGATTTGGTAAACATCATGACTGAGAATGTCTGTTCACATATGTAGGTGGATCCAAAGAGAACCAACATCTTCTGAGCATGTCTCCTCATGTTTGGAAAGTTCTCCTCCTTGAGAGCAGAGTAGAACTCTAGCAGTGATGCTGACTTAAAGTGCTCTTTCAGTAGTGAATCAGACTGCAGGTCAATTAGTTCAAGCTGAACAACTATCAACACTGCAGGTAAAGGGAGAGGAAACCAGCTGCATTTCATCCTCAACCTTTTTGAAATCTTAAACGCCTTGAAAATTCATCATGCAGTGCTCCCAACATGGATGAGTACCTGTGCTGGTGATCAGCTGATGGTTTGACTTCTTTCAGGGTTTTCATGTGTTCGAGATTTTGCTGCCTAGTTGCCTTGAAATTAATTGCAACTTTGTCATGAAGGCTTTCACATGGCTATGCATTTCATGAGCAAAAATGCCCTTGCCCTGCAGTTGTGTGTTTAGTAGGGATGGGTACCGTTCACATTTGAACCGATACGGTATCGGTACCTGTGAATCGATATCGGTACCCAACGGTACCTTTTTTCGCTACTTTAGTCTCTAAAAATGTAATCTGTTACATTGTTGTGAAAAAAAAGAATCCAAACTTCAAATAACCACACTTTCGACCGTTTTCGGCTTGCCATTGCCCCGATTGCTTTGTTGTTGAATCAAGTCAAATCCTAGGTAAGCGTATATTGTGCGTGTGAACGTTGACATGAAAAAAAATTATAAAATAAAATGTATATATATATATATTACATTTATTATTATTATAATTCTTTTTAATTATCATGTAATCTTTTGCGGGCCGGTCAGAATCATCCCGTACAATGCCCAGGTCTGGTATATGTGTACTTATGCACGCTATAGAATAGGGGTGGGAATCGCCAGAGATCTCGCGATACGATACTATCGCGATACTCTATATCACGTTTTTTTTTTTTTTTTTTTTTTTTACTGCAAAGTAAAACGGTCAACATGTTTTATCTAATAAAATAAAGTTCAGTCTGTTCATCTCACTTCAATAATCTTTATTGCAGAACATGGTATTTTCTCAAGCAGACAGATATAAACACTGTAATCTGTGTTGCATGTACCTGACAAACTGAACTGTTTGTATTACAGTCATATTCTAACTTAACTGAATGTGTGTGTGGACTACTGTACTATTACAGGTATTGCAATGAACAATGCAACTTCCTTATACAAAAAAAATTATTATTTTCTTTTATGAATAATTAAATATCGATACTTGGCGTCCCTGTATCGATACAGAATCGCCACGCAAAGTATCGTGATACTACTACGTATCGATTTTTCCCCCCACCCCTACTATAGAAGCGGGCTGAAAAATCTATCTTATTTCCTCATTGCACACACACAGACACACACATACACACACAGGGAACAAAATAAGCACACACCATTCGCCAATGGCTTGTAGATTTAATGTTTGGCGACTAGAAATTAAGATCTGCCCGCCACCTGGCGGCTAACAAAATCCACTGCATCAGCGGGAGCTTGGTGCTGGATTTTGCGAGAAGCATGCAGCTGCAGAGCCACAGAGCAGCAGTGTTTTCAGCTCCGGTCTGGGGACCGCTCAGCAGCGCCCCCCATCCAACAGCTGAATTGCCAATGGCTGAATTAGAGTACTGCACCGTGTGGGCACCGCTGGTGGGTTCTGTGGCTCTGCAGCTGGATGCTTCTCGCAAAATCCAGCACCAAGCTCCCGCTGATGCAGTGGATTTTGTTAGCCGCCAGGTGGCGGGCAGATCTTAATTTCTAGTCGCCAAACATCATGACCGGAGAGATTTAAATGTTCGGACTTCAACAGACTTCAACTTTTTTCTCACAACGGGTCAAGTGCATCTAACATGCTTTGCACCGTCGCCATTCCTTTATGCCCACATCGCCCAAAATGAACGTTACGTTATCAGAGGCAGAGCCATAGAGAACAGTGTGGACTGATGAAAGGGAAATGGGGGGGGGTGTTGAAACAGTGTGTGTGACTGATTGATTGATTTATTGAAAAGTTTATTAACAGATTGCAGAATGGGTACAGTACAGTACAGCTCAATACATAAGCTGTTAAGGGGATGCAGACCAGAGAAAGACTTGTCTTGTTTACATCAGGGTCCCCCATTTTCAATTAATCATAACATAATATGATGTGTCCCGACCCCACTTCTATGTTTCAATAAATTATTTGCATTTAAAACTATTAACACTGACTCATTCCTTCAGTCCACTCAAAATTATGCTAATATTCCTTATGTTGTTTATGATAGTAATTGAAAATAGCATATGAGACTATTATAGTAATAACACATGGCGATATACTAAAAAGCTATTTATAATTTTTGGCTGGTAAAAATTCTGCCTGGCTGGTAGTTTTTAAAATCTACCAGCCAAATGGCTGGTAAGTTAAGTTTGTTCCCTGTACACAAATATGGCACATGCTGATATATAGGTGAAAATAGCTCTGATTATCCCAAGACTGGTAAAATAGATTCCTTACCTCAGATCAGATGTTCTCCAAAAAGATTATTCCAATTCCTGATTGCCATTCCAAATATCGATCGCTTTTATTGATCCAACGCTGGGTACTGGAAACACACATTTTCCGCTGTTCTGGTGGTGGGTGATGACTTCGATCGTCTCCGGTTACATGTTGACGAGTAAAATGTGGAAGCAGAAAAAAAATTTCTCCATGCGTTTCATTCAATCCAATCCAAAGGGGTGCAGAGTGACACGTGCAGCCGAACGCACAATTGGAGGGGGGCTCCCCACCCTCCAGAACATTTACTAC
Organism: Notolepis coatsorum; assembly: GCF_963971535.1. Taxonomy (NCBI): domain Eukaryota; kingdom Metazoa; phylum Chordata; class Actinopteri; order Aulopiformes; family Paralepididae; genus Notolepis; species Notolepis coatsorum. The sequence continues at coordinate 133,729,829 of NC_140174.1, read as the reverse complement.
AAGCGTTGCAAGGGCAAGGCTAAGAGAATCATTAAAGACTCCAGTCACCCGAACAACTGCCTCTTTGAACTGCTGCGGTCAGGCAAGCGATACCGGAGTCTCAAGGCGAGCACAGAAAGACTCAGAAGTAGCTTCTATCCCCAGGCCATCAGGCTGCTAAACGAACAATGAATGAACACTACACAACAACAACCACCAAACGCACATAGCACACACATCCACACGCACACACTCACTTTAAACAAACACACTGTAGCACCCACTCCACACACTTTATAGCACACACCCACTTTAAACAAACACACTGTAGCACCCACTCCCCACACTTTATATTTATGGATGAAGGATTGCACTACAACTCGTACACCTTACTGTAAATTGTACCTAAAATTGTACCTCATCCCATTTCTGCTTTGCACTAGATAGTACTGTACATTAGTACACTGCATAGTATTGTGTATTGTATATTATATGGTAACTCAGAACATTGTACATATGTCTATACCGAACACTGTGACCTCATTCTCTTCTTCTAAATTCATGCTATATTATGTTATTATGTTATTTGATACTATCTTGTCTAGCACAGTCTCTGGAGCGTAACAGTAAGAAGCATTTTGTATGAAAGTATTCTGTACTTCTGTATGACAACTATTAAAGAACTTGAACTTGAACTTGAGTACCATCCGGAGAGACGATAGGGGGCGGTATTTTCCCTGTTAGAGTTCAGACAGAGCCCCACTGGTAACGTGAGGCTAGATTGATGAAAAATGCATGGAAATCGATAATAAAAAAAAAAAAAACGATATCTCTCGTCGTTTGCACTGAACGGTTGGCATGAACTAACGAGAAATCTCATCGTTGGCACTCAAAAGTGTTAACACATTGAGTGCCACACCCCTTTGACCATACATATGGGCTAGAGTGCCAGTAAGGAAGTCAATGGGAGGTCGGGGAAATTTGCGAAGGCTTAAACTATATCTTAAATTATGGCTATGGGTCTAATACACCTGTCGATTATCAGTGAGTTGCTTCCAGTCAACATGTACGAAACGGATTGTTTTTTCATCGGTACATTTCCGTTTTATATCGTTTTGAATACGAGTATAGTTTTGGTGATTTCTAGTAATTCCAGAGAAAGACGCGATAATAGCCCTTTAGTGGAATACACAAAACACGTTGTAATTTTTAGGCTGATTATCGAATCTTCCTGAAATCAAGGCTAGATCATCATTATTATCCTTCCTCGTGCAAGCATGCAATGTGGTTTAGACCGGCGCCCCCCTCCTGCATCCCAACGACACAGAGCCACACATACACCAGGGCTGTACGTTAACTTTTTTTGCACATAGCACTGGTGCTACAGAGGTTGATCGTTTTGTAGCACAGGCCAAAATCTTGTAGCACAAGTATAAAATGTGTTATATTTGTAACAGTCACAAATGTGCCTATTGTATTTGTGTTATTTAGTTGCAGTGCCATGTTTGGCTGTCATTTTATGCTGACAAGTTGACATCACACAGCCAGACACGTTACGTGTAAGGAATTATGGGATTTGGTGTTGGGTGTATGGACTCTACTAGGGGTGGGAATCACCAGTTTCATCACGATACGATATAGATTATTTGGACAACAATACGATATTTGCTGATATATGCCACGATATGATACGATGCAGGTGCCTGCAATCGATATGAGACGATATCATAACATAAGCCCATTTAACACAATCAGTAACATTTAGATCAACTCAAAAAAGGCAACGGAAATATCATTTGACATTTTTGACCTCTTCCAGACTTTTAAAGGAAAAACAATCTATTGTTTTTAATACACATAGACCTCCTGTTCACTGTAAAGTGCCACGTTTTGATATATTGAGCTTTAAACTTTAAGTTAAATGTTTTGGAACTCACAACACGCAACCGTTTTATGTTGCATGATCATGAATACATTTATTTTGTATTGTATTTTTTATGTTTAAATATCAACATTATCTGTCCACCCTCAGTACATTTACTATCAATATAATATACTCGTCTGACTTCATGTGATCTTTCCAAACGCGCACACACACACACACACACACAGAGAAGGGAGAATGTCTGCCCCCTCCTCCTCACTCTGCCCGTCTGCTGTTCTCTCTATATGGCTCTGAACAGCTTGTTGTTAGCTCATGCTAACGTAACGTTCATTTCGGACTTTATGACGCGAGGATTGCAAAGCATGTTATATGCATTTGACCCGTTGCCGAATAAAACAGCAGGGATTTGTTTTGGGTCGCGACAACACTATCCACTAGCTCTGTTTCAATGTCCGCGTTCCAAACGCTACTATCTGCTGCTGAGACGAGTCCTGCTGTGTTGTGACTGTGAGCTGAGCCGAGCGGATATGAGTCACTGCTCGCAACTCGCGGGGATATTGTTCGCTAGGGATTATGGGATTTGGTGTTTGATATATGGAGTCTTACGCAGAAGGGACATTGTATTTAATCGCACAAGACTACAAGTACCAAGTGGATAGCGTGGCGCCGTGGCCCATTCAATTTACCGCGTCACTTTCTTTTTCTTTTTTCCGCCAGGCACGGGCCATCGCACCAGTGCTACTGAAGTAGGGCTGACCTTCAAAGCTTTTTTTGGCAATCGAAACTTCGGGGCCGAGCTTCGATTTTAATTCGAAGCTTCGATTTTTTTTTTTTTTTTTTATCTTATGTTGTGGGACTTGTACAGCACCTTCGTAAACTTTGTTGTTTTTAAATGTGCTCTATAAATAAAGTGGGTTGGATTAATTAATTAAGTAGCCCCTTTCGTGACTGAGCCAACAAGGTTTCACTCGGCTGTGTGATTTAATTCAAGGTGGATCGCTGTTGTCGTTTGAACAACTTCAGATTTCATGGGAACTACCAATCCCCCAAATCAAGAATGTTTAAGATGAATGAAGTAAGATTTTGATTATTTGAAATATGGCCTGTGTAGACTAAACTATGCACAGAATTATGTCAGTCTACAAGGTCCGGATTCTACATGGTCCGGCAATGTAGACCTTGTAGACTCCACTACAGACCAATTATCAGTGAATGTTCATGCATTTTTAAGAAGGGCAACTTCCACAAAAAAACAAAGAACTCACCAAAACATCTCAGTAGCACCTTATCTAAATTTTATTTCCTATTTTGTTTATTCATCCCAGTATCTTTCTTTCTTATGTGTGGAATTCTACAAGGCATGTAGGCGTATATGTATTTGAGGATGATATCCTTCAAACAGGCAATAGTGATGATATAATTTGGGCAGTGCTGAGCTGGGTTACTTTCCTCCAGTGTATTTGTCCCCCGGCCCCACCCAATGGAAACACACACGCACACACACACACACACACACACACACACACACACACACACACACACACACACACAAATCGAAGTAAAAAATATAATTGAAAAAATAAAATGTTGAAAAAAAATTAATTGCTTTTTTTAATTTATTTTTTGAAACTTCGATTTTTTTTTTTATGTTCGAAGCTTGTGCCATCGAACGAAGCTTCGAAGTATTTAAGACAGCCCTATACTGAAGTCAATCCTTTCATCGCACAGACTGACGTCAGTGTCGCACGTGCAACATATATGTCGCACTGTACAGCCCTGCATACACACACAGATACAGCGTCGATCGGGGTAGAAATACATATCAGATCAACGATAAAATGTATATATAGTGGGCCTCATTCAACAATACTCTTATTATTTTTCTTATATTCTTGCTTACCTGTCTGTTAAGAGAACAATAAGAAAAGCCACCGCCACATTCATCAAGCCGTTCTTAACCCTTTAATCGCCAAAAACGGCGTAGGACGTCTTTCCCCGCCATGCTCATTCTGCCAAAGACGCCGTACCACGTCTTTGATATCAATATTTCAAAAATCTGTCATCGAAATCATATTTCTCCCCCGGAGACCTGAGATCTCCTGTTGATCCCCTCTCAACTCTCCAACGGTTCAAGAGCGCCATCTGGTGGCCGATCGGCGGATCGCCCAAACAGGAAGTGATGCGCCGGAAGTGGTGCTCGCCCATATTTCGTCCGGGCACTCGCTATCGTTAGCGGGACTCCATCTTGATACACTGGACATCGATCGGTTGCAAATAACTCTATAAACAACATGATTTGGACGTATATACTATTATACAACCTGGAAATGGATCGCATATTTCTACATCCCATAATAGGAAAATTTCTGTTCCACGCTCATCGCCCAACGCTATGAGGAAGCTACGGTAAGATTCAACGTTATTTTCTAACGTGTTCGATACTAACTGCTCTAATGATCATATCACCCACACTAGATGAATCATATAACGTTGGCCACGGAATTATAAACGACCCCCCCCCCCCCATCTGGTCAACATCAAATGATCAGTAGTAACTTCTAGAAGCACGTCCATTTGAATTTTTTTATCTCGCGCAGATTCCTATCAAACTGTATTTCATCATCAATATAATGCATTTGGGGCTATAAATCACGTTCTGGAGAAAGCTGCAGAAAACGATAAAAACATACTTATACTTTAGACCGTATTTTAGTATGAATATGTGAATGAAAAAGTATAACGTTGCTACACCCTGAACAATAGATATAGGACGTTGAATTGGCCATAGTAATGTCAATTTAGCAATACAATTTAAAAAGTTATAGCCCTGCAAAGAAGGGGAACTTCTCCATATTAAATAGGGCTGGCGGAGGATGGTAAATTATGAATTTAAGCCTGGCGATCAAAGGGTCTTAAAGTCCAAATCTGTTCTTACCCAGGTTTTTTGAATGGTGAATCTCACTAATTTCACCACTCATTCTAAACTGGATGCGCGTTCTCACACAAGTCATTTGCATACAGAGACACGCCTCGCAGGCTCATTATAATACGAGAGCCGTGGGTCTGCATCGGATCCCCCGGCCGTATTCAAGCGCTGGATCAAAATTAGATAGGAATCAAATGTATTATCATACAGCACCTATAGCTATATAGTGGAATATACTGTATTAATATAATAGTAGTTGGCTAGTTCTGGCCACCTCCAGCAGTGCGCGCATACACACGTACTGTATACAGTACGTGCAAAATGAATCGTTCCAGCAAAGTACTGTAGGCTTTGTCAATACCGAACGACTGTGCGTTGTCAAGAGCCAATCGCACAGGTTGCCACTCATCTGGCTCTGCAAATAGATCTAGAGTCTGAATATCTCTGCATATATGACTGGCAGTGCGCATAGTACAGTGCGTGCTCCAAGTCAAACTGGATGACACATCTCTCTCAAATCCATTCTGAGAACGGAACACAGTGCCCGCGACGCGGGTCTTGATTGATTGGGGGGGGCTGTACATTGGAGGTGGGTGGGGGGGGAGGGATGGGTTGGCGGGTGGGAGTAACTGTACATTGGATTATCAACAAAACCTACTTTGTCCAAGAAGAGGGTCTCGTGTATTACTGGGTTTAAGTCAGTTGTTTATTTATGTTTTACTGTTTGCATACGAGGTGGTCCACAAATGTTCTTGATAACAATCTAGTGGTCTGCATGAAACAGAAGTTTGGGAACCACTGATATAGACGATCTCTAAATATGCGTTCTATGCTACGTACAGTACTGCATATCTGTATGTCATGTCATAAATGTCATGATATATATCTGTATGTTGTGTATGTCATAAATGTCATTATGAATTGAAAATGGGGGACCCTGATGTAAACAAGACGAAAGTCTTTCTCTGGTCTGCCTCCCCTTAACAATTGTGTGTATTGAGCTGTACTGTATTGTACCCATTCTGCAATCTGTTAATAAAATATTCAATCAATCAATGGCCTGGGCGGCCAGAGCATAACTGTTCTAACAGCAATATATAATCTATTTCAGACAGAACGCACGCAATAAGTTATAATAATAATAATAATAATAATTATTGAACAGTTCTGTATTTTTAAAGTCGTATTTGGGGGCAATTAACCAATGGTAGGCTTTTTATTTTATTACATTTTTTTGTGGTAAGAATTTCTTATTTCTGTAAGAGTGCTCTCGACCACTCTTATAATTTGTTCTTGCCTGAGAAAAAAGCAACAATAAGAAAACTTTGCTGAATCCCAGGTAAGAACAAAGTAAGAGGAAATGCTAGTTAAGAACGAAATCTGTTCTTATATCGATTCATGCATGAGGCCCAGTGTTCTTACCTTGTATCTGATGTAATGCAAAAGTTATAATCCAATTATCTGATCGCCATTTGAAGTACTGGGCGCGGAGGTCTGTGCCACGTTCAACAGCATTGCATATTGAGAGAGAGGGGGGGGGGGGGGGGGGGGGGCAGCCTTGCAGATGTATCGTTGAAACAGGTTACCTCGCCTGAGTATTTAAACCACGCCCGCACGGCTTGGATCGTCCCAGAAAAGAAACTACACCATTCCCAGTGGAGTGCAATACCAGCCGGAAGGCGTAGGCGGCGGTATTTGCCCGTTCAGTTCAGTTCAGTTATTTTTTATTTCAGGCTTTGGACACATAACAACGGTCATTCCATAAATCGTCAAAGTTTTACCAGCTGCTATTGCAGCATTGTCCAATTGTCCGAAAAGGCCTAGGGCAGGGGTCGGCAATTAGGTTTGGCCACGGGCCAGATTTCCCCCAAGCCATTGCTTGGCGGGCCAGGATCAAAAACAATGGCTAATTTAATATAGTGAAAAAAGACAAACGTTTTTCTCTGGTCTGCATCCCCTTAACAATTGTGTGTATTGCGCCGTACTGTATTGTACCCATTCTGCAATCTGTTAAATAAAGTTTTCATTCATTCATTCATTCAGCTGTTGCAGATCACCGCGGCGCGTGATGAACAGATCAGAAGACAGAATGCATGAAAACACGACTCGCCATACCTTGTTTGTTGTTAAGTCCTCCAAAATCCATGCTAATGTTTGAAACGCGTGAATATTAAAGGCAACCAACCTGTGTTCGGCTTTTCTCTGATTGGCCGCGCCCCCCCACCCCCACGCGCAGGCAAGCGACGTCCCAAATGAAATCCAAGGAGCAAGCGAGCGGCAGCGCGGGCAACCAATGCACTTGTGTTGGGCTGCTGTTCCAACGCACTTGTGTTGGGCTGCTGTTCCAACCAACTTGTGTTCAGCTGCGGTAGCAGTGGAGCGCTATGAAATGCGCTGAACTAGAAAGCGTAACGTTATTATGTTTCGCGTTTTTAACAACCAACTACCAGATTCACTCGTGTATAAACAAAGCCCATACAGTTATGACAACCTCTCCACCCTCTCTTAACCCTTGTGTACCCCTGGTCCCTTTTTCTACTTTTTTTTTTAAATATTTTGAGTGTGTGTGTGAGCACAGCGGTGTCTGTGTTTATTATTATTTCATGAAATTGGGTAAATATCTTAATTTTACATATATGTTCATTGTGTGAAAAGCTTATAATATGAAACACTCTAAAACAATAGTTATAGTGTTTAGTGCCTTCTTTACCCCTGGTCCCTTTTTCTACTCCCATCCACTTCCATGTTAATAAAACCGCTATAAAACCGCCATAAAACCGCAAGTCTAATTTTTTAGACTGTGAAAAATCTCTAATTTTCACATATCGATAAATAAACAGAATAATTACACCAGGCATTCAAAATACATACAATACATACCTTTTAGTAATAGATTAGTATACTAACCGGTGCTTACTAACGGCTATTTCTGACCGCTATTTCTGACCGAAATAGTCAATCTTTCTTTTTTATAATGGCAGATTCTTATTCACAGGAATTTTGTCCCGTTTTGATATGCTGTAAAGTAGTGGAAAAAAATAATAGATATATGGTGAATATGGCGGTTTATCAGTTTTTTTTCAATAAAAACTGACGTGGTATCAAACAAACACTAATTTAAGTGGTTAAAATTCGAAAATATGTGTAATTTTTTACAGATATCTTGAGAATAGGCTATGAATGTTAAACATGGGTAAAAAAAATTTTTTTAAATAGTAAACAGTTAAAATTATATGGCTTTAAACATGATGTATCATTTCATCTCTTAAGCCCAGTGAGCTCCACCATTGCTAGGCATGCACAAGGGTTTTAAAGAAATATGAACTGATTTCAAAGACCCATACAGTTATGACAACCTCTCCACCCTCTCTTAAAGAAATATGAACTGATTTCAAAGACACCGATTAAAATAATAACCTCCCTCCTCTTCAGGTTATTATTATATAATAATGACTCAACTAGCGCTGAACTAGAAAGCGTAACGTTATTATGTTTCGCGTTTTTAACAACCAACTACCAGATTCACTTGTGTATGAACAAAGCCCATACAGTTATGAAATGCGCTGAACTAGAAAGCGTAACGTTATTATGTTTCGCGTTCCATTGATTAACGCCATTACCTGCTGTGCTGTAGGAAGCAGAGGTACAGTAAGTTACAGTAGGTGTAGGTTACATGTTTAATCAAAGCCCATACAATTTTTTAGATGAATGATTGTGGATATAATATGGAAAACACATCATTATGATATTGTCAGATGGCGCAAAATACAATGGTGAGTGAGAAATATATCTCCAGTGATAAAACCCAGTGCTCTATGTCTCTATGATACACAGCGTGGATGGGCTTTCAGGGGGAGAGGCATGCATGTACATAATTTCACCATAATCAAATACAGACATAATTGTGGATTATTGTACAATGGTCAAGAGCACCTGGGGGAGCCTCATGCGCATGCCCGCGTCTCTCTTCGTCTCTCTTGCCGCAAGGGCGTGTGCTAGTGGATTGATTGATTGGCCGTGTGGCCAATCAGAGAAACGCTGAACGAAAAGCTGAACACAAGTTGGTTGCCTTTAATATTCACGCGTTTGAAACATGTCACATATCCACTCGCCGCCCTCCAATTCCAGATTGCCGTTGAATGCTTTATCTGAACTTTATCTGCCAACTTGAACACAGTTGTCATCATTGCCCTTAGCCCCTTTCGTGACTTTCGGTTTGCAAGCCTGGGGCTTTTGTGACCGGAGTCACTTGCTTTTACGCCGCGATTACCCAGTAAAGAAACGACCAAGCGTCATCGAGGGGCTCGGGGTGTGTCAAGAATACATCGGATCTGAATTTCAAAGATACCCAGCGTACAATATGGGTCTAACACAGCTTCACGATGGGGTCTGGAAGCTCGGAGTTGCTAATAAACAGTTTAAAACATTGTTACTCGATGAGTGGTATTTACAGACCGAACGTCCATCTCCGCCATTGGTGTCACAGCGCATGCGCACCAGGCAGCTAATGCCGCGTTCACGTTACGTGGGAAGAAGCGGAAGAACCAGCTTCCGACTGGGAAAAACCATTCACGTCAGCCTCCTAGTGGTAATTCCTACTAGGACATATGGGATTTTTTTATAGACCCCGATATCTCCCACTTCGCGTCACGAATTGCGGAAGTATGGATGTGGGCGTTTCATCCATAGATATATATAGAGTCAAAGCGTGAAGGCTTCCTAGTTGTAGCAACGAGATGTCCTCTGGTTCTTCCGCTTCTTCCCACTAACGTGAACGCGGCATAGCTGCCTGGTGCGCATGCGCTGTGACACCAACGGCGGAGATGGACGTTCGGTCTGTAAATACCACTCGTCGAGTAACAATGTTTTAAACTGTTTATTAGCAACTCCGAGCTTCCAGACCCCATCGTGAAGCTGTGTTAGACCCATATTGTACGCTGGGTATCTTTGAAATTCAGATCTGATGTATTCTTGACACACCCTGAGCCCCTCGATGACGCTTGGTCGTTTCTTTACTGGGTAATCGCGGCGTAAAAGCAAGTGACTCCGGTCACAAAAGCCCCAGGCTTGCAAACCGAAAGTCACGAAAGGGGCTACATTGCCCTCGCTACTGTTGTTGTTGTCGCCACATATTATGCAGAGAGGACGTCGGCTCAGCACGCAAGAATCACCGACCTGTTGCGATAAACCCGTATTTTAAGTATGGCTCCTGTTTATTAAAAGAAGCGTTATATTTCCCCGTTGCAAAAGATATTTGTTTTGTTTTTTTAACACATTTTGTTACTCGCTCCATCTCGAACGCGGAAGTGAAAGTGCGTTAGGAAAATATACATGCGACCCGGTGGGACTATTCCATTGGTTCTCCCAGTCCACGTGACCATTTCTAGCATTTCAATTGGCTATAGTGACAGACATGCTTTTGATGACTGCCGGTAGATAGATACAGCTTCACAATAAAAGACACGCTGGCGTCCCGAGTGAATATTTCCTGCGTGTAAAATAAATATCATATTCTCAAAATAATCTGACGGGCCAGAAATTATTGCTGGCGCCTGGCGGGCCAATGTCGGCCCGCGGGCCGCCTATTGCCGATCCCTGGCCTAGGGAGAAGCACTAGGCTTGTCGCGCCCTACCCCTGAAGACTTGGGTTTCTTTTCTTTTAGTTTTTTCATTTACATACATACATAGTACATACATATAGTACACATTACAGTACACATTACAGTATAGTATACCTGCAGTATATAATAGTATATATAATAGTATATAGTACATGTTTATGTTTATTTAGGATCCCCATTAGCTTTTGCACTTGACAAAAGCTATTCTTCCTGGGGTCCGGCACACACAACGATACAACAATATTCAATACATTACATCATTATCAACATCAACATCAATTACATCATTATCAATATCAGTTAGGATGATATTGTACAAGATATTTATTAGTAAAAACTAGTATTCAAATAAAATAATAAAAATCACATAATAGTGTATACAGCACATATATAATGTGATGTGAGATATATAGTACATGATACAATATAGTACCATAATATAATAGCATATAGGGCTGGGCGATATAACGATAACGATAATTATCGCAATATATTTTAATAATCGATATCGAAAAGAAAAAAATATCGAAATATATATATATTTTTTTTGTGACCTGCAACAGGGCAGTTTTAAAACCAGAGACAGTGGACAGACTTGTCTTTCTTGCCTGCAACTTAAAGTAATGGCTTTGCTTGTCCAAATGACTATACTGACCAAATTGAGATACATTTTTCTCTTTTATTTTGTTTGCTTTCTAATTTAACACTTTAATCGCCGGAAACGCCGTAACTCATCATTGCCCGCCATGCTCATTCTGCCGAAGACGCCGTAACACATCTTTGATATCAATATTTCAAAAATCTGTGATCGAAATCAGGAAGTGACGCGCCAAACAGGAAGTGCTCATCCATATTTCGTCCGGGCAGCCTATTGCTTAATAACAGCGGAGCAGTGCTGCCGTTGCTTCCGCGTTTTCCCTGATTGGCTACGACACGCCCCGCGGCAGGCGCGGCAACCGCAGAGCGGAGCTCTGCCGCGGAGCGGTGCGGCAGAGCTTGCGGAATTATGTAATCGCCCTAATCCGCCATGATTTTCATTCGGCGCTCAGCTCACCTGGCAGCGCAGCGGTCCTGCGGTCCTGCAGTCCGTTGTTGACGAGTTCGAATCCCATGAAATTTTTTTTTTTAACGTGATTTTTTTTTACCGTGTATTCTTTCGCCGGTTAAGGTTAGGCATGGTTAAGGTTAAGGTTAGGCATTGTTTCGGAGTTGGTTAAGGTTAGAACGGTTAAGTTTAGGCGCTGTTAAGGAGCTGGTTAAGGTTAGAGTTTGTCTTAGAGAATGGCAATATTCTTTCTATGGTTAAGGTTAAGGTTAGGCATGGTTAAGGTTAAGGTTAGGCATTGTTTCGGAGTTGGTTAAGGTTAGAACGGTTAAGTTTAGGCGCTGTTAAGGAGCTGGTTAAGGTTAGAGTTTGTCTTAGAGACAGCCTATTTCCGCACTGCCGCTCTCCCGCGTTGCCGCGGTCACATGGTCAAATTGTCACATTCTTGCACTGCTCCGCTTAGGGCTGGGCGATATGACGATATTATATAAATATCGGGTACAGTTCATTAACGATACACTTTTTCAACGTATCGTGGATATCGTGATGTTTTGCCCAAGAGGATTGTGTCGCGTCAATCTGTCCACACGTTACTCGTTAATATCTCAGCCCGTGCTGAGATATGCCCATTCCGCGGTCTGTTAATAAAGTTTTCAATCAGACAGATGTATGGAAAGGCTTTTATTATAACATTCGTTGTAGTAAAATCATTATGCCTCATTTAGTCATCCTGTGGAGCACTGGTCTCCTACTCGACGGCCGCGGGGAGCTAACGTTAGTAGCTTTGTTGTTGTTCAGCACACAGGACATTCAGGAAGTCAAAACTAATAGCGCTTGCCGATTGGTGCTAAGAACAGCAGGGTGGGTGCAAGCGGTGTGACGTCATTGGCAGACTCGACTGTCAATCAAAATTATTATGTTTCCGTCAGAATGAATGAATGAAAACTGTATTAAAAGGTTGCAGAATGGGTACAATACAGTACAGGAGGATGAAGACCAGAAAAAGACTTTCGGCTTTTTTACATAAGGGTCCTCCATTTTCAATTCATCAAAACATTTAGAGACATACATATATACAGTAGTTTCATTAAAATGCTATTGATTGATTGATTGATTTAAAACTTTATTAACATATTGCAGAATGGGTACAGTACAGCTCAATACATACAATTGTTAAGGGGATGCAGACCAGAGAAAGACTTTAGTCTTGTTTACATCCGGGTCCCCCATTTTCAATTCATCATATTTCATATCTAAATCATATAATATCTCATATGCAATATATAATCTAATAATCTAAATCTAATATATAATATAAAAATGCTAAATGCATGGGTATTTTATTTTGTCTTTAATGTTAGCTTGCAAACTCAAATACTGTCTTGGTAAGCCTCATAATGAATTGTTTGGGTAAAAAAGAAAAACATCGTGATGTGTATCGTGTATCGCCGAAAGGTCCGAAAATATCGTGATATCATATTTAGGCCATATCGCCCAGCCCTAGCTCCGCTGTTAAAAAGCAACACGCGTCCGGGCACTCGCGATCGTTAGCCGGACTCCATCTCGACACACTGGATAATCAATCGCTCGCCCTAACTCAATAAACAACGTTATTTGGACGTATATAGTATTATACAACCTGGAAATGGTTCATCTGATCAACATCCCATAATCGAAAACTGTCTACTCCAAGCTGATCGTCCAACGGCGCGAGGAAGATACGGTAAGATCCAGCGTTATTTTCTAACGTGTTCCATATAAACTGCTCTGATGATCATATGACCCACACTAGGTGAATGATATATCGTTGCCCACGGAATTATAAACGACCCCCCGCCCATCCGGCCAACATCAGATGATACGTAGTAACTTCTAGAAGTACCTCCAGTTGAATTTTTTTATCTGGCACCGATCGCTACCAAACTGTATTTGATCATCAATATAATGCATTTGGGGCTATAAATCAAGTTCTGGAGAAAGCTGCAGAAAACGATAAAAACATACTTATACTTTCGACCATATTTTAGTATGAATATGTGAATGAAAAAGTATAACGTTGCTACACCCTGAACAATGGATATATGACATTGAATGGGCCATAATAATGTCAATTTAGCAATAGAATTTAAAAAGTTATAGCCCTGCAAAGAAGGGGAACTTCTCCATAGACAAATAGAGCTGGCTAGGGATGGTAAATTATGAATTTAACCATGGCGATCAAAGTGTTAAAATACAGTTTGAAACCGTCTGTACACACTAGTAGGCTATGTGTGCTAGCAGAGCTAGTCTCCAGTCATGAGTCACGGTGCACCAAAAAAGCGCCAAAAGATAGAAAAGAAACTAGCAGAGCCAGAACTGTTCAACTCCCCTGGAGCCACAGCGAGCAGAGAAGCCGGTTTACTTTAGCTTTCAAACCAGCTGCAGCCTGAGAACTGGAGTGTGAGGGGATGTAATACTAAAGATGGCGGCAACAACAAAGAATTGCTGCAAAATAAACATACATCTGTTGTAAAAAAAAAAAAAAAATTGTTTATCGATATCATTATCGCAATATAATTTTTTGCCATATCGCCCAGCCCTAATAGCATATACTGCAAATATAGTTCAATATAATATACAAATTAATTATAATATGATTATATAATGTAATATGATATAACGTACAATACAGTATCATACATATTTATTTTTTATTAATATGCAATTAAAGCCCTTCCCTTCTGTACCTTCAAAAATAGATTTTTTTTAGTCTAGATTTGAATTGATTTATGTTTTCACAATATTTTAGTTCATCCTCTAGCCCAGTGCTTCTCAAACTTTTTCTGTCAGGCCCCCCTTTGGCGGACCAAAATATTTTGGCCACCCCCCCCCCCCCCCCCCGCCCCAACAAAATAGTCATGAAATGGGCCATGTTTAAATTTATTGAAATAACACCAATATCGTGACCTTTCAAATTGACAACACCTTCCCTCGCGAGAGCCACCTTGCCTCGCTGTGAAACAGTACTGCAGAATGGTCAGCTCCCATCTCCTCACAGCTCAGAGAACAGGCACGCTTTCAGGGGTCGGGTTGCATGTTGCTTTTTAACAGCGGAGCAGTGCAAGAATGTGACAATTTGACCATGTGACCGCGGGAGAGCGGCAGTGCGGAAATAGGCTGTCTCTAAGACAAACTCTAACCTTAACCAGCTCCTTAACAGCGCCTAAACTTAACCGTTCTAACCTTAACCAACTCCGAAACAATGCCTAACCTTAACCTTAACCATGCCTAACCTTAAGGTGAGCTGAGCGCCGAATGAAAATCATGGCGGATTAGGGCGGTTACATAATTCCGCAAGCTCTGCCGCTCCGCTCCGCGGCAGAGCGTGTCGCAGCCAATCAGGGAAAACGCGGAAGCAACGGCAGCACTGCTCCGCTGTTATTAAGCAATAGGCGGTCGGGTTTTGATGAAATTTACCACGTTTATAACTTCTGTCAAAACCTCATTCAGCACAGGGCTAAGCTGTCTTGACGCTGGCGGCTCTCTGTGAATTTACAGTGCGTCCATTGCGCGTTTGGCGAGACCCCCTTGATGAGCGCCTGTAGCCCCCTCCTTTTCCCTGCCATGGCCTGCGCACCGTCAGAGCAAAAGCCCACACAGTTCTCCCATTTCAGTCCCATGTTCTGTCAGGTAACTGTCAATAATTTTGAAAAGCTCATCAGCTGTTTTTGCAAAACAGCAGATCTTCACTCAGTGACTGGGAATTTACAAAGCAAACATAGGAAATAAGCAAACAGTCTTTATTGCTGTCAGTCTTTGACAAGGCAACACGCATGTCATCCTCAAGGCTCAACTTGGCCCTATATTTTGTTTTCAGAGCTGTCATGGATGAAAAGCCAGCTTCACACAGATATGTGGTGCTGAATGGTATCAACACCTTAACTGCTGCATCATGAGATACTTCAAGGTACTCGGCACCACACTCTGAAACTAGCTCTCCAGGTGGCATTAGATGATATTTCAATGAGTTCTTCCAAGAGTTTGGATGGAGATGTGTCAGGAAGCTTTGTCTCAATGTTGTCTGTAATTTTTTTTTTATCCAGAGTAACTTGGTGATCCTTTTCTGTGTTTTATTAAATAATGATTTTCAGATTTTGAGAAATGGTCAAACGTATCCAAATATGGCAACAGATAGCACTTTAGTGATCATTTTCTGTAATCTATTTTTTTTTTTATCTAAAGGCCCCCCCTGTCATGCCTCTGCGCCCCCACACTTTGAGAAACACTGCTCTAGCCCATTCCACAGGGTGGCTCCGTAAGAGGAGATACACATTATTTTCAGGTTGGTTTTCATCACAGGTTTTTTGAAGTTCAATGGTCCTCTGAGGTTGTATCCCCCCTCTTTATCCAGAAATTTGCTTCTTACCTTTACCGGTAATTGATTATTTCTTGCTTTGTACATAACTTGCAGAGTTTTAAAGTTTACTTACCATATCAATGAACTTCAAAATGTGTGATTGTAGAAACAGTTTGTGTGTGTGGTCCCGATATCTTGCATTGTTTATTACTCGTATTGCTCTTTTTTGTAGGATAGTCAATGTATTTATGGTTGTTTTGTATGTGTTACCCCATACCAATCTTAGCCCTCACATATTCTATATATATCCTTTTGCGAGCTCAGACCCATTCCCAACGGTAACATCAGGCTGGATGGATGAAAATGAATGGATATCGCTAATAACAGAAATAACGATTAAAACCCTACTATACTCATGATTGGCGCTCAAGCGATGGCGAGTTAACCCGACTATCATCGTGACTGGCGTCCAATGAGTTAAGATATGTTTTGGAGCTAAATTCAAACAAAAAATCCTGTGTTTGAAAATGGTACATGGTATGTTGCATTAATTCCCTGTTACATCCTCAATCTCAACATCATCAATCAGTAATGGTGTTAAGTTAAAGTATATTGTACAGTCGTTGATGCAGTGTTTCCCATTAATTACCTAGACTGTGGCGGCCCTAAACTGTTGGCTATCTGCTGGTAACAAAACACACCTGACTGTCATCAGTCCCATTACCCACTAAGTAGCTACGTAAGTCACCTACTGGTGAGCAATGGGAACTGATGCCATAAACCCAATGGCAGGCATGGCTGTATACAAACAGAAATCAACATAAATACAATACATAAAATATAACATATGGCAATACAACTTCTAATAATGTCGGTTTTGGCTTCTACAATACCTTTCTAGCTCCAGATAATCCCAAAACATGTAGGCTATATACAGGGATTAAAGTTCTCCATCCTATGACTGATTTCCGAAGCCTGCATAAAGTAAACTAACTTGATCGTTAATCTAACTGTTGTCCTTGTATCTTTATGCTTATGAAAACATTAATATTTATAGGCTATAGCCTAGCCTACCCTCGTTTGGCTATAATAACCTATTCTCAAATGTCTATCCGCTGTGGGCTATCTCCTCGCTGACGGACCAGTAGCCATCATATCATATTCCTATGTCTCCAAGGAATCGTGGGGCTCTGGGGAAGAAAGGTTGGGAACGGGGAACCCCTGCTATAGCCTATCCTTTATAATGTTATAGGCTATTTTATTTACAGTAGTCTATTCATGATTTTTGCCATAGCCATTTTCCATCAGTTTTATTTAATGAATTGAAAAGCGCATTGATATTACGTAAAAGCAAACTGGCAATAGAAAAGATGTTCAAAAATAATCTAGTTCCCTTAAAACGCTAACGCTATTAAATAACAATATACAGTGGAGGTTAACACTTTGATCGCCATGCTTAAATTCATAATTTACCATCCTCTGCCAGCCCTATTTAATATGGAGAAGTTCCCCTTTGCAGGGCTATAACTTTTTAAATTGTATTGCTAAATTGACATTACTATGGCCCATTCAAAGCTCGGAACATTCCCGTCATTCATGGAGTTTAAAGGCATTGCACTTGACCTATGTACTGAATCATGTAATTGTTTTTAATCCATCATTGTAGTACCCGTACTTTTCGCACTATAAGCCGCACCTGAATATAAGCCGCAGCAGCTAAATTGAATGATGTGTACATATATAAGCCGCACTGGACTATAAGCCGCAGGTGTTTTAATGTTTAATTACCATATGTAATTAGCATTGGGACACAATACTGTCGGACAAATAACAAGAATTAACTCATTTACAAGTTGTATTAAGTTTAGCAAATAAGGGAACAGATGAATAACATTTCAATGCAGTCAAAAAAGCAATATTTAGATTTTTACATTTTCGGTTTTGGTCACGTCGAGTCACATATAAGCCGCACCGTTATATAAGCCGCAGGGTCGAAAAATGGGGGGAAAAGCCGCGGCTTATAGTCCGAAAAGTACGGTAATTGTAATTCATTGTAATTATTAACTGTTATGATATTTGTGTCCTTTTGTTAACTCGTCATCACTGTAAATGAGGGAAACCTCAGTGCTTTCACGAGTATAAATAAAGGTTTGAAATGAAATTCAACGTCCTATATCTATTGTTCAGGGTGTGGCAACGTTATACTTTTTCATTCACATATTCATACTAAAATACGGTCTAAAGTATAAGTATGTTTTTATCGTTTTCTGCAGCTTTCTCCAGAATGTGATTTATAGCTCCAAATGCATTATATTGATGATGAAATACAGTTTGATAGGAATCTGCGCGAGATAAAAAATTTCAAATGGACGTGCTTCTAGAAGTTACTACGTATGATCTGATGATGACCGGATGGGGGGGGGGGGGGGGGGGGTCGTTTATAATTCCGTGGCCAACGTTATATGATTCATCTAGTGTGGGTGATATGATCATTAGAGCAATTAGTATCGAACACATTGAAAAATAACGTTGAAACTCACCGTAGCTTCCTCGCACCGTTGGGCGATGAGCGTGGAACAGAAATGTTCCACGTTATGGGATGTACAAATATGCGATCCATTTCCAGGTTGTATAATAGTATATACGTCCAAATCATGTTGTTTATCGAGTTATTTGCAACCGATCGATGTCCAGTGTATCAAGATGGAGTCCCGCTAACGATAGCGAGTGCCCGGACGAAATATGGGAGAGCACCACATCCGGCGCATCACTTCCTGTTTGGGCGATCCGCCGATCGGCCACCAGATGGCGCTCTTGAACCGTTGGAGAGTTGAGAGGGGCTCAACAGTAGATCTCAGGTCTCCGGGGGAGAAATATGATTTCGATCACAGATTTTTGAAATATTGATATCAAAGACGTGGTCCAGCGTCTTTGGCAGAATACGCATGGCGGGGAAAGACGTGTCCCAGCGTTTTTGGCGATTAAAGTGTTAAAATAAGAATATGACTTGGCCTGAAAAAAAAAGAGATTTGTTTTGCTTTAATCCCTGTTATACACCTGCAGCTGCCATAACAAGAAAAATAAGACTCCAAAGAAGAAAAAAATACATAGCCCCCCTCCACCTCGCTCTGTCACAACACTGTCCTGAATTAATCAGCCTAACCGTGTTGAATTTATCTCCATCAAACATAAAATATATCTATAGCACTTTGCTATGGTAAACAATTTAGGGTATATAATGAATGATCAAATTGCCACGTTTATCAGTTTTCCTGATCAGATTTAGTGTTTGACCAACACTGATCATATCCACCTGATGATGTGTCAGCTAGTTCTAAGCTGTTCTCCATTCTTCTTCCCTCTAGACCCCCCAGCTCCCCGTCTGTGAAGAGGAGGCCCCCCCTGAGCAGCAGGAGAGGAGCCCCAGTCTGGGCCAAGAGCCCCCACAGATTAAAGAGGAACAGACCTTGACCAATCAGGAGGAAGAGCAACTTCAAGGTCTGGAGGAGGCCGATGCCAAAGACTCGATATTCACCATAACCTGCCTGGGAAGCCTCCATGATCAACACCAGGGTCAGTCCCCACATCTTCACCAGACTGTAGATCACGGAGAGGCAGAGCCTCTACCCAGCAGCACCTCCACTGAACAGATGGAAACAGAAGCTGATGGAGAGGGCTGTGGAGAATCGGAAGCAACCAGTGACTGTCAGCCCCTCTCTTTAGAGAATTCTATAGCTGAGAGTGAAGACATAGACAGCGGTGAGGATAGGACGGAGAGTGGAGGACCTCAGGCCGGCTTAAAAACAAAGCCATCACAAACTGTGAAAAGACAGAGTTCCGGTATCAGTTCTAAGGTCAAGACATCTCTAGAGTCGACTGGTCTGCAATTGGCTACTCCGGATGCTTCTAACTGTAAAGTGTGTGGAAAACCTTTCAGGTATTTTGCCAGTTTAATGAAACATGTGAAAACGCACGCTAAGGATGAACCATGTCCCTGTGGCGTGTGTGGGAAACATTTGGAGTCCACAGAGAGCTTGGCGGATCACCTGAAGTACCACAGTAAAGCTCTTTCTACGGTTCCTTCGAAGACATACAGTTGCAGTATTTGCCACAAAGGATTCAGCTCTAGCAGCTATCAAGCCGTTCACATGAGAATCCACACGGGAGAGAATCTGTACTCTTGTAGCGTTTGTGACATGGAATTCAACTTAAAATGTAGTCTGACGAAGCACATGGATACTCACACAGGAGAAGGAGCTAACGGTACAGGGTTCAGTCGAGGTGGAGATGTGAAAACCCACATGCGAAGTCACGCGGGAGAAAAACCACACGGTTGTAGTCTTTGTAAAAAGAATTTCAAGTTTAAATCCAATCTGAGGGTCCACACGAGGACCCACGCGGGCGAGAGTCCGTACAGCTGCGTGGTTTGTGGGAAAGGGTACATGCGATACTCGCACTTTGAGGAACACATGAGAACCCATAGTGGGGAGAGGCCGTACAGTTGCAGCGTTTGTGGGAAAGAGTTTAGACGACACCAGCATGTACAGAATCACATGAAGACTCATAACGGTGAGAGACCGTATAGTTGCAGTGTTTGCGGGAGAGGATTTATTCAATCGTCGGATTTACACAGGCACATGAAAACTCATACTGGGGAGAGACCATACGGCTGCAGTGTTTGTGGCAAAGGATTTATTACGTCCTCAGACTTGCAGAGGCACGCAAAGACTCATACTGGGGAGAAACCATACAGCTGCGGGGTTTGTGGGAAAGGGTTTCGACAACAGCAACATGTACAATATCACATGAAGACTCATACTGGAGAGAAATCATAGAAGACTAAATGGGGTGGATCTGAAGTTCTATACGACAGGTCATGTAGAAAATAAGCTGTATTTTGCTGCATCTGTTCTGAAGGAGCATTAAAGGGGACGGGGACCTATTGTGAAAATTGCTTGTTTGTTTTGCATTGATTTGACAGAATAAGGGGTTGTCCTAGGGCTGGGCGATATGGAAAAAAATCATATCGCGATAACGATATGATAATGTTATCATATTTCTCGATATCGATAATTATCTAAATTGTTATAAGTATAAATTTTTTTTTTTTTTTTTTTTTTTTTTTTTTTTTTTAAAACAACAGATGTATGTTTATTTTGCAGCAATTCTTTGTCATTGCCGCCATCTTTAGTGTTACATCCCCTCACACTCCAGTGCTCAGGCTGCAGCTGGTTTAAAAGCTAAAGTAAACCGGCTTCTCTGCTGGCTGTGGCTCCAGGGGAGTTGAACAGTTCTGGCTCTGCTAGTTTATTTTCGATCTTTTGGCGCTTTTTTGGTGGACAAACCACCGCACATGTGCACCGTGACTTGTGACTGGAGTCTAGTTCTGCTAGCACACATAGCCTACTGTGTACAGACTGTTTCAAACTATTTTAAATTAGAAAGCAAACGATAAATGGACAAGAGAAAAATAAATCTCAATTTGGTCAGTATTGTCATTTGGACAAGCAAAGCCATTACTTTAAGTTGCAGGCAAGAAAGACAAGTCTGTCCACTGTCTCTGGTTTTAAAACTGCCCCGTTGCAGGTCACACAAAAAAAAAAAAAATCGATTTTTTATTCGATATCGATTATTAAAATATATCGCGATATTTATCGTTATATCGCCCAGCCCTAGGTTGTCCCAAGACTCAGAACATGTTAAATATGTGCATTGAGCCTTTTCTGCAGTTCCTCGTATGTGCTTCTGAAGAGATCTTGGAATAATGTGTCTACAAAATGGCAGCTCGCTTGTAAATCTCTACCTAAAGTTAAACCTAAAATATGATTCTGACAACATTTTAACAGTAAGATTGCTATTCTATTGCTGGATCTTGAGTCATATTTCATCTGAACGTTGGCAAAACCAAAGAGATGATTGTGGATTTTATGATGTTGGGGGCAATGAACTACAGCCCCCTCAGCATCGATGGGGCACCGGTCGAAAGTAAACAATTTCAAGTACCTCGGAGTCCACATATGCGAGGACTTGACATGGACCACACACATGGACAGAAGGCACGGCAGCGCCTCTTCTTCCTTAGGCGTCTAAATCCTCAAATAGTCTGTATTAGTCTACAGCAGGGGTCAGGAACCTTTTTGACTGGGAGAGCCATAAAAGCCAAATATTTCTAAATATATTTCATTGAGAGCCATATAGTATTTTTAACGTATAATAAATTAAATATATCTTACTTTTAATGCGACTTCTGGTGCTGCATGGTTTTGCTGATGGCCTTGTAATCTGGTTCATATGTGGTGAGGTTGAGCTTCATGCAGGCGTTGAGGCTTCCATCAGTTAAACGTGAGCGTAGGTTGGTCTTAATGTTCCTCATATGCGAGAATGACTGCCCACATGCATATGTAGAGCCAAACATGGTCAATACGGCAATACTCACGCTGCATTGTGTGGTATGTCACAGGAAGCTCGTTCCAAGTTTTAAGAATCAGCTGGTGTTCAGGTTGAAGATTTTTTATTTCTGTCCACTTGTGTTCCCTCGCCAGCTCTGCTCGCTATATCTTCAGCTACAGATACTATTAGCTGTATCTTCAAAACTAATTTCTGTTTACTTTAAAATGACACAGTATTAAGAAATATCACAAGTATAAAAAAGAAAAAAAATATTTTTTTTTTTCTTTTTTTAAACTCAAATTTCTGGGAGCCATATGCTGTCACCAGACGAGCCTTATATGGCTCGCGAGCCATAGGTTCCCGACCCCTGGTCTACAGTGTAGTGAAGAAGGCACAGCAGTGCTTCTACTTCCTTAGGCGTCTAAATCTTAAAGAACTTCTAGACTATGGAAGTAGAGGCGCTGACTTGCCTTCACTACACTATGTGTGTGGTCCATGTCAAGTCCTCGAATATGTGGACTATTATAGAAAGCATCCTGACTTGTAACATCACCTCCTGGTTTGGGAATAGCACCCCACACGACCGCAGCAGACTGCAGAGAGTGGCTCAATCAGCTGAACGCACAATGGGAGTTGGGCTTCTCACTCTCCCAGGACATTTAAACCAGGTGTTGCAAGGCCAAGGCTAAAAGAATAATCAAAACAAACCACCCAAACAACTGCCTCTTTGCACTGCTGCGGTCAGGCAAGCGTTACCGAAGTCTCATGGCCACTACAGAGAGACTCGGAAGGCGTTTCTATCCCCAGGCCATCAGGATGCTCAATGACTGCAACACTAACCCATCCATTCTACATTCATTGCACACACTCACTTTAAACATTCATACACTTTAAACCAGTGGTCACCAACCTTTTTAACACATTCTGCGCCAATACCGTTGTATGACGTGTTTCAAGTTCATGCGAATTCTGCCAATCCACGGCGTACAACGTTATTGAGATCATATTTCATTTTTTCGCCATGTTATTCATAATTCCCTCACGGAGCCTCGTCTGATGCAGTGGGAGCATGCACAACTCTGCAACGCTTCAAATACTGCCCATGATCGGCGAGTTGCCAAACCGGAAATGGACGAGTCGATCTCGGTGCGTCATGGAAATGCGTCCGGCACTTGCATATTGTCGCGGGACTCAAGACACACACCGTGAATATGGATCGCTGCCATAACTCAATAATCGACATGATTTGGGCTGTTATTATTATTATACAAACCGGAAATAGATCGACTCGATCGCCGTCAAATAAGTGGGATCTTTTTGCACCAGTCTCACCGGCCAACGGTAAGAGGACACTGACGTCATTTTCAGCGCGTTTGTTTATTATTATCCATGCAAACTGCTCCGATCAATATATCACCCATACTACATAAAGCATTTACCGACGATCACGGAATTATAAACGACCCCCCCCCCCCCCCCCCCCGTTCACCCGCGCATGATCAGTCATAACGTTTAGGATCATGTACAGTTGAAGTTTTTAATATAGTGTGTATCGCCAACAAATGGCATAAGCGTGGCAGGGAATGTGTTAAGCCCAAGATCACTTTTTATTTTTTTGGTGAAGGCAAGCTCTACCTATTGAAGCGTTGAGAGAAAAAGACAGCCAAGATTGTACTTTAAACTAAATTACTTTTATTTGCCTGTATTGTAATTACATGCAATGTTTTGGTCCAACATTAAAACGTTAAAGTAGAACTGTAATATGTACTTTCTCAGTCGGTGCTAAGTGCAGTCATCTTATGCAGCATCACTTTTCACATAAAAACAAAAGTAGAACTGTAATGTGGACTCTCATATTATTAACATTGACAAACATATTTACAATTAGCATTTTATAAAGTAGAACTTTAATGTGTACTTTCTCAGTCAGTGCTAAGTGCAGCATCACTTTTCACATCAAAACAAAAGTAGAACTGTAATGTGGACTTTCTCATATTATTAACATTGACAAACATATTTACAATTAGCATTTTATAAAGTAGAACTGTAATGTGGACTCTCAGTCAGCGCTAAGTGCAGTCAGTGCTAAGTGCAGCATCACTTTTCACATCAAAAAAAAAGTAGAACTGTAATGTGGACTCAGGGAAAGATCGGGGGAAAAAATATTATTTTTTTTACAGGGAAAGTCTCAAAGATCGACCAGTCGACGGGTTGGTGACCACTCCTTTAAACACTACACCATATTTTATCTATTTATTACTAAAAGATTGCACTAACTACATCTCTACCTAGTTTTTAGCATTTTGTTTGCATTTTGTACTTTAGTTTGTATATTCTATATTTTGTAGTGTTTGGTCTTTATTCTTTTCCTGTATGAATCACAATCTCAGGGGGCTCATTCAGAACCAAGCATTTCACTGGAATGTATACATGTACCTTATATGTGACGAATAAAAAACAAAACTTTAAACATCTAGTCTGACAGTTTGATCAGAATTTTCGTTTGACGGTACAGGTTCGTGCACCATTGCTAGATGTACGATAATTATTTTATTTGTACGATAAAAGCAGCTTGTGCATTACATGCACAGAAACAGCCCATTGGCTGCACGGTGGTCTAGTGGTTAAACACTGTCACCTCACAGCAAGGTGGGTTGACAAGTTATTCCTGCTTGGGAATAACTTGTCAGGTACCCAGGTGGGTTATCTCCCAGACCTTTCTGTGTGGAGTTTGCATGTTCTCCCCGTGCTCGCAAGCGTTTCCCCTCCAGAAAAAGAGATACACCCATTGGGATTAGTGATCCTGTTACTAGAGCAGATAGCGATTCGAACCAGACACCCCACATCAGCAGACATATGTAGGATCTGTTGATAAACCCGTTGTCCCACCAGGTCCCTTTCACGCTGGAAGATATTCTCTCTGAGCTTTTACATTTCTTCTACCAGGTGCTGCTTCTCAAAATGTGCCTCAAAGGTAAGAGCAGAAATGGGGCTTGAACCCATGGCCTCTGGAACCTCAGGTATCTGCACCACTGTGTCCTTTGGCTCCAGAGCTAATTTTAAGGTAGTTTTCAATCTGTCCTCTGCGTGCAGGCTTTCAAAACATATTGAAGAATGTCTTGGGGTCGAACCCACAAACTCAAAGGCTTCACGCTGTTTAACCCACTGAGCCAACTCGTCAAATCAGTTTGTGTCGTGATGTTTCCATTGCTTTTGCAAAGATATTTGAAATGGGACTTGACCTCGTGTCCTCAATGCTGAAGAATTGTGGTTATTTTTGTTGTGATTATAACAGGATCATTCATTATGTCAAGACACCTTTAATTATGGTGTCTGGTTTGAATCTCTGAATTCTCTCTCCTATGTGAGGCTAGGGCCTTCTTTGTAGGGCAGGTTTGCTAGGCAACCTGACCTGCGGTGTCTCAACATTGATAAGGACGGGGCCGCGTACCCTAAGATAAAGAATTACAGAAAAGGAGTGTTTTCGTAAAATGTTTGCCAGTTCTATGCCCAGCCGAGAGAGGGAACAGAGTGGAGAAGAGACGATAATGCTTTGCTCATCTTTTGTTTCATTTTCCTAAACTTTTGAAGACTTTCTATTCACATTTCATTCCATCTAGAATCCTCTGTTAGTTAAACAAACCTCCATCTGTTATACATTGAACTGGACCGTGTACGCTTCCTTCATTTAAGCTCCACGATCGGGTGATCCAAACTTAGTGTGGAATTCCACCGGCAAACGGGACCTTATGAAAAATCAAAGACGACGCAGAGACAAGCACTTTTGAGGCAACCAGGAGCTGGACATCGCGATATCTAACGATGCTTCCACATAAGCTGCTTAACCCACTGAGCCACTGGATCTCTCAGCTCCAGCTCCTGTTTTTGGAGCTTCAGAGTTGAGTTTCTAGAGTCATCCCTCTGGATACAGCATTTCAAAACATGGGCGTAAGAGACTTTCAGAGTGAAATTCCAAAGGCTTTATGTGGTTGTTTTTGTTTTGGAAATGTTTTAATCTTCTGCTGGGGACGATGGCTTTTAAAGAGGACAGGACAGACCCTCTCTACGCTGCCCCCATACCTCAAATGGATCCGCCATCAGCTCTATTTTCTATCTTTCAAAATGTTCTTATGTACCCCAGTTGCTATTGCATGTACTTATTTGTGTTTCATTACATGTATATGTACATGCTTATCAACTGTTTTGTCTGTTTTATAGCAACACTAATATCACTGACATCTAAGAAGGGAGATCCCCCTCGAACGGCCCTTGTAAGGTTTCTCCCCTACACGTTGCCTGTGGTGCTTTTTTCCTATTGCCAAGTTTTTAGTGTGTTTTTCCTTACCTTCGCGTGGGAGTTGCATTCATTTAAAGGGGAACTATCTTACTATTTCTTTCACTATTTGGGCAATTTTACACAATTCCTGTGAGTATGTGTAGCGGGGTCAGAGCATGTGAGCGGATCGGCGTGGGCGAGAAATCCGCTCTTCGCTCTAGACCAGTGGTTCTCAAACTTTTTACACAAAGTACCACCTGAGAACGTAGATGGCTCTCCAAGTACCACCATATAACCGGCGTTAAAATACAGTCTATTCAGCTATGCACAAGTTCACGCAGGAGGCAAATGTATTCCTAATACCATTATTTATTGTTAACTTTTGTCAGACACAGCCACAATGTACAAAGGGATAGCACTAGAACTAGCAAACGCTTCCACACAACTCATACAATGCAAGGGGCATTGAGAACATAATAACTAACATTCTCACATAGCAAGTGAGAAAATTAACAACTGTATTTCAGCAAATGTACTTAATTCTCTATCTCTCTCTCTCTCACACAGCAAGCAATTGTCCGTCATTCTCTCTCTCACACTCACACTTTACCCTTTAAATGCCAGTGTTTGTGATGGGCATCACAAATTATTGTAAAAAAGAAAAGAAAACACATATTCAATAAATGTTTGAATGTTTACCCTTTAAATGCCAGTTTGTGTGATGGCATCACAAATTATTGTTAAAAAAAACACACAAAGTAAAATATTTTCAATATATCAAATGCAAAGTAAATTTTTCTGGGGGAGATTATTACAGGCTAGGCATGTGTCAATGATTAGCAGCAACACAGATTTTGATCGATTTTTTGTAATGTCAGATTTAACACCAACTCTTTTCAGAAAAGTGGGAGTATTTCATTTTTTATCTGACATTACAAAAAAAAAATTGTTATGATCAGGGCTGAAGTTGAATTAAAGATTTATGACTGTTTAGACTGCATTACGCTCTGTCACAGTGATCTCCTGGTTGTTCCCCACTTAGGTTATCTAACTATCGCGCCGCCGCAACCAGAAACACTGGCCTGGCCTGCTTCTAAGTTCAGTGGCCTGACTGCAAAAAACTTTTTTTTTTCTTTTTTGCTTTTTTGTAAATGTTTTCAAGTACCACCAGCAGTACCACCAAGTACCACTAGTGGTATGCGTACCACAGTTTGAGAACCACTGCTCTAGACGGATTGTTCCGCTCCGCTAATCGCTCATGTTGACCCCGCCCCCAAGTCGCTCTCCGCTCACTCACCGCTCACCTTCATTTACGAATCAAGCGCTCCCCGCTCCACATCGCTCCACAGCTCACTCGGCAGAATTTGGAGCATGATGTAAATTAGCTTGATTTGACCAAACTACAACAGTCTACACCCCCTGGGCCCCTTAACAATTGTTTGTATTGAGCCGTATTGTAATTGTACTCATTCTGCAATGTTAAATAACGTAATATCCATTCAACTAGCTCTACTAAGCGATGGTAGCTAGCCTAGCCACAATGCTATGGTCGCTGCCATTCACATTAGCATGTAAGCTAACAACAACAACAATGGTGGAATATACTTTGGTCTAGCAGGATGTGAGTGACTGCTCACCCTTCTCATTGGTTGAAAATGGCCTTCATGTTTGTACATCGCCAACTGTTGCTTTGGCATTGTACTACATGTATATTACATCAGTGTTAAACCACTGAGCGGATTGGAGCGGAGGAGAACTCTCGCTCCGGAAGTCGCGCCGACCCATTTTAAAACCCACTCCGCCGCTCACTTCAAAACCACCCGCTCTGCTCCCCGCGCCGCTCACATGCCCTGAGCGGGGTGGATAACCTCCGCTTAGTGAGGGTGAGATTGTACGAACACCGGATAGCAGGGACACGGAGGAGCTAAGTCCCACGAACCACCAACTGTAGTGGCCGCGTTGCTAGACGTAAAGGATAGGAATGCAGTAGGCAGGGCCTTAGGATTTACTAACCTAGGAACAGGTACAGTAGTCATGCAGGATTTTATAATGACCAATATTCATCAATACCCTGTAACCCCCCTTAACAACTGCGTCCTGTCTAATAAGCGGCGTACCCCCTCACACCCGGTGAAAGTATGATCAATATAGTTATAAGGGCCTAACTTGACTAAACAAACAATAAATCTATAAAGCCCTTGAGGAAGCTGATACCGGCTAAAACATGTGACGTGTGTGGCTGCTGCTGTATACCGTCTGGTGAAAGGATTTAATGTCCACAAGGTCCGTTCCAATAATACCCCAAATGGGTTTATTTACCAACCAACCAACCAAACGCACCTGGCTGTCATCAGTCCCGTTACTCATTAAGTAGCTGAGTATGTCACCTACTGGTGAGCAACGGGTACTGATGCCACAAACTAATTTTGGCAGGCTGGCAGGCACAATGTATACAGGCAGAATTCATAAATACATAAAAACAAAACAAATGCATAAAATATAACACATGGCACTACAACCATGTAAATTGGCTCTTACACCCCGGCCTCTAATTGTTAAATGTCATAACATATAACAATTATAACATAAAATGAAAAACAAAAAGAGCCAAAGTGTGCCATAACCACAAAACAAATCAAATATTTGAGACTATGGCCTCATGCATAACAAAACAAAACTTCGGACCAAGCCCGGTCACTGGTCATTCCAAGATCAATGCCTTGGCTTTTAAGCACCGAGCACTCCAAGCCGTTCCCGTCTGGGAAGGCCTCTAAAACTGCAGAGTCGAAAATGCCAATAATATCTCCCGCCATCTTGTCCATTGGCGCTCAATATCATTGGGAATGTTTTCATCCCAGCTGCACACTCTTCTCCAGTTTGAGCAGCATGGACTTGGCAGGAAGTGTAACTGGGCCAAGGAAACTCAAGGGATGGCACACCGAAATCTGGTTGTTCAGTGAAGTTCCCAGGTTGCTCAGTGTCTCTTCCAATCTGCTCACGGAAATCATATTGACAGTGGCCACTGAAATCCCATTTTCAGGACCATCATTTTCTTGCAGGGGGCCATTGACCACCCAGCCCAGAACAGTTCTCATAGCATACGGACCATTTCCACTGCCGTTGATCACCTCCCAAGGTTCCAATAACCTGGGAGCATTGGTACCAATCAATAGATCAACATTTGCCTTTATGCTGGGAATTTGGACATGGGACAAGTAAGGCCACTTCACCAAATCTTCCTGTGATGCAACATTGTCACTGGTCACAGGTATTTTTCTTTGTGAAAGGACTTCTGGGAGGCTATAGAAAGTGTCCCCATTGAGACCAGAGACTTCCAAACCTTTCAGTGAGGTACTTGATACCACCTGCTCCTGGCTCAAAGTGCGCAGAAGGAAGTTGGTCTGTGGTCCAGTCACATCCAATGCACTCATTAAATGTTCAGAACAAAATGTTGCAGAACTGCCAGGGTCGAGAAAGGCGTATGTTTGCAGTATCTTTCCATTTGTGGACTTGACTTGGACTGGCAGAATGGACAGCTTACAATTTCCTCCGCCGGCCCCAGTAAGACCACACGTCTGCGTGGCTATAGTGACACTTGACTTAACAGCTGAAGTGACACTTGCAGATGAATTAGGCTTCTGGTATGTGTTGAGGTAAGGCCTGTCAATGTGAAGCATGTGTAGCAGGGTGGATTATCCCTGCTTCGTGGGAACGGTTGCTGGCAGTCACAAGGTAGCTGGACACAGTAGAGCTCCGTCTGACTGCACCCTCGTCTTTGGGCCTGGAGCGTCGACTGGAGGCTGGTAGTGTGAGTGGATCGGGCCCGGGATTTACCAACCTGGTCTGGTACTCTGGTCTTCCTCCCCTGCAGCGGGGCGGTCAGCAGTACTCCCCAACACGCTCCCACTTCCCCCAGTTGCTCCTTAAACCCTCCCACACCTAGTGACTGACTTGTAAATAAATACCCTGGGTTCCCGCCGCAAGCAGTACCCTCCCTCAATGACCCTAGAAACCTTACAATGAAAAGGGAAAGGTGGAATAGGAAGGGGTCAATTATGTTAACGTTACCCACACCAAAAGAGTTGTTAAACGGCTCATGGATAGACACGCACACAGAGCTCCCATCTAGTTCTTTAATGTTATTTATAACTGTCAGTTACAATGATTTACTACTAGTGACCAATTGGACTGAAGTCCCACTATAGTTCCGTCGGTAACTCCATACCTCATAAACACGTATATTATACACCCACTTCAATGTGTTTGACTCATCACCCACGTCTGGGTCTTCGCCCTGTATAATACCTCCAAAAGGCTTTAATTATACGGCAAGAATAATACCTCTCTAGGCTTTATTTATAATGCACCAGGTCTGTATCTTCACAGAGAAAGGGTTAACTAGATGGGAAAATATTATTAAACACAAACACGGTATCACACTCAAAGAAAATGAAAAGAAATCAAAAGGTGGGCCCACAAATACCTTACAAAAGTCCTATCCTAATGCCGGCATATATTGTTTGGGGTTCCCCTTATGAACTGTAGTAGCAACGTTAACCTCGCCCGCAGGCTGCACCACACTGTGTACGGTGTAATAGCTCCGGAGCATAGATGCTAGGGGTGGACGGTATGGTCTAAAATTTATATCACGGTATAATTTTAAGCATAGACGGTAACGGTATATATCACGGTATCATCGTTTTTGATTAAAATTTTTTTTTTTTTTTTTATATAATTTTTTTTTTTTTTTTTATATAAAATATATATATTATATAATTAGACTTGTACTTGTATTATCTGCGAGACATCGCCACCACGCAACAAGCTCCACTGTCTGTGTGTACATTAGTAGCCTCTAGCTACGGCCAGGATTCACCGGAGCTGCAGCTGGACCTATACTCGAGTAGCCTCGAGCTACGGCCAGGATTCACCGGCGCTGCAGCTGGGCCCTAGTATTGGTATAACGTTAAATCACATTCACAAGCCCTCAGCTCGAATACGCATCGAATCAGTGTTATAAGACATTGATATCAGGAGCTATCTGTAGCTACTGCTAGCCGGATATATAACGTTAATACAACGCCTCAGTGAATTATTTAGTTCAATGGGACATTTCGTTTTGAACGGTGAACTAACTTGTGTTAACGTGAGCTAACGGCTAACGGAGCTATCATACACGTCTACTCTCTAGTTCTACTAGACTTGATGGAGCGTTTGTTGATGTCAGGAGCTATCGGTAGCTGGCCGACTAGATACCGTTCGGTTAGACAATGCCTCATCATGTATTAAACTAAAAGTGAATAGTTGACTGGGTCATTTTGTAACGGTAGCTAAGCTAACGTTAGCTCAGGGAGACGTGCCGTCCGCCTGTACGTTAATGCCAAGCAAGCAGTGCAAAAATGCTTCCGCATTCGTCACCGCACGCCAGTGCGGTAAAGCGCCCTTCTTTTCAGACAAATGCTACCGTGCGTGCACCGGCGGCGGCGTGCTCGCTCAGGTGCGTGCGTGCGCCGGCGTGCTCGCGCGAGGTGCCCGCGCATGCGACACGAGCGGAGCTCAATATATATAAGTCACCGCCCCTTATTCAGTATCCAACAAATAGCTCAATTGGCTAGGACACATGGCTGTGGATCCTATGGCTTGTTTGCTGGCGAGTTCGAATCCCATCGAAAATATTTTTTAACGTGATTTTTTTTTAACGTGTATTCTTTCGCCGATTAAGGTTAGGCATTGTTTCGGAGTTGGTTAAGGTTAGAACGGTTAAGTTTAGGCGCTGTTAAGGAGCTGGTTAAGGTTAGAGTTTGTCAAAGAGAATGGCAATATAATTTCTATGGTTAAGGTTAAGGTTAGGCATTGTTTCGGAGTTGGTTAAGGTTAGAACGGTTAAGTTTAGGCGCTGTTAAGGAGCTGGTTAAGGTTAGAGTTTGTCAAAGAGAATGGCAATAGACAGCCTATTTCCGCGAAAATGAAAGGCGCATTACTGCATGCCACTACGGTAAATTTTTGCACTGCTTGCTTGGCATAAAGCTACACGCGTCCCGTCCCACTAGACTACTAGTTAGTAGACCCGTGTTTACATGCGTGCGGGAGGGGCTGGCACGCCCACTGCGCGAAGCCTCCTAAATAACTTTTTCCAGTTCGCACATATCTATTATCTATGACTAATTCTATCTATTTTTAGGGGCAAATGCGAGTGAAATAGTCGCGCTGTGGTTACATGACGTCATTGCTATTTTAGAGCTGCACTACCGGTTACACGGTATAGGCAAAATCCATACCGTAGAGCAAATTCATACCGTTTATACCGTATACCGTTTATACCGTCCACCCCTAATAGATGCTCATTTGTACTCATCCAAAATGGCGGCCTCGCCGCGCCACCGTCGTCCGGAAGGCAAGATGGCGTCGAACGCTCTCGGCGGGGTTGGAGCAGAGGGCAGTGTTGGGCTGAGAGCGTGTGCTGGGTGATAGCGAACTCTGTCGGTCTCTGAAGGCAGCCGGGTGCAGATCTGGTCGTAGACAGCCGGGGCGGACTGGTTGTAGAGTCGGTGCTGGGTCGACACGCAGATCTAACTTGCCCTCACTCACACTGCAGCTAAACTCTGGGTCCCAAACAGCCCTTCTGCTAGACGGGATATATCATAACGCAGGGTGTTCCTAAACACCGGTTCTCTTCGCGCCACGCTGGCGGGACGCCTCGCTAGAGGGAATAACTTTAACTTAAGCCCAACTCGGCTATACCGTTCTTATTCTAGGATAACCCGTGGTATATCACTAGGGATATTCAGGGAGAAACATGCAAGGCTCCACTACGAGTACATTCATAGGATAACCCGTAATATACTCGGGTTCAATACGGGGCTCTCCAGACACGACCGCTCCGGTACAAGTCCAATGTCGAAGAGGCTCCTCGCACTTCCGTCCACTTCCTTCTCCGTCTGCCACCGCCCCCTGCTGGCGCCGCCAACTAGTCACAAGGAAGAGGCTGATAGAGTAGGGTCCAGTAATCCTGTTCATAATCCATATTCCAGTGAGTAGAACAAGGAGGGGCGAGCATCATTGTTCGAGAGAATATTAGCGGAGACTAATTAGAATGTCTTGGTGCATCAGGGGAGATAGAAAGGCAAGTCAGCACATCTGGATAATAGGTATATTTTCCAGGTTGCTACACATGGTTGGATGTTTTTTCTCACAAACCTTGCAGGTTAGGCGCTTGTCGCAATCAGCACTCATGTGACCGGAACACAAACATCTGAAACAAATCCTATTTTGCTTTATGAAGATAATTTTATCGTTGTGGTTCTTGCCTTTCAGCCGCGGGCACTCTGACAGAGTGATCCTGAAAGCAGCATACACAAGACTCAGATTTCTCCATTTCAAAATCCTGCCCCCTATGGACAGAGCCTGAATTGGCTTTGAAATCATGTCCCCTATGGACAGAGCCTGAGTATGCTCTGCTATCCTGTCCCCTATGGACAGAGCCTGAATTGGCTTTGTAATCATGTCCCCTATGGACAGAGCCTGAATATGCTCCGCTATCCTGTCCCCTATGGACAGAGCCTGAGTCTGGGTTAAAATCTTGCCCCCTATGGACACAGCCTGAGTTTGGCTCCTTGGAGTCCAGACGTGTGACAGTTGTAGCAAAGCTGTTGCCTTCAACTCTGCCAAACTTGGACTGAGGCTGGAACTTGCTCCTGCTACTCAATCCATCCTTTATGATTGGTTGATCCTGGATGTCACCGAAAAGTGGGTCAGAAAGGATCCTAACCTGACGTTCCATGAATGTGACAAGATCATTAAAAACAGCTCTATGATGTCGTCGCTCCAGTAGCTCATAAGCTGTTGTCCTCCATCTTTCCCTAAATCGGTAGGGCAGCTTGGTTATAATCATGCGCATGTTGGTAGGCATGTCGAGCTCCTGCATGTGTTGCATCTCTGTCATCACGTTGCAACAGTTGCGCAGGAACAGAGAATAGTCCTGTAGTGCCTTTACATCTTCAGCCTTAACTGCGGGCCAGGCCAAGGCCTTTTCGATATATGACGTAGCGATCTTAAATTCATTCCCGAAATGTTCTTTCAGGAGACCTTTGGCCATGTCATAACCATGGTCTGGCATCATGTGCTGACAACTCCTTACCAGCTCACGTGGTTGTCCTTTTGTGAACTGTTCCAAAAAATATAAACAATCTGCTTTGTTGGCCTTTGCTTCAATATTATGCTCAAAGGATCTTATAAAGCTCCTGTAGTGAAGCGGGTCACCATCAAATGCAGGGATGTCTCTGGATGGTAGAGACATTGTGAGCTGTTGTTGCACAAGAGCATTAGTGATTTCATTCTGCCGTTGCAGGACTGTACTCGAGTCTCCTTGAAGTGGTATTTGAAAAGGTTGATACAATTGTGTAGGTTGCGCAGCAGCTCCACCTTGTGGTGGCATTTGAACGAGGGGTGGTTGTGCAGCAGCTCTACTTTGTGGTGGCATGTGAAAGAGGGGTGGTTGTGCAGCAGCTCCACCTTGTGATGGCATTTGAAAGAGGGGTGGTTGTGCAGCAGCTCCACCTTGTGATGGCCTGTGGAAGAGGTGAGGTGTAACCTTTGGTTTGACCACAGGCTCTGGCATAGGAATGTTGAATTGCTGTGCTGTTGGATTTAGCACAGTATGGCTTAAATGAGGAGGTCCAGTGTGATTTCTCACATGCCTTTGGCTAGAGGTTCATGACCGTCTCCCTGACTCTGACATAGTATTCAGAACAGCCAATTGAGCAGTGGATGCAGCCAACTCTGCATCCATTTCAAGTTGCTGCCTTTTCCTCCTTAACACTTGCTCCTCATTATTCCTCCTTAACTCTTCCTCTTGATCCTCCAGAGCTTGTCTCTCCTTCAAGTATGCTGCTTTCACCAGCAGTGATGCTCTTTTAGCCTCTGCTATGAGGCGTTCAGAGCTGGCACTGCTACCACTCTGTCTGCTGCCTTGTGAGCGTCCAAAGGAAATATTTGAAATGCTGTCATCTGGTTTCACATCATCATCCACTGATTGTATGTTGTCTGGGAGCACGTCCTTTGTGGGTGCTCTGACAGTGTGCACCTCCTTTGTGTGCACATCCTCTGTCTACACAGACAGTGTGCACCTCCTCTGGGTGCACAGATTCTGGGTGCACTTCACCCACAGTACTCGTAATTGCCATATTTTGTGTCAGCCAACTTTCAACATGCACGTGGAAGCTATCCAACGTGTTTATTCTTGACCCAAACCAGGCAGTTTGTGTTGCACTTTCATCAGGGGACATAGTTGACGTGTTCATAAATTCATTTTTTTTTTGTATTTTATTATTTTTTAAACAAACATATAAACAAACATGACAACACACGATAAGATATACACCAAGCATTAATTAACAGTGCATATCCAATGAAATCACCATTTAGTTAAATGTCTTATACAGGATATACCCCTAAAACCTGTTATCTAGTACCCTACACGTGTAGCCGGTCTGATCTTGTCTGCGTTGTGTTTTTTTAGTCGATTCAACCCCTGTTAAGGGATCGCCCTGAGTGGGAGTTGAACCCCGGACGCCCGCGTCGCGGGCGGCATCACAGACCACTAAGCAAGAAGTGGGTCTGGATGCCTCTGGGGAGTGAGTTTACTTGCAGTACCGCTTAACGTCCACAGCCACTTCACGACTTGTACCTCGTGACTGTGGATAGACTGCGGTACCTCCGTTACACTCGCATATGCTCTAGCTCGTACCCCCCCCCCCTCCCGGACCCCCCATTGGATAATCCATCCATTATAACTTGTTCCTACCAGACACTACCTTTATATGCTAGCTTTTATTCTCTCCACCACTTCTAACCACATTGTCATTTTGGATTCATTGAGACCCCAAATTCTTGCTGTAGATATTTCTTGATAAATCACACCGAGATATGTAAGAATCCAGACCTTCCGGCAAATTTTTTCCGGTTGAAACCATTGTGATGCTATCAGCTTTTTAGCCACTGTGATACCAGATAAAACCAATCTCTTTAGCTGTGGATGTACTGCACACTGAAAGACATCATTCAGCAGTAATACAGAGGGGTGTACAGGTATATTCAGAGTTAAGAGATTTGATAATTGTTGCGTCACTTCTTTCCAGAATATCTTAACTGGTGGGCAGTCCCAGTACATGTGCATAAATGTCCCCTCGTCCCCATTTGTACATATGGAGCATTTGGGGTCTTGTTTAAGACCCATTTTGTTCAGTCTTATAGGAGTTAAGTATGTCCTGTGAATATAGTTAAGATTGATTTGTTGATGGTTCGGGTTCCTTGATGCAAGTCGAACATTTGCCCAGGCTTCTTCAGTCAAAATCTATCTCCAGGTCTGGTATATCCCTCCTCCAGACTGAGTCTAGATGGAGGGTTTCATATGAGGATGTTAGTAATTGATGATAAAAATCTGAAACAAAACCTCTCGATGTCTTTCATAGAATAATTTGTGGTATCTGTGGTGTACAATTGGTATCCTTAATCGAACACTGTGAGACTTCAAACATGCCAATAACTGTGCGTAAAAATAATATGTGGACTTGGTGAGATTACATTTTTTGCGTATTTCATCATAACTACAAAAAAACTAATTGAAAACATCTCCTAATGAGTGTATGCCTTGCTTTTCCCATCTAGGGAATCTTATAGGTTGTTTTCCAATCAAGAGTGCATTGTTATTGAATAAGGGAGTATGATTATGCCATTTCTGTGGGATAGAATAATTTTTTTGTGTTTCACGCCATATCCGGATCGCTTGAGTAATTATGGGGCCAAATTTCCGTTCGCATTGCTTAATTGATAATTTGGTGTATACTATGTCCTTCAGCCTATGTGGAGCTACTATATTTTCTTCTAAATTTCTCCAGGATACTGATGCTTGGGGATCAAACCATGTTGTCAGTGGTCTTAAAGTGTACGCCTTAAAATAGTGGTAGAAATCTGGAAATGCCATACCACCGTCTGCTCTGTTTCTCTGTGCGGTGGATCTTTTTATTCGTGGTGGTTTGTTATTCCAAATAAATTTGTATGTGGAGGAGTGTAATTCTTTCCAGTAACCCTCTGGAGGGGGTAACGGTAGCATTGAGCTGAAGAAGTTGATTCTAGGTAGAACATCCATCTTAACTATTGATACCCGTGCCTGTACTGAGTTTTTGAGTTTTGACCACCTGTCAAGGTCTTATTTGATTTTGTTTTGGATTTTTATGTAATTGTGCTTCACCGTTTGGCTTATGGTAGGGAATATTTCAACTCCCAAACATCTAAAGTGTTTTACCATCGGTATCTCTCCTGGGAGGGTTATATTTCTTTTTGCAGGGGCGTTAAGTGGGAGGAAGGCCGACTTCGGCCAATTTATCCTAAATCCCGATAAATCTCAAGTCCTCAATCAACTTGAGAAGATGAGGCAATGCGGTGTTGGGGTTTTGCATGAACAGTATTACGTCGTCCGCATATAAACTAATTTTATGTTGTGTGCCCTTTTTTTGATATTTAAAGTTTTTTATTTTTCTCAAACAAGACAATACATACACGACAAAACAAGACAAGAAATGATAATAATAACAATAACAACAAGGGGGGGGGGGGTTGCAGAGCGTTACAAAGGTTCAGTAGACAAACTTATTCCAGATAGTGATCTAATAAAGTTCAGGGGACCTTGAAGGCCATCGGGCCCATCACTCTCTTTAAGAGACAGAGCAGCCTGTTCCATCGATAGCAAGTCCATGAAGTCCTTGCGCCAGTTCTCCATACTGAAGCAGTTCGGTTTGCGTTCTTTCCAGTTCATTAAAATAATCCGTTTGCATGCTAGAAAAGCCAGTGCTACAATATTATTTACAATCTTTGCTTGAGCAGTGTCCATTTTTACACCATTTGTTGTGCGCTAAGTACCCGGCCACCCATAACAAAAGCGCGTCTTCAACCACGCCCCCGCCCGCAAATACAAACAGATATAAACCGATCATTTGACAACAGTATCATGTTACCTGAACCAACGATGCCACCGCCGCTCCCCAAGAGAACCTCCAACGCCCGCGCCCCCCAAAACAGAGACGGCTGCCACTCCACAACAAGGCATGTAACCGCATTTAAAACAGCTTTTCTTTTTTTCTAGTCTATAGGCCCTAATGTATTTGTCCAGATTGACAAGCTATTTGCCTGTTTGTTTCTCTTGAAATAAATAATCGTGGCACTGGAAATAATCATGTTTTAATTCAATGTGATCACTGATTAATCTTGTACTGACAAAATGCAGATATATTCTTACAAAGAAATGTATTTGCCACGCAATCACATTGGAAGAATAATAATACAATCATTCAGTAATGAAAAAAATCTGTTCTGTGCGCATGCACGTACCCGCGCGCGAGCACGCGCGGCGTGTTACCAGTTCCCATATTACCACTGCTGGTGAGCAACGGGTACTGATGCCACAAACTCATTTTGGCAGGCTGGCAGGCACAATGTATACAGGCAGAATTCATAAATACATAAAAACAAAACAAATGCATAAAATATAACACATGGCACTACAACCATGTAAATTGGCTCTTACAATAGTCTTCCGCAAAATGTTACCTTATTGCTCCGCTGTTGAGAAATCACGTTAGCAATACAGGGCGACAATTAATTTCCTATCCTCAGTAAATGAAGGTAGACACGGCACAACTGGTATACAGTTCTCAGCAGAGCTTTACTGTAATCAAAACGCAAAAGTAACAGTCACATTACACTTGTTCCCAGTACTGCTTCCTCCATACAGTCTCTTTGCCTCTTAGGTAAAGAAAGCACTACATCACCCAGAGTTCACACAGTGAACGTCCCCTTTAAAGACGCCCCGGCAGTAGTGTCACGCGTAGCACTGTATGTCATGGATATACCCTCGCCCTGTGGCGGCACACTAATAATGTTGTGCACAACTGTGCTACTGCACGGATAAACACTCGCAGCACACACTTTCCAGTCTGAAAACACTGGTAACATAACACACGAAATAAACCAAACATAAGTGGGGCCCACACTTTAGAAAGAATAGTCACTAGAGCTAAGCCGGCATTACCAAAATAATAAACGTTGGAGCGCCCTGTCGTGGCTCGGGAACGTAGTGGCCCAAAACGGGACGGCCCCTTCACTCTTAGCGAGCATGCTACAAAATAAATAGTCAATACTCCGCAGCGCTGTATGCGCGAAATGTACTTTTACTCGACTCGCCCTTGAATGAGAGTCTATAGGCGACGTATTGGTTAGCCCCGCATAGCAATTGTCTGGAGTTATTTGGCCATAAAAGGTCCTGTGATACCAAGAAGGGCTGGTCTGGCGGTCGGCAGGTAGTCTGTAGCAATGTTGTGAATGTCCAGTACAATCCCTCGGGCCCGAATCCTCCTGCCGCTGCAAACCGGCGATACGACGTGCTAAGCTAAAAAGGCTAGTGCACCATACTTGAGCTAAGCTAATAGCCGAAATGGCTAGCCTGACTCCCCGACTGTACGTGCTAATACGCAACACTTTAATGTTCATCTTCACAGCCCATCTGCCGAACGTCCTCTTTGTCTTTGTCGTACCCTAATCACTATACCAGTGGCGAATCCTTATGGAAGCCAACGGAAGCCATGCCTCCCTAATATTAAAATATGAATTAATATCAAATATGAAATATGAAAAAAAAAAAAAAAATCATATAGTTTACATTCTTTTTCATCTGTGCATCTGTGTTATAATTTTTATTTTTTTTTAAATGTCTCCCTCTTCTCCTTCTCACTCCCTCTAACACACTGTCAGCCTCACTATGCTCACTGCAGCAGGAGAGGAGGCAGATGGTAGGTCTCTTTCTCCAGGCTTCCAGCATTATAGAGTCCAAATCCGATCCTAGCCAATCAGATTCGACGGGCCGAATATTGCCCCGATCCTCGCGAGATTAAATCCACGGGGACCTCTCGGCGTGCCGAAGCTTTTCCTAAATCACTTCCATCATCGAAAACGAGGGGAAAAGGTCGGCTCGCGACCCTGAAAATGTCGCGTGATTTTAAAAACGCTGTATTAAGTGAGCCTATTATGGGATCCACGCGAGCTTTCTATCGTGGAAACATCTGGGCGTCCCGCAACTTTTACTGATTCACATGTAGCCCCTAAAATGCTTAGAAAAGGAAAACAGAAAGCGTGGAATAAACTCGCCGAAACGGAAAAGTGTCCCACGGGCGCGCCGTGATTCCGATCCGCGTGAAAATATTCACGGCCATAGAGGAGACCGTGGGACACCTTTTTGCAACCGAATATGTGTCTCGAATTTGCTCCCACGCGGCGCGCAAAATCGCGCAAGGAAAAATCGGACCAAAAATTAACCAATGCTCCAGCAGTATTAATGACCCTGATGTAAACAAGACAAACGTCTTTCTCTGGTCTGCACTGTATTGTACCCATTCTGCAATCTGTTAAATAAATAAAAAGAACGTTTGACTGGCCGCCGAGCCATACTGTAGTGTACATGGTGACTGCTTGACTTTAAAAAAAAAAAAAAAAAAAAATTATTAATAAAAATATTTAATAATTTTTTTTTTAATAATTTTTTTTTGGCTTCCCCTGTTATTTTACCCACGCGACGCCACTGCACTATACTTGATATGGATAAGCTTACGGCACGCAGCGTTACTTCTTCTGCTCCGGTGCACAATTGGTATTTCACATGTTTCAACAAGTAGAATGCTCGTGGCCAACACGTCCACTCGCTTCCGTGGATAAGAGACCCCGCACGCACATGTGCCTCCTCCTGGATACCGGTCCTCTTCGCATTTCTCTACCGACTACCAGACCAACGCCAACCAGCTCCGCCTAGTGTTAGTCCTCCACGATGCCCTGCCGGGCCCAAGAGCAAACGGGTCATTGACACAGTTATAATGAACACAGTCAGACACATTCACGTGTCTACATATGGAACACATCAGTACTTTTTTTTTTTTTTTTATATAATTTTTGTATTTCTAATTTCTAATAAGTACTTTCGAGCAGTATTTTCTGCATTCAAGATTCCAAGCTGTTTTTGACTGGGCTCCACCCATACTAGAAATGCGATTGTGTGTAAATGCAGGGGAGAGACAGAGAGGAGAGATCGCTCCGTGAGCGCCGTGTGTGAGTGGCTCGACTCGCGATTGTGTGTAAATGCAGGGATGAGAGCCTCTCTCTCTATCCATCTGTCTCTCTCTCTCTCTTTAGAGGAAGTGTCAGTGACAGGGAAACCACTTCCGCATTATTCCCACTGCTCCGTTGTTGAGCGAATTGTTGATTGTGGGCAGTGGCTACAACCACAGAAGGAGCTTAGATATGCAAATCAAGATATGCAAATCAGCGTATCTACATAGACAAGCGAGGCAATTCTGAATGGTTTAGTTCACTGGTAGCCCTTTCACACCGGCAGGGCTCCGTGCTGGTGCCGGTTCCCGAACCTAATCTTGAACCGGCCGGCGCATTCAGACTGTAAATAATTGGTTCGGAACCTGAAAAGTCGGTTCTCAGCTGGAATGGAACCAAAATATAGTTGGTTTTCCCTGGAGAACCGTGACATCATCACTAGGGATGCGCGATGATTATCGGGCCGATAATTATCGGGCCGATATCAGCAATTATGACGTCATCCCGATAAACCCGATAACGTTATTAATAGCTCCGATAATATAATATATATTTTTGGTAAAAAAAAATGCGATGTGGGTGAATTTGGATGAAGTGCGTTTGTTTTGACTGTCGGCTCCTCCCGTTTTGCCAGTACTGTGGTACGACTGGTTTAGGAACAGGGCGTTTTACAGAAATCCAGCGCTCCCTTTCTTGACTG
Source organism: Notolepis coatsorum (assembly GCF_963971535.1). Lineage (NCBI taxonomy): Eukaryota > Metazoa > Chordata > Actinopteri > Aulopiformes > Paralepididae > Notolepis > Notolepis coatsorum. Next base: position 133,687,524 of record NC_140174.1, on the reverse strand, counting down.
TGACGTAGCCACGTACGTTTCTTGAAAGCAGCGCGGATGTAAACAAAGATGGCGACCAGTGGCGTCGTTAGCACTGGGCTTCCGGGGCTTTAGCCCCGGATGTTTTTCTCCTTTTTTTCATTTTTTTTTTACATTTTCTGGTGTCAGCATCCCCATTGTCTGTGCTGAATGTTTGTTAGTGTTTGGTATTTTTTGTTGGTTTTTAGTACTTTAAAAAAAAAATTGTAAGTAGTTTTCATTTGATCCTATACTTTTTTCATTCACCGATTTGTGGACTTTTTTTTTTAGTGTCCTGAAAGGCGCCTTATAAATCAAATGCATTATTATTATTATTATCATCCAGGAGGGAAAAGACACTTTGGATAGTAGGGACTGCATCTCTGCCTGTCCTGACCAGGAAACACTTTGCAACTGTGATCTCCTCTGGCAATAGTTGGATATTGTAATGTGTGGCGAGGGGTTGCAGCAATTCCACTGAGAGAAACTGGTCTGAGGCTGGATAACATGCCTGTATGCCTCTCATAAGTTGTTATCCAACTCATGAGAACCTGTTCTCAAGCTCTTGCAGCATTCTGTCGAGGACTGGATAGAACAGTCTCTGTCTCAGCTGATCTCCTGAGCTGAGGTCTGAGCTTGTGCCACAAGATGACTCAACTACATACTCGTCCATCCTTTTCTGCTTCCTCCTTTGGCTGGTAGTATGTTCCTCAATCCAAAGGCCATTACATATGGCCTTTGTCCTGTCATACATGTCCACTGCCATCTCTGAGGTGCGATAACCTTTGAGTGTGTCCTGCACTGTGCTTTTAAATAGTACAGATATTGAAGATGTGCACTTTAACGCAGCAGCACCTGGAGCCATCCATACCCGTGTCCAGTGTCCTATAATAAGCTTTAATCGAACCTCGGATAGTCCGGTTGGTTTGGGGTGGTGTGAAAGCTCATTCACTCTTGCAAGTGAACCCTGCTGCGGTTCATTTGAGATGTGAATGCAAAGCGGACCAAAGGCAGGAAAAGACCCAAAAATCGAATTTGCCTAAGCATGATTTTGAAAACGGGGCCCGGTGTTTCAAAACACACAATTAGCACAACCACACACACAATTATCAGAACACCTCAGATCCTTTGCTAAATTAAACACTTGTCAAAACCATACACTAATTTATAAAAACTACATTTTGTTACCATATGACACGTTTCATATGACTTAATTCTGTTTGAACCAGTTACACACACTGCTGTGCTTAACCTAAAACACATTTAGCAATTCTACTTCTCAGTGATTAGAGTACTGTAAGTGAAGTATGCAGAGAATGTGCAAATATACAATAAATTCACCAAACACTACACAAGACCAATGCTGTAGACTGATGAAAATATAATTTATTTATCTCCATATACCCAAATCAATGATGCAGACTGATGAAAATATAAATGTTCTCTCCATATAACCAAATCAGTCAACATTTCAACATGGAGAATCACAACAATACATGTCCCAGTTTTTATGCTACTATGTGCATAACACTGTAAGCTCAGCAAATATCAGACAAACATAAAATACTGTATCCAGTACAGGTTAAAATTACAGTAAAACAATTTTTCTTTGAAAGAATTTAAACAGAAAATACTAGACATTATCTCTTTGCCTAGCTGGATCTGGCAAGATAATTTTTTGTTGTGATTCTCCATGTTGACATGTTGACTGATTTGGGAAAATGGGAGAAAATGTATATATAATTTGACATTCTGTGTCTAATGTAATGCAAGTGTGTTTAGTGTTTTGCAAATCACTGTGTATTGTTTTGCAAAAAGTGAGGCTGACATTGTAGGGGTGCAAATCTGGGCCTATATTTTGCTCCTTGAGTGTAAGGTTTTGATAATTGTGTAATACTTTTGATTTGAGTGTTTATGCAATTGAAGAAAACTGTAAAGACTAGAGATGAACTGTTTATTTATTTTGTACATAGGCTGTGCATATGTTTGTTTGTTTATTTGCTTATGTGTATGATTCTTAACTGTGTTTTTATTTTGTTATTGGTGTATATGTGTATGTATGTACAGTATATGTATGTGTGTATATATGTATATTTGTACTCCTGTTGGGGCTTCTTGGACCAGATCAATGTTTTATCTGGCTAAATAAATAAATAAATAAATAAGAAACTGATGATTTGGTCCTGTTAACTTTGAATTTTCTATGGGGACTGCCCAGATCCCTCTCGTGGACCTGGACCTCACTTTGAGAACCTCTAATGATTCTAGTTATTCAGTATTCATCTCTAATTACTAAAAAATTGCGTATTTCTGTGTAAAAAAGAAAAAAAAAAAAAACCCACCCCCCCGGGCTGAAGCCCCCAATGTTTTCTAACCCTAAAAACGCCCCTGATGGCGACGCTAGTGGGGATTGTTTCAGAGGGGAAAAGTTCGCTTGCTATTTGTAATAAATGCAATGCAGAAGTTCCACGAGGAGGGAAAAGTGCAGCAGCTTGTGATACATCCAACCTAGCAGGTCACCTGCGGCATCACCACCGCTGCGATGGTCTGTTATTGTGTTAACTTAAAAGCCTGCGACGACGCGGGGAGCTAAGCAAAGCTAGCCCCTTTCCGTAGTACCCAGGTTAATTTGCACCACCAAGGACTGCTTAAAAGCTAGCGGCTTGAGCCCTTGGGTCATTTCTGTCAAACTTATTTAATTTAGCAAACAACTCGTCAATAGGTACAAGCGTGCTTGCGCCGTCGTCGTAGGCTTCTAACACCATCGCAGCGGTGGAGATGCCGCAGGCGACCTGCTAGGCTATGTGTCCACTCAAAGCCTTTCTTTCAAGGCGGACAGCTTTGAAAAAAGAAGAAAAAAAAGCTTTGAGCGTCTTATGTATTATAAGTTGTTGACTGATTGTGAATTTTCATTTGGAAAAATAAATATGGTCACTTTGGCCCCGTTTAGACGAGCGTTTTGTGAACAGAAACCGCAAAAGTCATCTTGCGGTTTCACTTTTAATTTTACGTTTAGACGAGCGTTTTGGAGTGGAATTCTCCGTGCAGATGACGCTGTAACGACGGAGACCCGCTGTCACACGATTGGCGCATATGTCACATGACGTGCTGTGAAGACCCGCCCTACTCTGCCTCAGATTCGCAGACTGTGGATGGGGAATGTGATTGCACCAAAGCAGAGTCACTCACAGACAGTGGGTCCACTCACGCCGCGGGACAGATTCTTGTGTATTTAACCCTTTCACTGCCACACGACAGCCGGTTGTGTGATAGTAAAGGGGTAACCTTCTGTCGTGTGGCAGTGAAAGGGTTAAAAGTACTGCCAATGTAGCCTTCAGGTGATCTCCGTTGATATAAGTCAGACATACTTGCTTTGTTTACGTCTCGGCTACTGGCGCATACCTGCTACCTGTGACGTAAGCAGTACGCGCGACCAGAGCCGTGACAAACCTTTCGTCATCGTTTTATCAGATTTATACGTTTTAACAGTTTAGACGAGAGCGCAAAGCTTTTGCGTTTCTAGGAATTCCACCCTGGAAGGTAGTCTCACTTTTTTGCGGTTTCACCCCGTAAAAACGCCGTTTCCGTATAAACGAAAGGCACATCCGAAAAAATATTTTTGCGGATTCACCTGCTAGCGTTTCCGTCTAAACCGGGGCCTTGATCAGTCAAAACTTTTTTTTTTGTTTCTGTTGTCTGGTTAGGTCAAAACTACAGGAATATACATTAAGTTGGTGTTAAGTTATTGTCCTGGGAAGTCTTTTTATGTATTATTATTATTGTATTGTGATATGTTTTGTTTCATGTTGGAAAAAAAAGAAAAAAAAATGTGATAAAAAAGAAATATATACATTTTTTTTTTTTTAATACAATAAATATCTGTTATCGGTTATCGGCTTGAGGAGCATAAAGTTATCGGTATCGATATCGGTGTCAAAAAATCAATATCGTGCATCTTTAATCATCAGTGGGCGTGTCATATTCTAGGCTGTGAAGACAAGCAAAAACGGTGAACAGCAGAGGTTTGGCATTGCACACAATCGATCGATTCAACAGGAAGCAATTTGCGACTGATCTCAAAATGAGATTAGATTAAAATGTATTTAATTTTTTTTTCTTTTTCCTCCCATCCCAATTTGCCGTGGGCTTGTGACAGGCAACATGAATGACCACAAGGCGGCGAGATACAACGTAAAGAGGACAGTAATAGAGGTTAACCCTCTCTGCCTATTGGGACATCATAATCGGGCTACCAACTTGAAGACGTGGTCATTTTTGGATTATCGAAGCTTTTGGACTGCAATAAGAAGATTTTGGATCTGTTTACCGCGCACAGGACCTACCAAAATGAACTGATTAAGACACTTGGACTAATAATGCATTCAGTCATTTGGATGGAGTTGTTAAAACTCACTCCACTCAAATCAATAGTTATATTTCACTCTATTCAAATACAATTTTAAGTGACGTGGCTGGGATAAATGTGCCAGTCACTCAGCCAAAACAAATTCCTGGACCAAGGTCGAACCAGAGAGCTGCTGGAGTCGAAGGCCGTCTGGGAGATAAGAGTGGCAAGCGGCTTCCCCCCACTCCCAATCCCTACCCAATCCCCCCTCCCTACGGCAGCCAACTAGTACGCGTGCTGGAGGGGGGGGCCTAAGACTGTTTCATCACCAAAGTCCTATCCCCCAGTCCATGCCCCCTCCCTCTGGACAATCTTTTCCGCCCTCCCTCCCGCCACCTGGCGCGACGACACTTTGTTGTTGTTGCAGCCGACTATCGCATATGGTGTCTCAGGCATTCTGTAGATGACATGTGTCAACAAATGTACATGTCTGTGTGAATTTATGTTGTGCCGTTGTTACTGTAAAAATGTAATGATATGTTGTTATTAATGAGACGACGAGCTGTATGTGTGTGTCACTGGAATTTCCCCAAGGGGATTAATAAAGGAATATCTTATCTTATCTTATCTTAAAACGGCGTTGCAGGGATAAAGTTGAACTTCAGTTTGAACAGGCTTACTCTAGAGCTATGTGGCAGGGCCTCAGAATGATGACAGATTACAAAGGCACCTCCCTCAAGCTGAACAGTGACATCTCCTTAGCAAATGATCTCAATACCTTCTATGCAAGGTTTGAGGCTGTGAATAACAACACCAGCCTACAAACCACTGCAATAGAGGGGGGGCACTGCTGATGGAGACTCAGTGTTCAGGATAACAGAACATGAGGTGAGGAGGACCTTTAAGAAAGTGAATATCAGGAAGGCAGCAGGACCAGATGGCATCCCCGACCGCGTCCTAAAAGTCTGTGCCGACCGACTGGCCCCGGTATTCACTGACATATTTAACCTGTCCTTAGAACAGGCTGTCATCCCCACCTGTCTGAAGAAGTCCACCATTATCCCTGTACCCAAAAAATCTATGCCCGCTTGCCTCAACGACTACCGCCCTGTAGCTCTCACCTCCATAGCCATGAAGTGCTTTGAGAAGCTAGTGAAGGGCTACATCTGTTCCTCCCTCCCCATCAACCTGGACCCCCTGCAATTTGCATATCGCCCCAACAGGTCCACGGAGGACGCCATAGCCCATGTGTTGCACACAGCAGCATCACACCTGGACAAGAGGCAGGGGAACTATGTGAGAATGCTGTTCATCGACTACAGCTCAGCATTCAATACCATAGTCCCTTCCAAACTCATAGCCAAGCTCAGGGACCTGGGCTTGAACTATGACCTCTGCCAGTGGGTCTTGGACTTCCTGACGGGTAGACCCCAGGTGGTGAGAGCAGGCAACTGCACCTCCTCATCCATCACGCTCAACATAGGGGCCCCCCAGGGCTGTGTTCTGAGCCCCCTCCTCTACTCCCTGTACACACATGACTGTGTGGCACAGCGGAACAACAACACAATCATAAAATTTGCTGATGACACAGAAGTGGTGGGCCTGATCTCTGCCAACGACGAGAGGGCCTACCTGGAAGAGGTAGAGAATCTGTCGCAGTGGTGTCAGGAGAACTGCCTCTCCCTGAACGTCGGCAAAACAAAAGAGATTATTGTGGACTTCAGGAGGTCAGGGGTCAGGGACTACAGCCCCCTCAGCATCGACGGGTCACCGGTTGAGAGAGTGAACAGTTTCAAGTACCTCGGAGTCCACATATCCGAGGACTTGACATGGACCACACACGTTGACAGTGTTGTGAAGAAGGCACGGCAACGCCTCTACTTCCTCATGCGCCTAAGGAAGTTCCAAGTCAGTCAGAAGATCCTTAAGAACTTCTACTCATGCACAATAGAGAGCATCCTGGCTGGCAATATCACCTCCTGGTTTGGGAATAGCACCGCACAAGACCGTAGCAGACTACAGAGTGGCCCGTTCAGCTGAACGCACAATTGGAGGGGGGCTTCCCACTCTCCAGGACATTTACAACAAGCGGTGCATGGTGTGACAGAGCGGTTTTAACCTGCCAGGTAAAAGTGCGCCTGTCCCTTTATGTCTGTCAATTACGGATGCGCTCATCTGGGATCTGATAGCGGATAAGAGGTGAGACGTCAGACGGTGGGGGGTTGGCCTGGTGAGACGTGAGACAGGAGACGTGCGAAGTCATGACGCGGAAGTGAGAGCGGCGAGTTTGAATGTTGTTTACCTGAAAGAAGACGTGCAGCCGATGTGAGGAGCAGGAGAACGTGAACCGGAGTTAGAGAAGTTGAAAACGGCCAGTAAACATTACCTAACACGGGATGGATGAGAAACGGGGATAGTCCGGAGACTCCGGACGTCCACGACCTGGTCATCTTCACCCAACGCGGACTTCGGTGCGGTAAAGTACACGCTGCACTGTTGGTTGCGCTCCTGTTCCGAGGCTGTGACGCAAGCGTCTCCGACTCAAACATTCCCCTCTCCAAGCTTCCTAACGACGGCCACACATAGCCCAGGCCAAACGCGCCTCTATCTCTCTCTCTACCCCTTCAGCCCAAGCCAAACATCTCTCTCTCTACCCCTCCAGCCCCAGCCAAACATCTCTCTCTCTACCCCCCTCCAGCCCAAGTCCAACGCCCCTCTTTTTCCCCTACTCTCGCAATCGCACACCCACACACACACACACGCACACACACACACACACACACACACATATTTTCGTTAGAGACTTTCTATTTTTTCGTTCATTCACACAGTTGCGTGGTGGTCATCACGAACTCTTTGACATTTGGAACTATTGGCAAATGCCTATACCTGTTCACCCAATGCACTGAACTGCGTGAACGAACTGGTCTGTAAATGAATTGTTTTGTGTTCTAAGAGTTTTCTTATGATTTTGACTAATATCCAATACATGGACATTTTGACTGAATTGGGCATGACTCCTGAGTGTTTCTTTGTTATCAAACTCACCTAGTAATTATCTTGGCCATTAGTCCAGACCTATAAATCAAATTATTATATTATTTGTCTAATGAAAATTATTATATTATTTGTCTAATGAAAATTATTATTATTCTTTGTCTTATGTGGTACAGTCTTATGCCGGAGCTATAGGCCTAATTAACCAAATCAAAAAGGTATTTTTATCTTCATTGGCAGGGGTTAGACCTGTCTGGCGCCCAACGGTAAAGGTTATAGGCACTATAAGTGGACACCGCTACATAAAATGGCGCCCAACGTAGGGCAAGGGCCTAACTGAACCAAGGTTTAAAGGTACTGTGTTAAAGAAAAAATATACATATATGTTACTTGTTGTTTTCTTTAAAGGTGCATTCTGCTATTTTGGTTATAGGTGCATGGCACTATTTTCTTTGAAGGTACATTACCCTAATTTTGTTTAAAGGTGCATGGCACTATCTTCTTCAAAGGTGCATTATGCTATTTTGGTTATAGGTGCATGGCACTATTTTCTTTAAAGGTACATTGCCCTATTTTCGTTTAAAGGTGCATGGCACTATCTCCCTTGAAGGTGCATTACGCTGTTTTGTTTAAAGGTGCATGGCACTATTTTCTTTAAAGGGGCATTATGTTTTTTGTTTAAAGGTACAGTTGACAACTTTTGAAAGGTGAAACAAATTATATTGTGAAGGTTTGAAGCATTGCTCGGCTATGTGGGTTCATTAATGTGCTGTGTGCTGCTCTAAATAATTGATTTTGGGTTTATAACCTTACATAAAGCACATTCCACCCACTGATTTCACAATGTCTAAGGGCGCAGAGGCTGCACCTGCACCAAGCAGCCCGCCTCCAAACCCACCAGACCTAGACACAAAAACAGAGGGTCTAGGGTGGGATCTAAAGGGACCAGACCCTCCTGATGTTGATACCCCCTTAAGGTCTGATACGGAGAGACCTGACCAAAGGGGTATTATACAAATGAGAATTGAGAAATGTCAGCGTCGAAAGGGGGAGGAGTCTCCAATGCATTTCCCGGCGACCAAGCCTAAAGAAGGTGTGCATTTGCAGGAACCACTAATCGACCTCCAAACGGACCCTGCTTTGCTAACAGAGGAAACCAATGTTCTTCTGCAACCTGAAAAAATCTCAATTGACTCTGGAGAACACAAGGCTGCCTCTTCAGACTCCATATCTTCCCCAACCTCCGACACCTTGTCCCCAATTGACTTACCAGGAGTCATGGCTACCCCGGCAAGGGATTTGAACCAACTGGCTTACCAAACTCAGGGAAATTGGTTACAGTTGTGTCAGACAATGGATCAGCAGAAATTGAGAATGCAACAATTGACCAAATATGTGCAGGACTTCAATACCCGCTCTGACCTAAGAATCCAAGCTATTGGAAATCAGTCAGTGGCCAACTACACTCATCTCAAGACATGCATCGTCACCCTCCAAGATAATGTGTTAAAAGAAATGGATAATCTGGCCAAAACCACCAAAATCATAATGGCTGATGAGAATCAAGCATCTGAACAAACTCTTACCCAGCAGATTAATTTCATGGTGGTACAGTCCCAAGTAGAAGTTCGGAAGGAAATCAAAGAGGTGAAACAAGTCACCCAGGAAGGAGTGGATATGATATCCAAAGGAGTGGAATACTGTATTACACAGGTGACTCGGGTAAACAGCCAACTGGAGGAGATGAAAGTAAAGATGAAGGAGCAATCGGATAACCACGAGAATAAAGTTCTCTCTATGGAAAAGAAACTGGATGCTCTCGATCTAAAACTCACTAACATTCCTCCCACCTCACTGTTTCATCCCGCAACTTTGCCTATAGGCTCTATTTTCACACAACCTTCAACATTCAGTACAGGTTCTCCGCTGGCAACGGCCAGCTCAAGAACTGTACCAACCACTGCTCCAACCCCATTATCTACAAGATCAGTCATCACCAAGAGTATCAAGCTGACTTTTCCAACCTATGGAAAGCTGGATGATGACCCTGATCCACTGAATTATCTGACCAAATGCCATGATTTTCTGGCGCTACAGCCCTTATCCGACTGGGACCTCCTGGCAACGTTCAGAACCGTGCTTCATGGTACAGCTCGTGACTGGTGGGAGATTGCCAGATCCTCTGTAACTACATGGAGCCAATTTGAAACTGCTTTTATGTCTGCTTATCTAACTGATGATTATGAAGACGAGTTAGCAGACCGAATCAGAACAAAAATCCAAGGAGAGAAGGAAACTATAAGAGACTTCGCTTTCTCTTATAGGGCTCTTTGTAAAAAGTGGAAACCCTCTCTCACTGAAGAGCCCATAGTAAAAATGATTTTGAAAAACATCAAACCGTATCTTGCAAGTCAACTCCGAGGGCAAGTTCAGACCACAGAGGAGTTGGTGCGTCTGGGAATCCAACTTGAAAGGGATCACGAGCTCCAACTTGAGTATGACAAGAGGACCAACTTAAGAGCTCCTCAAACTCAGAATAGGACGCCCAGCGTTCCAAATCGAGTCCAGGATGGACCGCCTGTGATGTGTTGGAGATGTAAGGGACAACATCCTCCTGGATCTTGTCCCCAATATACACCTCCTGACCACTCCAAATCTTTCAATCGACAACAGAAAACCTATTCTGCGCCGAAAGGTCAACACCCAAGTAACAGCTTGGTGTCCACAGCTGTCACCTCAAAACGACGTGACAAGTCAGCACAACCTACCGCGGAGAACCTCTCTCCGAGTACTTCAAAACAAAGTTCTCCTTGTGGCCCACCTACCCTATTGGTGGTACCCATCACTCTGGGAGCCTGGCGGGGGAAGGCTGTCTTGGATACAGGTGCAAGTTACACCCTTCTCCATGAGTATCTATGGGCGGAACTCAACAGAACCAAAGAAGAGCTTACTCCCTGGGAAGATGGACCTTTGTATCTTGCTAATGGACAGGCACAAGTTCCACTTGGTTGGGGGAAGCTGGAAATCGACCTTCACGGGAAACTCTTCACCTTACCAGTAGTCGTGCTGGATCAGAGAGGCCTGGCTTTTGGAGTTGTCCTGGGGTTGGACTTCATTTCTCTCAGTGGGCTACAAATCAACGTGGCAGACGGGGAGTATAGTTTCAAATCTAACCCTGCCGAAGTATTTCCATTTCAACCAGGTAGTGCAAATGGTCCTAGGAAGGAGAAACGACACTATCCCAGGAAATTATGCCTGATAAGTGCTCTTCCTCCTCCTGTGTTGACGCTGGAACCTGTACGCCTGGATGCGAAGGAGTATATCCACAATGCTGTCACACAAGCGCAACTGCAAGATGATGAAAAGGAGCAGTTAAGAGGAATTCTTGAGTCGTACCCCAAAGTGTGCACAAATGAGGCGGGGAGAACTGATGTGCTACTTCACAAGATATACCCCACCACCAATGTGCCGATCAAACAAAGGCCATACAGGATGGCTCCGGGAAAGCAAGCCATTGTGGAGGAACAACTGAAAGATATGCTAAGTGCGGGGATCATCGAACCATCATACTCAGGATGGGCCTCCCCAGTGGTGCTGCCTCCAAAGAAGGATGGAGGTCACCGTTTTTGTGTGGACTTCAGACGGGTCAATGCGGTGACCGAAACTGATGCGTATCCGCTACCCAACATCAACGAGATCCTGGAATCACTCTCTGGATCAGTGATCTTCTCTACGATTGATCTCAACAGTGGCTATTGGCAAGTGCCCATGGATCCAGAGAGCAAGTCAAAAACTGCATTCATCACATCTCGTGGGTTGTACCACTTCAACGTAATGCCTTTTGGACTGAAAAATGCTCCTGCGACATTCCAAAGACTAATGGAGACTGTCTTGAGAGATCTCCGTGGTAATATCTGTCTCGTCTACCTCGATGATATCATTGTTTATTCTACGTCTGTGAACGAACATTTCCAGCATCTACAGCAAGTCATAGAGAGGCTTGCAAAGGCAAATCTGACCATCAACCTGAAGAAGTCCAAGTTCTGCCTCCAGGAAATAAAGTTTCTTGGACACATCGTCAGTGCCAAGGGAGTTTGTGCAGACCCTGACAAGGTTGAGGCCATCCGAACCTATCCAGTTCCGAAGAATATCAAAGAGGTTCAGCGGTTCCTGGGGTTTGCCGGATGGTACCACAGATTCGTTCCAGGATTCTCCAAGATTGCTGGGCCGATAAATGATCTAAAAAAGAAAGGACGACCATTCATATGGAGTCCTGAGTGCCAGAATGCATTCAACAGACTGAGGGAATGTTTGTCATCTCCTCCTATCTTGGGTCATCCCAACCCAGATCATCCTTTTCTTGTGTACACTAACGCAAGTGATACTGGTCTTGGAGCCATACTGACACAGAAGAAGGAAGGTGGTACTGAAGAAGTGCTGGCGTACGCAAGTCGGACATTAAACCGAGCAGAAAGCAACTATTCTGCACCAGAGAAAGAGTGCCTTGCAATCATTTGGGCTCTGGAGAAATGGCAGCACTATCTGGAACCACGACTCTTCACTGTCATCACTGATCACTCTGCCTTACAGTGGGTCCTGAGATCCACGAAGACTACAAGTCGTCTGATCAGGTGGGCTCTGCGACTTCAGCGATTCGACTTCATCATTGAATATCGAAAAGGAAAACTGAATAGTGCTCCAGATGCACTTTCCAGGATTCCAACAGGTGCTGGATGCAACCTGTATTCCGGCAAGAAGGATTCTGGAACACTTCCGATATCCCTTGCACAGATATGGGAGGAACAACACAAGGATGCCAAAATTGAGACCATCTTTAAGGCTCTGGCAGAGGAAGGAAGTTCTGTGAAAAATGACTACTCAGTCCTGGAGGATAAGGTGTACCGAAAAACACAAGGACAAGATGGACAGTGTCATTATCGGGTCTATGTCCCAGCAACCCTGATTCCGCAAGTCCTCCAGGCTTATCATGAGAACCCGCTATGTGGACATGGGGGTATCTTCAAAACCTACAAGAGGCTTCAGGAAGTGGCATTCTGGCCAGGAATGTGGACCGATGTCAAGGCACATGTCAAATGCTGTGTGAAGTGTCAGAGCCTGAAGTCCGACAACAGGAAGCCTGCAGGAATGATTCAGCAACATTCAGTAAAGGGACCAAATGAGTTGCTAGGAGTAGATATAATGGGACCCCTTCCACGCAGTCCAGAACGAAATGAGTATCTTCTTGTCCTAGTGGACTATTTCACAAAATGGGTGGAATTCTTCCCCATGCGACAAGCAAACTCGCAGACAATCGCCCGCATACTGAAGAAAGAAATCTTTACGAGATGGGGTGTGCCAGATTTTATATTGTCAGACAGAGGATCACAGTTTGTGTCGTCTTTATTCAAAGAGCTCTGCGAGAAATGGACAGTGACACCCAAGCTTACGACAGCCTATCACCCACAGACGAACATGACAGAACGGGTGAATCGCACTCTGAAGTGTATGATCTCCTCCTACGTGGAAGACAACCACCGGAAGTGGGATCAGTACTTACCAGAGTTCAGATTTGCCTTGAATTCGGCAGTTCAAGAAACCACAGGAGTTACCCCTGCAGAGTTACAGCTTGGAAGGAAACTGAACAGTCCAATGGACAAAGTCCTGAGAGGCAAGTCTCTTCCTCCTGATGCTCAGGCGTATGATGTGGTTCATCAGCTGAAGACTCTCCACGCCAAAGCCGAGGAAAGTAGTAAGAAGGCTTGTGTGAGACAGCTACGGAACTATAACAAGAACAGGAGGGATGTCAGTTTCAGGTTCCAAGAAAGGGTGTGGGTAAGGAATTTTCCACAGTCCAGTGCAGCCAAGAACTTTACTGCCAAACTGGCCAGCAAGTGGAAAGGACCCTATCGTGTCATAAAACAAACTGGTCCCGTCAACTACCAAGTTGTACGAGAGGACACTGGTGGAGATGTGCGAACAGTACATGTCTGTAACCTCAAACCTTTCTACCCTACAGCGGAGGATTTGGACGAACAGGAAAGGAAGGAGGTCCTGGAGATATTAAATGAAGATAGCTCAGAGGACGAGTTCCTGGGTTTCGAGTGACTGGTGTTCACCACCAAAGGTGGTCTTTCACAATGGGGGGAGAGTGTGACAGAGCGGTTTTAACCTGCCAGGTAAAAGTGCGCCTGTCCCTTTATGTCTGTCAATTACGGATGCGCTCATCTGGGATCTGATAGCGGATAAGAGGTGAGACGTCAGACGGTGGGGGGTTGGCCTGGTGAGACGTGAGACAGGAGACGTGCGAAGTCATGACGCGGAAGTGAGAGCGGCGAGTTTGAATGTTGTTTACCTGAAAGAAGACGTGCAGCCGATGTGAGGAGCAGGAGAACGTGAACCGGAGTTAGAGAAGTTGAAAACGGCCAGTAAACATTACCTAACACGGGATGGATGAGAAACGGGGATAGTCCGGAGACTCCGGACGTCCACGACCTGGTCATCTTCACCCAACGCGGACTTCGGTGCGGTAAAGTACACGCTGCACTGTTGGTTGCGCTCCTGTTCCGAGGCTGTGACGCAAGCGTCTCCGACTCAAACATTCCCCTCTCCAAGCTTCCTAACGACGGCCACACATAGCCCAGGCCAAACGCGCCTCTATCTCTCTCTCTACCCCTTCAGCCCATGCCAAACATCTCTCTCTCTACCCCTCCAGCCCCAGCCAAACATCTCTCTCTCTACCCCCCTCCAGCCCAAGTCCAACGCCCCTCTTTTTCCCCTACTCTCGCAATCACACACCCACACACACACACACGCACACACACACACACACACACATATTTTCGTTAGAGACTTTCTATTTTTTCGTTCATTCACACAGTTGCGTGGTGGTCATCACGAACTCTTTGACATTTGGAACTATTGGCAAATGCCTATACCTGTTCACCCAATGCACTGAACTGCGTGAACGAACTGGTCTGTAAATGAATTGTTTTGTGTTCTAAGAGTTTTCTTATGATTTTGACTAATATCCAATACATGGACATTTTGACTGAATTGGGCATGACTCCTGAGTGTTTCTTTGTTATCAAACTCACCTAGTAATTATCTTGGCCATTAGTCCAGACCTATAAATCAAATTATTATATTATTTGTCTAATGAAAATTATTATATTATTTGTCTAATGAAAATTATTATTATTCTTTGTCTTATGTGGTACAGTCTTATGCCGGAGCTATAGGCCTAATTAACCAAATCAAAAAGGTATTTTTATCTTCATTGGCAGGGGTTAGACCTGTCTGGCGCCCAACGGTAAAGGTTATAGGCACTATAAGTGGACACCGCTACAATGGGTAAGGCTAAGAATTATCAAAGACTCCAGCCACCCAAACAACTGCCTCTTTGAACTGCTGCGGTCAGGCAAGCGATACCGGAGTCTCATGGCAAGCACAGAGAGACTCAGAAGAAGCTTCTATCCTCAGGCCATCAGAATGTTAAATGACAATAACACTATGTAACAACCATCAAATGCACGGACAGCACACACATCCACACACACACACACTCACTTTAAACAAACAACTCACTGCAGCACCCACTTTACCCACTTTAGAACACCTAAACACACTTTATATTTATTGGTAAAGAATTTGCACTACAACCCATACCTCATTACACCTTACTGTAAATTGTACCTAAATTGTACCTCATCCCATTTCTGCTTTTCACTGTATAGTATATAGTATATTGTATTGTAATTCAGTTACTTCTACTCTGCATTGTATATATGTATATACTGAACACTTTTGTCCACGTACTTGACTTCTATTTTATACTTGCTATACTTATTTGATACTTATCTATTTTTGTCTAGCACAGTCTCTGGAGCGTAACAGAAAGAAGCATTTTGTACTTCTGTATGACAACTAATAAAGAAACTTGAAACACTGCAGCTGTATGGTTTCTCTCCTGTATGAGTCCTTGTGTTTCTATCTGACGTTTGAATAATCCTTTCCCACAAACACTGCAGCTGTATGGTTTCTCTCCTGTATGAGTCTTTGTGTGTGTCTACATGACGGTGTTGTCTAAAGTCTTTCCCACAAACACTGCAACATGGGGTTTCTACGATTGTTTCAGATGATATTTAGTGTTGAATTTCATGTTACAAATGGCACAGGAGTACAGATTCTCTCCTGTGTGGATTCTCATGTGGACGGCTTGATAGCTGCTAGAACTGAATCCTTTGTGGAAAATACTGCAACTGTATGTCTTCGAAGGAACCGTAGAAAGAGCTTTACTGTGGAACTTCAGGTGATCCGCCAAGCTCTCTGTGGACTCCAAATGTTTTCCACACACGCCACAGACACATCTTATCCTTAGTGTGCCCTTTTGTATGTTTCACAAAACTGACTTTCCACACACTCGACAGCTAGAATCTTCCTGACTGGCTGATTTCAGACCAGTCGACTCCATGGATTTGCTGCCCCTAGAACTGATACCAGAACTATGTCTTTTCACAGTTTGTGATGTCTTTGTTTTTAAGCCGGCCTGAGGTCCTCCACTCTCCGTCCTATCCTCACCGCTGTCAGTGTCTTCACTCTTGGCTATAGAATGCTCTAAAGCAGGGGTCAGCAACCTTTTTGACATGGAGTGCCTATTTGAAATATAGTTGTAACTAGTGTGCCTCAACAATATTCCATGCATCGTACATTTTTTTTCTCATAATCAGGTCTTTTTAATGATAATTTTTACATTATTACATCATTATTGTTATTGTTATTATTAACAATATTATTATGATGGTTGTATCAACCCTAAATCTGAGTGGGGGGGGGGGGGGGGTGCAATGCAGACAAACAGCTGCATGCAGTGCGACCATTTCACTCACATTTGCCCATTCATTTTTGGACACATCACATGTGTGTACTGTACGTGTGCTGTCATAGCTCCACCTACAGGCCTAATGGAGAACACCAGGATGTGAATGGAGGGTGAATGTGAGGTATATTGTGTAAATAAGTTTTGATTGATCGCAAGAGTACACTGTAAAAAAATAAATAATAATAAGTTACCAGAACTTAAAAATATTGAGTTCAGTAACTGTGCATTAAGGTTTTCAGTTTTCAATCCATAATAAGTTAACAGAAAAATAAGTACACAACCACATTATTTCAACCTAATAAAACTATGTTTATTGTCATTGTTTTAAGAACACAAGTTGACTTGGTAATACTCACATTTTGAGTAAAAAAAATTGCTTTTAACATGTGCAATGTTCAATGAAATAGAAAAATAAATAATAAAATGTGTTGATTAATCCCACTGGTCACAATGGTGACCATAATAATGTTTTTGTTATAAGGCTCTGCAAATGTTACTGAATGATGTAGCAATGTATTTCCAGCTAAATTGAAATAATAAACAAATAAAGGGTCTCAATTAAATATGTGGTAGTAAAAAGAACCTGTGGGAGGATTTCAACAAGATAAATGCGACAACAGTGCAAAATATTTCACTATAATATTTCCAAAAAAAAAAAAATCGATTTTTTTTTCTTTTTAATACTGCCCCCTGTGCCTATGCAAATGCCCCCGCGTGCCTATGCAGGCACGCGTCCCTAGGGTTGCCTACCCCTGCTCTAAAGAGAGTGACTGATTCTCCACAGCCCTCTCCATCAGCTTCTGTTTCCATCTGTTCAGTGGAGGTGCTGCTGGGTAGAGGCTCTGCCTCTCCGTGTTCTACAGTCTGGTGAAGATGTGGGGACTGACCCTGGTGTTGATCGTGGAGGCTTCCCAGACTGGTTATGGTGAATATTGAGTCTTTGGCATCGGCCTCCTCCAGAGTCCACACCTTGAAGCCGCTCTCCCTCCTAATTGGTCAAGGTTTCCTTCTGTTCTTCTCAGTGGGGTCTCTGGGTCCTGCTGGCACAGACTGGGGCTCCTCTCCTGCTGCTCAGAGGGAACCTCCTCTTCACAGACAGCTGTGTGGGGCGTCTGGAGGGGAGAGCAGAGAACACAAACACCTTAACAACACTAGCTTAGAACTAGCATTATTGTTTCATGACAATGTATTGATACTACAGGTCAAACCATTATAGTGCTGACAGTGCTGCATTTATGCTGCGTTTACATTTATAATTAAAGGTGCTATAGATAAAAAAATAAGTCATCTTTTATTATACTTTTCTTTTTCTTCTTTTTAAATAATACATCCACAGAGCTTTTAGAAAGGTGCAGCATAAAATTATTGCTTCCCCCCCCCCCCAAATATATTGATTAATGAATTTATCATTTGAAAGAATGTGCGGGTCCAAAATAAATGTTGTTTACATATTGCAGGCATGTATCCCCCCCCTACTGTATATTTTAAATATAGGGGAGTGAGAACTTTTGCCAGCATTATGTTGTATTGTAACGTAATCTGTCCTTAAAAGATAAGAAAGAATAATAAACTGATGTTTTCAACCAAATTTCAACCGTCAACGTTGCATCAACAACAAAATATCAGTCAGTGGGGGAAAGAGTGAGAGGTTGGCAGGGAGGGCAGTCTTGGTGGATGTCTCCTGGTTGACCCTGTCAAAGCGGGCATACAAGTTATTGAGCTCATCAGGGAGGGAGGGGTCAGTGGTTGGGGGAGGATTGCCCCAACAAGCCGTCCAAACACCTCCCGCAAACTAGCTATGTGCCCCTCCCAATCGTCAGAGTAAATGACGAGGTCGTCGAGGTAGGCCTCACAACAAGCCACACCCGACAGCACCTGATTGACCAACCTCTGGAAGGTCGCAGGCGCGTTGCGCATCCCAAACGGCATCACCGTGTATTGTGATAGTAACGTTCTCATGGTGTAACTAATAACAACTCTGACCAGGAAATATAATACAATTATATAAATAATACTGTCACGGGGTCCAATGAGCAGACTAGTATGAATGGAATCCAAGTGTGTTTCAAGTTGTTCGCATATTATTGTCTAATTACACTGTAAATACAGAAATGGAGGGGATGCTGGGTACCGGATGATGGTGAATGGAGGGGAGGCTGGGTGTGTAGGTGATGGAGAGGGGGGATGTATGGTATGGGCGAGTTGGGGGCCCTGTTGGGGGATGGAGAGGATGCCCACGAGGCAACTGCAGGATCCGTGCTCAAGGCACCGGCCTATGAGGAGCCCTTGGAGGATGCACCGGCCGGCTCTCCTCCCCGTCTCTTTCCTGTCCAGCTGGGGTCCCCCGTGTCTGAGCCACCGGACTCTGCTGACATGATGGCATCCGGGGATGAGGATGTGGGGGAACCAACTGCAAGTTTCTATGAGGTCGTGGTAGGGTTGTGAGAATGGGGTCAAGATATTGTTGCATGTTTTTTTTTATTTTCCTTTCTATAGTATACTCATTAGAATATTGTCTACTCATAGGATATTGTATACTCTGATGTGGGACAATGTGTGTTTTGTTTGTTTTGATTTGGTTTATGTGAATTTTAGTCTGATTTTCTAATGATCCTTCGGCATAGAGATTGCAACCATTGAAAATCATTGCATTATTTTTTATGTATCTCTGATGTGGGCTTCTTTTTCATTTGTGAGTTTGGGTGGTGGTGACGAAGTATGACGCGGATGTGCCGGAACTTGGAATCTGAAAGTTGAGTGGTTCTTTACGCATTTTTTATGTATTTCAATCAATGGGTTTTCTCATAAATAAGTCTGGATGCATTGTACTGGTTGTTAAGTAAGCTATGTGGTGTTCTGTGTTTCTTCCACGGGCTGTCGGGTTGGGGAGAGGCTGAGCGACCATGGACGCGATGGGGAACGGTCAGCTGTCATCCACTTCCTTGGGGACGCTGTGGTCATGCTGAGAACCGTACCGAGGCCCTTCTCCGCCGGTGGTGGGGTGGAAATGCAACCCCGACGATGTCACGAGCGACAGCTCACTGCTCGCCTGAAAATGTAGGGCTGATGCCGGATTGAGGGGGAGGGGCCGGCAACAGGACTTCGGCCTGAATTCAGTATGATGCAGTGTCCTCTGGGGGAGGTGATGACTGACTGACGAGGAGCGCTCTCTGCCTGATGGCCTGCGGGGGATTCACAGTCTCAAAGGGGGATTGTGTGGACTGTGTGGACTCCACACAGCAACTGAATGGTGGACTCAACAACTGAATAAATTACTGAATTTAAATAATTAATTGAAATAAGAATAAATTAATAATAGATGAGAAAGTATAAATTGATTGAAATTATGCAAAATGTGACTGAACTAAAACTGAACTGTCTTGAAATATGATTGATATTGTGCAAAAGAAAACTGACCTGGCTGAACTGTCTTACATAGTATTTCAGGCATGTGCATTGTGCGAAAGCGGTCAAGCATCATTTCCATATTTTACAGGTCCTGGTTAAGGTTAAATCAACGTCAGTTTATTGTTATTTTTTTGTGTGTTTTCATTCCTCTATGCCTCGTGTTAGTTTCCTTGGTTATATTGTGTAATTGTAATTAATATTTCACGGGTTTGATCTATGGCCTGCCCATCTACGGCCCTGACGACACTGGACGCTACTGGATGACCACTGGACCATCTAATTGTCACATGTCTCTGCTATTCCATGCGCTTCGTGCTATGTTTGCCTCTGGGCCCCCGTATAGTTAAGCTTCACGCTTCTATGATATACACGCCCTCTTGGATTAAGTGCAGGTCTGATGTATTGATGGCAGTATTGGTGGTCATCCGATATGTAGGTATATGTCCGGAAATGTACTCTATTTGTTCCTGACCTTGGCCTTTTGACAGGTCCATGCTTAGTGTATGTCTTGATGATTGATGGTTGTGTCATATTGTTGGGTGCACAATGAATTGTTGTGTTGACATATAGATTTATATGTCAAAAGGGGGATTGATAGTTTTAATTCATTGATCTGTTGTCAATATCTTATATATCTTCTGTACACTGACGTCAGATGTCTCTGTGTAAACACGGGACCCGATGAAACGGTCTCTGTGTAAACATAGGGCCCCATGAAACAGTTCTGGACACAGGTGCATGATCATATCAGAAGCATGCAAAAGCACACACACACACCGACACACACACACCGACACACACACACTCACACACACACACACCAACACACATGCACACACACAAATTATATGCCGTCATCTGATAAAGAGAGCGGAGGAATACAGCCCCTCCTTTCCCCCATCTAAGCAAACACCAGCACACACACACACACATCACACAGACATCAATGCATAACACACCGAGAGACATACACACACCATCTGATAAGGAGAGCGGAGGAATACAGCCCCTCCTTTTCCCCATCTAAGCAAACACCAGCACACACACACACACACACACACACCACACAGACATTCATGGATACACACCGAGAGATATACACACACCATTCTGACGAGAAATGTATAAATGATGTGACGATGTATTGACGAAACCACCACTTGGCACTGGCTCGCTCTGTGTGCGGAGGTGCGTGGTCCGGATTGTGATCTACTTGTGCTGTGACGGTTCAGTAAAACTCTGCAGACTGCCATCTGACTCTGTCTCACTCTCTGTTCACCTCGCCGACATTCAATAAAAGAACTATGAGGGAATTCCTTTCAATTGCAGGAAACTGTCAGGTGTCACGAATGCAGAAATTAGTTTAGCCCGGTTCGTAAGTGGCACCTGCCAGTACCCTTTTAGCAAATCCAACTTAGTTACAAAAGACGCGCCCCCCACCCTGTCGACACAGTCCTCCATCCTGGGCAACGGGAAACTATCTGGCCTAGTCACATTATTTACCCGACGAAAATCAGTGCAAAATCTATCTGTCTTATCAGATTTATCCACCAATAAGCACAGCGAGCTCCACGGGCTGAAGCTGGGCTCAGCGATGCCATTAGCGAGCATATATTCCACCTCTTTTTGTAACCGTGCGCGTTTGTGTGGATTCACGCGATAAGCGTGCTGTTTAATGGGCACTGCCTCCCCCACATCAATGTCATGGTACAAGACACTCGTGCGCGAAGGGATATCAGAGAAAAGTTCACCATGAGTCCTAACCAGGCCCATGATATCAGTCTTGGTGGATGTCTCCTGGTTGACCCTGTCAAAGCGGGCATACAAGTTATTGAGCTCATCAGGGAGGGAGGGGTCAGTGGTTGGGGGAGGATTGTTGGTGGGTTTATAATCTGTGATGGGCTGGATGCCATGTCACATGCGTCGGGGGTTGGAGTTGTTAAAGTTCTCTTCAACCTTTAGCTTGTGGCTGTGCTTGGCCCGCTTGATTCCCTTATTCAGGTTAGCCCTGGCTAAACAGTAGGCCTGCGTGTCACTAGATATAAAAGCGGTGATTAATGATAATAATTGTGTTAATACTGGTTAAAAGCGGCTATGATAATTTTGTTATAATTTACAAGGTTTCAAATAGTAAATAATAGTAATGCATAATTTAGTACTGCATTTATAAATGATAAAACGTTTCTATGCTTTAAATTCTATGACATGTGTGGTTTTACTGTAGCTACGGTTTAATTTAACCTGGGTCAGTTAGGACTCGGCGTGGGATATAGATTGTAAACCGTGTTAATATGTACCTCCGTTGGGTGTGGGTCAATGAACACACTCAGGTTTACCAAACCGTAGGTTTATTTAACATCTAGATGTGACGGCAAGAGCAGGTTCACAGTAGCGAGGTGGTTTGTAAGCAGTAGCACTACAGGTACGGTGGCTCGTAGTAGTCATTAGTCAAACTGGATAATCATTTAGCCAATGATCTACATCCCTTCCCTTTAGCTCAAATCTCGTATAACAAAATACTGTATCACTAGGTAAATGTTAACATCACAGAACATTTCTTTTACTTTAAAATTCCACAATTTCCAGTAAACAATTAAATGAAGATACTCTTAGATAAACTTGAAACTATCCATCTGTAGACAAAGGTGGACGAGTATATATCACTTTGACAAGTAGTGCATTCATAAAACATGGAATCACCATACTGTAAGTGCATAAGTGGAACAACTTAGTGCAAATAACATTGACACATTGGCATAGCATTTTACATTAACCATGTTATACACAGCAGTTTTCTTTACTCTTTTTTTATTTAAATTTTTTAATACAATCTACTGCATATACTTGGGGTTTGGCTTGCAGATGCGGCCTGCACGCGTTGTATATTGTGCGTTACTGTTCTCAGCTGGGAAGCGTGCTGGGTGTGTCGGCCGGGGAGAGTGTGTGTGTTGCATGTTGTTTGGCCCTGGTGATAGTGGCATGAAGAGTGCATTGTTCACTGTAGAGGAGCCGGTGTTCTGGGAGTCTGGGTCCTCTCAAGTCAAGTCAAGAGTTTTATTTGTCACGGCATACAAGTATACAATGAAATGCGGGTGGTCTTGCCCGCAACGATGTGCAAATAACATATAATAGAATCAACATTGTGCAATAAACAAGTAACATTGTGCAATAAACAAGTAACATGTTAGGGCATATTGGTATATGTACATAAGTTATTTACAGAGCATGGAGGACATACTAGGTCCTTTGGTAGTGTTTTTCTGTACATGCTAATTTATACAATCTCCGGTTATACTATACTATTTTTAAAGTGACCTTTCCTTAGTGGCCATAGGTGTGGGCGTGTGCAGCATGAGTGTGTGCTTGCTCATGTTAAAGTGGCTGCTAGTGTGTGAGCGTGTACAGTGTGTGTGTTGTGTGTGTGCTCATGTGTGCTTGTGTGTGGAGAGTTCAGTGATCAGGGCTCTGATGGCCTGGGGGAAGAAGCTGAGCCGAAGTCTCTCTGTCCTAGTAGCTGGTGTTCGCAGGCGTCTGCCTGACTTCAGCAGCATGAACAGGCTGTTGTTGGGGTGGTGTGGGTCTTTCATTATTCTGCAGGCTCTGGATTTGCACCTCTTGTTGTATAGAACCTGCAGGGGTGGTAGTGCAATACCCGTGGTACGCTCGGCTGAGCGCACCACTCTCTGTAGGGCCTTCTTGTCCTGTGCCGTGCTGTTTCCATACCAGGCAGTGATGTTTCCAGTCAATATGCTCTCTACAGCTCCGGAGTAGAAGGACTGGAGTATCTTCCCAAATACTCTGAACTTCCTTAACTGTCTCAGGTGGTAGAGGCGTTGCTTCGCCTTTTTTTTACGACTGAGTGTAAACCGTGGCGTGGAACCGTGGTGGTGGTGGTTCTGTGACAGGAAGGATGTGACGGCGATTCCTCCTGTATGTCTTCCCGTTGGACTGGATGACGTAGGAGCGCGGCTCTTTGCTCTTCTCCTTCACAGTCCCAAGTCGGTCGTATCCTTTCGGGGGCTGCATACGGACCACCTGTCCCTCTGTTAAAGGCGGTAGTGGGCGACTTGACTTGTCAAAGTGGTGCTTTAGAGTGAGCCTTCTGTTGAGGAGCTGGGCGCTGACTCGCCGGCCGTCCTTGGGGGCTGGTTCCAGTAGTTTGCTACACACTGGAATGGCTGCGCGTGTCTGTCGTGACATCAGACGTTCAGCAGGGGAGCCTAGTGTTGAGTCACGGGGGACGTTCCTGAGGTTTAGGCAATTGAAAAAAACATCGGTTCCATCTCTATGAGATTTCTCCATTAGATGCTTGGCACTTCTGACCGCCCTCTTTGCGAGCCCATTAGACTGTTGGAACTCTGGGCTGCTGGTGGTATGGACAAAATCCCATTGTTTGGCAAAGTCCTTGAAACTCTGACTGGTGTATTGTCTAGCATTGTCAGAGAAGAGGGTGTGCGGTGAGCCGTGGACTGAAAAATGTCTTTTCAACTTAGATATCACAGCCGATGATGTCAGGCTGTGGAGAAGGTCGATTTCGTACCAGCCAGAATACGAATCTACTAGCACTTGGTAGTGTTTACCATGCCATTCAAACATGTCCGTGGCAACTGTAGACCATGGGAGGTCTGGAACCGATTGAAGTTTCAGAGGTTCCTTTTGCTGGTGGGACTTGGTGCTGTTGCACGTTGCACATGAGAGCAGCTCTTCAGCAATGTCAGTTGACATTGCCGGCCAGAATATGATGCCTCTGGCTCTCCGCTTTGTGGCTTCAACACCTGGGTGACCTTTGTGCACAATGTACTCTCTGTGCAGAGACTGGGGGATGACTGTCTTGTGGCCTTACATGATGATTGCATCCTCCACTGCGAGTTCGTCTCTGTAAGGGAAGAAGGGAATGACAGCAGGCTGGAGCTGGCTTTCTCTGTTGGGCCATCCTCTCTGAATGACCGCGCTGAAGGTCTGTAACATCTCATCCTCTGCTGTGTGCTTTCTGAGTTCTTCTAGGCGAGCAGTGGAGATGCAACTCACCGACATGACTTCATAAGCACCGTTTTCAGCAGGGCTCTGGGTGACATGTTTGTTTGGAGCTCTGGAGAGGGTGTCAGCCAGGTACATGTACTTGCCCTTTTTGTACACTAGGCTGATGTCGTAGCTCTGTAGACGGAGTAGCATTCTCTGGAGACGGGCTGGGGCTGTGTGAATGGGCTTTTTCAGGATCGTCACCAGAGGTTGGTGGTCTGTTTCCACGATTGTGGGCTTTCCATATACATAGTCCTTGAATTTTGTGCAGGCAAACACGACAGCTAGAAGCTCTCTTTCTATTTGGGCGTACCTTGTCTCTGTATCTGTGAGGGTACGTGACGCAAATGCTACTGGCCTGCCACTTTGCATGCATGCTGCTCCGAGTCCATAGCATGACGCGTATTACGTAACCATTGACTACAGGAAGGCTCGTTATCTGGTCAATGTTACATAATAAAGAGACGGCAGCCAAAGTATCTAAATAAAGAATATTTAATTTATAATTACCATGGTTTTGTAATCAAAATGAACATCAAATAATAAACAGACAAACACAGAACTATACAGACAGGATCAGCACCAGACGGAAGGGATGACAGACTACTTATACACAAGGGGATGATGAGACAACACACACCTGGGGTAATGGTAATTGGGTACACCTGGGGGAAAACAATAGGGACTACACACCATGACAGAGGACTACATCTAGACATGACGACTCACATTAGGAGCGCCTGATCAGGGCACAAACATACCCCCACATAACAACGCCTCACATGTGAGTGTGACTGGCTCCTTGACGTTGTAGTACACCAACACTGGTGGGCTGGATAGGCATGACTTGAGGCGTTCAAATGCCTCCTGGTGCTGCTGGTACCAGCACCACGCCGTCTCCTTGTGGGTCAGCTTCCTCAGTGGCACTGCTATGTCACTGAAGCTGGGGATGTACTTTGCCAGGTAGTTTACCATCCCTAGGAAACGCTGTAGTGAAGTGACATCTGTGGGGACTGGCATCTCAGTTATAGCTGCAGTTTTAGAGGGGTCTGCTTTCAGGCCTTCGCTTGTGTGGCCTACATAACCTACTTGGTCTAGGCAAAACTTGCACTTTGCTGAGTTTATCCTGAGGTTGACCTCTCTCACCCGATCAAGCACTTTTCTCAGGTTGGCATCGTGTTCAGCCACTCCGCGGCCTCCGATGATGATGTCATCTACTATCACGGAGCATGGTAAGCCTGTGAACAGCTGTTCCATGGAGCGCTGAAACACCTCGCTTGCGGAGTTGATGCCGAAAGGCATTCTTTGAAATTTGTAGCGCCCGAACGGCGTGCTGAATGTGGTCAGCAGACTTAGCACTGAGGATTTCTCATCCAGACGTATCTGCCAGAATGAGTTCTTGGCATCCAGGACGGAAAACACTGTTGCTCCTGACATCTGTGCTGCTACCTCTTCAACACTACGCATGGGGTGATGGAGCCTTTTCAACGCTGTGTTGAGGTCCTTTGGATTGATGCACAGTCTGATTTCTTGTTTGTCCTTCTTGTGTGCTGCCACCATAGATGAAACCCAGTCTGTGGGCTCAGAGACAGGTGTTATGACACCTATGCTTTGCATGCGGTCCAATTCCGCTTTAACCCTCTCTTGCATCGCTGCGGGGATGCGGTGGGCTGGTCGGACCACAGGCTGTATGCTGGGATCCAGCATCATGGAATATGTGACTGGGAGTTCTCCAAGCTCATCACTGAACACATCTTTATAATATGTTAGAATCTGTGTATTGAAATCTGTGTTATTCTCTATGGTGACTTGGTGGACGTCTAGGCTCATTTGAACAATCCCCATGTCCATACATGCACGAAAACCTAGTAGTGGTTGCACATCTCTGTCCACTATGAAGAAAGGCAATGTGTGTTGCTGCTCCTTTAAACAGCACGACAGTGTGACCAGACATTTGGTCTCAATTCTAGTGCCTCTGTAAGCAACAAGGTTTGCAGTTTTCTTCTGCTGCACAAGTTACTCTCCGTTAGTCACTCTTTTGAAAGTCTCTATTGACATAACATTACATTTAGCTCCTGTGTCGACTTTAAACTCTGTAGGTTTGCCGTTTATGTGCATTGTGACAAATCCTTCATCCTTCTCATTGACTTGAGAATTGACACTGTCAACATTGACACCATCCACATAGAACGTGTCGTCTTCATGTGTAGACTGGTCCACTGACACTTCATGCACAGACGGTCTGTAAGATTTTCTCTGTGGATATCTTTGACTCTGTGGCTTAGACTTGCAACAGCTTTTGTAGTGGTTTACTTTCTTGCAGTTATGGCACTGCTGTCCGAAGGCTGGGCATTTTTCCCTTTTAGCCTCATGACTACCACCACAATTGTTGCACTTTGTTATGGCATTTGAAAATACCTGGGGTTTAGACTGGTGCTTTCTGTTGTAAACAGGCCTCACTGCATCAACACTGGTAGCCTGTGTGGCTAGTGTTTTGCTGTTTTTTTCTGTCATTTCGTGAATACGACAGATTGTGATAGCTTTGGCAAGTGTTAATTCACTATCTCTCAACAGAGATTTTCTCAAAGCGTCTCGTGTGATGCCACACATGATACGATCACAGATAATACGTATCAGATATCAGTTAGCAGTTAAAGCAGCGAGAGCCGCATACTTCTCAGACCTCATCCGTAACTCTCAAAACCCCAGGACCCTCTTTGCCACCATTAACTCTTTCATTAGCCCCCCCCCCCCCCTAGAACTAGCCTGGATGTGTCTCCAACCAAATGTGAGGAATTCTTAAAATTCTTCATAAACAAAGTTGAGGTAATCAGAAACAACATCACACCACCTACACGTAGCTTAGATGTCTCGCCGCCCTGTTCATCCACCCTGGCCTGTTTTCAACCCATCACCCTCTCTACTCTCACAGATATAGTCTCAGCCATGAAACCAACCACCTCCCCCCTTGACATAGTTCCCTCTGTTCTTCTCAAAGAAGTATTTCCCACAACTGGCCCCAGTATCCTCTCTATCATAAACACCTCCCTAGTCACTGGTACCGTTCCAACCTGCTTCAAACATGCAGTGGTCCAGCCCCTTCTGAAAAAACCCAACCTAGACTCCACCCAGCTCAATAATTACAGGCCAATCTCCAAGCTCCCATTCCTATCAAAGGTCCTTGAAAAGGCTATTCTCTCTCAGCTGTCTCCCTACCTGCACTTGAATAACATCCTGGACACATTTCAGTCAGGTTTCAGAGCCAACCACAGCACAGAATCTGCCCTGCTTAAGGTCACCAATGACCTGCTCCTCACTACCGACAACCGGGACTGTGCTGTCCTTATGCTCTTAGACCTCAGTGCAGTTTTCGATACAATAGACCATGTTATCCTCATTGACCGTCTTCACCAGGCAGTTGGTGTCAGTGGCACAGCCCTATCATGGTTCACCTCCTACCTCAGTGATAGAAGCTTCTCCGTTAACATCGGAAACTGCTCCTCCCCCTCTGCCTCTCTCTCTTGCGGGGTTCCACAAGGCTCCATCCTTGGCCCTATCTTATTATCCCTATACATGCTGCCCCTTGGTCTGATCATTAAAAAACACAACATCTCATTCCATTTTTATGCTGACGACACTCAGGTCTATCTCCCCATGAAACCCAACAATATAAACAATCTTGACAGTCTTCGTTCCTGCCTAGACGACATCAAATGCTGGATGGCACACAATTTTCTACAGCTCAATCAGTCAA
This sequence comes from Notolepis coatsorum, assembly GCF_963971535.1. Lineage (NCBI taxonomy): Eukaryota > Metazoa > Chordata > Actinopteri > Aulopiformes > Paralepididae > Notolepis > Notolepis coatsorum. Next base: position 133,659,126 of record NC_140174.1, on the reverse strand, counting down.
AATGTGAAATCCTCCTTTTCGGCCCTCCGAACCAAACCAGTGTCATTGCCAGCAGCCTGGGTGTAACCTGTCTCCCCTAGTCAAGCCCTTTGTTAAAAACCTGGGCGTGCTCTTTGACCCCGAGTTTTCCTTCAATAGGCAGGTAAACTGTGTGGTGAAGGGGTGCTTTTTCCAGCTCCGGTCCATAGCCAAGATCAAGGCCATTCTCTCCCCCTCAGACCTGGAGAGAGTAATTCACGCCTTCATATCCTCACGCTTAGACTACTGTAACTCCCTGTACCTGGGGCTAAATAAATCCACCATAGCCCGTCTACAACTCCCCCAAAACGCTGCCGCTAGACTGCTCACAGGTACTCGGAAGAGAGCTCACATCACCCCTGTACTTGCCTCCCTCCACTGGCTCCCGGTGCGCTTTAGAATAGACTTCAAGGTCCTCTTATTGGTTTATAAAGCCCTAAATGGTAAAGCCCCTGCTTAACTAGCAGACCTCCTCACCCCCTATACCAACGCCAGGGCCCTCAGATCGGCTGATAAGGGTCTCCTAACCACTCGTAGGTCTAACTTCAAGTCTAGGGGGGGACGTGCTTTTGCGGTCGCAGCCCCTGACCTCTGGAACAGCATCCCCATGTCCATTAAATCTGCCCCCTCCATCGAGTCTTTTAAATCCGTTGATTTTATTTTATTTTTCTGTTTATTTTATACTTTTCTTTGTACTTAGCTTAGCTATGTGAAGCACTTTGGTTGACAAGCGTCATGTTTAAACGTGCTATACAAATACATTTTATTGATTGATTGATTGATTGATAAGCTCTTCAGTCAAAGTTCCAAACTGGCAATTTTTTGCTTTGATCTTCAAGTCACTGATGAAGGATTCAATGCTCTCACCTTGTTTCTGGTTTCTCAAATGAAATTTGTGTCTTTCCATCGTCCTGTTGCTTTGGGGATTGCATATCTCCCTGAATTTTCTTTTCAGGCAGTCCAGGTCCTCTCTGGACTCTGCCGGTGTAATTACTGCTCCGTTGTTACCGGGCGCGCGCACCTCAGCTGCATACACAAACGAACGCTCCCGCTCTATGGCTTCAGGTCCAGCAATGTTGAGGAGTATGTAAGCCTTTGTCCTTGCAGGTTTCTCTGAGTGAGCTGCGGCAATAAAAATGTCATATTCCCCTTAAAAAATCCGCCAATTCTCGGCGACATTTTCATCAAACACAACAGGGTCGGGTCTGCGAAATCCATCCGCCATAGTGTCCGTCTACTAGCGCGTCCGTGGCTAGGTTAGCTAGGCTAGGCTATCACAGGCTAGTAAAAACATGACGAAAAAACACGTTACTCACGGGCGAAAAGTCCGTACTGTCTTCTGACACCATGTAAACTGTGTTAATATGTACCTCCGTTGGGTGTGGGTCAATGAACACACTTGGGTTTACCAAACCGTAGGTTTATTTAACATCTAGATATGACGTGACGGCAAGAGCAGGTTCACAGTAGCGAGGCAGTTTGTAAGCAGTAGCACTACAGGTACAGTGGCTCGTAGTAGTCATTAGTCAAACTGGATAATCATTTAGCCAATGATCTACATAGATGGAAGCTACTCTTTTGACGGCACGTGTCATCGCTCACGCTGCAAATACTGTTAGTTGACGCCAACAAGTGGTACTAAGAAGAATGAGACAGAGTGCCACTACAGTGGTGTCACATGTCTTTAGTAGTGTACGGACTTCACATGTTTGATGAGTGGGGTGTACTTGGGTAAAAGAAACAAAGAGATTGTCCAACGTAATGACTCTTCTAGTTTCCTTGGGCTACCTGCTACTCCAGCTAGTGATCTTCTTCTGCTGCTTCACCGACAGGTTTGGCCATGTTGTGCCTGGTTAAATATTGGATTACACCACTGGTTGATTGATTGATTGAAAATTGTATTAACAGATTGCAGAATGGGTACAATACAGTACAGCTCAATACACACAATTGTTAAGGGGATGCAGACCAGAGAAAGACTTTCGTCTTGTTTACATCAGGGTCCCCCATTTTCAATTCATCATAACATATATGACATACATGACATACAGATAGACAGTACTGCTACATATATACATTTATGACATATCGGATTTACAAATACAGTACTGTTTGTGATACAAAAAGAGTTAAACAAAAAGAGAGTATATACATTTGAGGAAGAAACTGTACATTGGAGGAGGGGGGGGGGGGGTTGGGTGGGTGGGGGGGGGGGGGAACTGTACATTGGAGGTGGTTGGGTGGGTGGGTAGGTGGGGTGGGGGGTAACTGTACATTGGATTATCGACGATACCTTACTTGGTCCCAAGAAGAGGGTCTCATGTATTACTGGATTAGGACATTTACTGTCATTATTCTTTTTTATATTTCTTTTCTTCCAGTTTAACATACCGTAACTCAAACTCAGGCAAGTTCAATTAAACTTGTCTGAGAAGCAGAAGAAGAACGTCGTCATTTAAAAAACAAATCATCTCGTATATATCAATGTATTGAACTAGAAAGAGCCGTTTCCAGTTATGTATACAAAACGTGGTGTTTCCAGCCAGCCTATCTCTGCTCCAGCATGTGAATATTACTGCAGGAGCCAATACGCGTCAGTCTTGAGAGACTAGTTAGCAGGCTACGTCACAGGTAAAATCGCAATGGGAGACAATTTGGTGTAATCAAGCCAGGTCACATAGCATAATACATCTGAATGGAGGGGTGGACAATCAATGACCTGTACTTTGTATGTGTCATGTACAAGGAATCTGACTTGGTTCAATGCCTCCATGTATACTCACAACAAAGAGAGAAGACAAGAGAAAGAAGAGAATATGCATTACGTCAAATAGTATGTAGTAGGGGTGTAAAGGTACACGTATCCGTACCGAACCAAACTGTTTCAGTGTGTACCGTACCGAACGGCTGTGTAGTGTACCGAACGAATACAACGGTATGTTAACCACTAACGACCGCCCACTGGGGGCTGTTTTTTTCACAATCTAATATTATTATTATTATAAAAAAAAATATTACAAGTCGATTATTAATTTCAATATAGAATATTCGTTGACTGCCCTACATGTACAATTAGTTACTGCACATTACATCACCCCTGAGTGGAACATGGAAAGCCAAACTTTCCCCCACTGTACCGAAAACCCGTACCGAACCTTGACTTCAAAACCGAGGTACGTACCGTACCGTGGTTTTTGTGTACCGTTACACCCCTAGTATGTAGGTATAACTAAACTAATATTTGCTTCCTGGTGAATGCCACATGCAAGCCCCTAGGGGTTTTTTAGGCAATTCTCCTACACATCCCTTGTGTATTGTATTGTATTATATATGTGTAAATAAACAAACAAACAAAACAAACAAAGACAATGAGCCATCCTACGGCTATATACAAATAGTGCAGGAGGTGATGAAGAGACAAAATACTCAAATGTAAACACATTTATAACAAATAAAAACTACAGTGTATTGCACTTGACTCCAGGTTGAAATAAACAACATGGATTGTTTTCCAGTGCCCGGGCACAGTGGAAGAGTGGCAGCAAGTAACAGATGGATTCCAGGTTCAGTGGAATCAACATAGCTCAAGACAAATGGTTTTGTTCGAGAATGGACAGAAAGAAGCAAAGCTTATCTGGTCCTACCCCTTCTTTACAATATCATATTAATATGTAATAAATTATCTATCAATATCAAAACAGAATATACTTATCCATTACAGCAAAAGATAAGTAAATAATTACAAAAATACTAGTTCAGGCGGTTAGGTGGCCGAGCGGAGATTGCGTTCGTCACCAGCCCCGGAGCTGTGAGCTGGATTCGCCTGTTCGAATCCAGCTCACAGCTCCGGGGTTGTCACCAGCTTGGCTGGCCGTCTGCACTAATACAATTGGCTGTATTAGAGGGTGGGAGAAGCTGGCGGGGTGGGTCCGGGTCGTTGTAAACAGCGACTCCTACAGTTCGGTCGGGGCGCCTGCTAAGCGCGGATAGGACTCGAGGGGGATAGTGTGGTCCTCCCACACGCTACGCCCTCTCGATGAGAATCCGCGCTGCCAGGTGAAAAGAAGCGGTGATTGGCTGGACGTGTGTCGGAGGAAGCACGTGGTAGCCTCCACTCTCCCAGATGATCTGACTGTGGGGGGTAAGTGCGCAGCGACCAGGAAGGGACTGGGAATTGGCATACGACTAACATTGGGATGGGAGAAAATCGGAGGAAAATGGAGGGGGAAAAAGACCAAAAAAAAAAAAAAAAATACTAGTTCATATTATTTTCCAGCTCCTCTAATTTATACATGTCCAAGAATTCCTGTTTATATCTGCATTTAAACATTTCAATAGTATTACTTGTTTTTATTGCTACATCGAGTTGTACGGACAATAGGTTGTTTTAAATTCAATTTCCCTCTTAGATTATAACCCCCATCTCTGCCCATGAAAATTGTTTGTATGTTGCCAGGGACCATATTTGTTCTGTTGATGGGAAACAGATCCACCCCCCACCAGGAACTGGGTTACCATTCTACAACTACAAGCATACATTTTCCATCGTCCTAATGCCGCTGCTCCACAGCGGTTACAGGTTCCTGTGTAGATGTTGGTTGCCAAGGCGAGTGTCGGATGGCGGCGTGTTTGGTGGACGCACAAAATTCCATATTTTTCCATACTACTAGGAACCCTCAACATGACAAAGACTGCAGCAGCTTTGTACTGTAAGCTTAGGACACAGTTATATCTATAATACAGCTAATAATGATTAGAAATCACCCAGGAAAAATAATTTACATGGCACTTTTATCACATGAACAAAATAACTCGGAAACTGAGAATCAATCAAAATATATTCATTTAAATTTTCATTACAACTTTATAAAAGAGAGAAACCGGTCTCATTTAAAAAAAAAACGTTTAAATACAATGTATTGTTTATTTACAAAACAGCGACCTCTAAAAAGAAGCTACTCTTGGTATTGCACTTTGTTTACATTTATTGTTTTGGTCTGATGTGTGGGCATGGAGTTTAGTAACTTATTATACCGTGAATTTGTCCAGACCTCTCGTGGCAGAGCCTGAGGTGTGACCAGCATTAGCAACCCCTCCCCCCTATCCCCACTCAACTCCAACCCACACATCAGACCAGACCAAAACAAAACATGTAAACAAAGTGCAATACCAAGCGTAGCTTCTTTTTAGAGGTCGCTGTTTGTCGGCATTACAAAATCTACCTTTATCCTTGAATTATACACAAGTTGTCTCTAATAACCCCTAAATTACCTAAATAGTAAATGTGAAATATTCTTTAGCAAATTACAGTAATTTGATAACGAGAAGAAAAAAGGTTTTCTTAATGCATGTAGACAGGATTTAACACTGTAACATGAAGTGATATAATTGCACTATAATGCAAAGGGTACATTTCCTGTGATTTCTGTGACAAAATACAGTCAAATGATACATGAAATAACAGAGGCACACCTTTACGAGTGCTCTCTCAAGGACAACGTGGTCATGGCTTTTCTCATCTACTTTACCATCCTCCACATATACAACTCATAAACGACAATCTGACACAGACGGGGCAAAGTTCTATCCAATGAAACGATCGATCACGGCACATGTGCTGACATGGATCAGTGATGTCATACAGATATGGAATAGAAGGGATAAAATACAGAACAAAAATGTTCATCATGTCTGTTCTTCTTTTACCAATAATTCCAGCCAATAATGATACTGAACTAATCTTGTTAACAGTCATCGCTCCACTTTGATTCCACACTTTTACTATGTGTGACCTCATTAAGTTAACCTTTGGTGGCAAAACTATAATAATAATGTTACTTAAAAACAATTTGTATCACTTGGATGGACATTATGGATATTTGTATTGAAATGAGTGTCATTCTAGAGTAAACTTTTGTGAGATCTGTTTTTTCTTTCTAAAGAAACCGGGCTGTCCGTTCCCCTTAATATTGTTTCTTTATTTAGACAGTAGGAAGACAAGAGTAGGGGAGACACAGGAGAGAAGGCCACTTGTAAACCTCTTTAATTCAGCCTTTGATTGTTGTCATGTCTGTAGTAAGGGTTGGCTTGACCCTGGCCCTGGGCGTAGGGGTTGGCTTGACCCTGGCCCTGGGCGTAGGGGTTGGCTTGACCCTGGCCCTGGGCGTAGGGGTTGGTCTGGCCCCGGCTCTGGGTGTAGGGGTTTGTCTGGCCCCGGCTCTGGGCGAAGGCCCTCTCGTTGTCGATGTCCTCGTATGTCTGCTATAATGCAACCACAGTGAAGAAATTCATACAAATGGAATATTTATCCCAGTTGCCTGTTATCACATTTTTCACATGCTAGCATAATGATTCGTGTACAGTTTAACTGGTGGTGTGGTATGACTACTGCTATTAGCATAATGTTTAAGGTACATTTTAACTGGTGGTGTGATATGACTACTGCTATTAATATAATATTTAAGGTACATTTTAACTGGTGGCGTGATATGACTACTGCTATTAGCATAATTATCCATGTACAGTTTAACTGGTGCTGTGATATGACTACTGCTATTAACATAATGATTAAGGTACATTTGAACTGGTGGCATGATATGACTACTGATATAATGCATAATGATTAACCGCATAATGATTAACACATCCACCGCCAAAAACGGCTTACGACGGGTTTCAAGGTCATGCGAATTCCGCCATTCCACGGCGTACGACGTTATTGAGATCATATTTCATTTTTTCGCCATGGTATTCATAATTCCCTCACCCAGCCTCGGCTGAGACAGTGGGACTCGGCACAACCGTGCAACGCTTCAATACCGCCGCCTGGTGGATGATCGGGCGAGTTACAACCGGAAATGGATCTCTGGTGATCTCCGTGCATCTGGGAAATGCGTCCGGCAGGCACATATTGTTGCGGGACTCTAGACACACATCCGTGTATATGGATCGCTGCCATAACTCAATAATCTATATGATTTGGGCGTTTATTATTATTATACAAACCGGAAATGGATCTAGTAGATCGCCGTCAAATAAGTGGGATCTTTTTCCTCCAGTCTCATCGGCGAACGGTAAGAGGACAGTAACGTTACTTTCAGCGTGATTGTTTATTATTATTAATGCAAACTTCTCTGATCAATATATCACCCATACTACATAAAGCATTTACTGACGAACACGGAATTATAAACGACCCCCCCCCCCCCCCCGTTCATCCGTGCATGATGAGTCATAACGTTTAGGATCATGTATAGTTGAAATTTTTCATATAGCGTGTATCGGCAACAAACGGCAGTTGATAATCTATATATGTGTTTATGCCTATAACTCACATTCTAGGAATTACTACAGAAAACGATAAAAACATATTTATATTCTAGACGGTATTTTCGTATGAATCTATGAATGAAAAAGTATAACGTTCCTACATCCTGAACGATAGATAATCGATGTTGAATGGGCCTTAGTAATGTCAATTTAGCAATACAATTTAAAAAGTTATAGCCCTGCAAAGAAGGTGAACATCTCCATAGGCTTAGAGTGGTGGCAGAGAGTGGTATGAGAGGGGCAAACTGCGTGGCAGTTAATGTGTTAAGGCAAAATGTCATTGTTTACGACTTTGATATAATGTGTATTTTTCTGAGCCAAACAAAGCTGTGTATATATATATATGTATCTATAATCGGAGCTCGGTAGTATGGATAGTTGGATAATTGTAACGCACAAATATGGAATCGAGACACAGACACATATACTCACAGAGTTGCCCTTGGAGACCAGGTTTTGCCTGCTGTTGCTCTCGGTCATCTCCAGGTTGCTGTGGCGGTCCCAGCCGTTGCCGTTGGCAACAGCGCGTGGTAACTTGGGCATCCCGGCGTTGGCATAGGCCGCCTTGGCGCTGGCCAGACTGCTGATGGGCAGGGGCTGCTTGGCAGGAGCGCTCACGTACCCGCTGTCAACACAGCCAGCCTCTAGGCTCTTTTTGGACCCCTTCTGCCTGGAGGCTCTGATGAAGAAGAAGGAGCGTATGTTTCTATTACACTTTAATGAGCGTCAGTCCAGGAATTGTTTGTCAGTGAGTAGAGCAAGGCACTAACACTGCCAGGGTTAGGGGTTCCATTCCCTGTTTAGCTCTGTGGGTAGAGCAAGGCACCAACACTGCCAGGGTTAGGGGCTCCATTCCCTGTGTAGCTCAATGGGTAGAGCAAGGCACTAACCTTGCCAGGGTTAGGGGTTCTATTCCCTGTGTTGCTCAATGGGTTGAGCAAGGCACTAACACTGCCAGGGTTAGGGGTTCCATTCCCTGTGTAGCTAAGTGGGTAGAGCAAGGCACTAACACTGCCAGGGTTAGGGGTTCCATTCCATGTGTAGCTCAGTGGGTAGAGCAAGGCACCAACACTGTCAGGGTTAGTGGTTCCATTCCCTGTGTAGCTCAGTGGGTAGAGCAAGGCACTGACCTTGCCAGGGTTAGGGGTTATATTCCCTGTGTTGCTCAATGGGTAGAGCAAGGCACTAAGACTGCCAGGGTTAGGGGTTATATTCCCTGTGTTGATCAATAGGTAGAGCAAGGCACTAACACTAGCAGGGTTAGGGATTATATTCCCTGTGTAGCTCAATGGATAGAGCAAGGTACTAACAATGTCAGGGTTAGGGGTTCTATTCCCTGTGTAGCTCAATATATTTATATTGTTATATTACAGCATGTTGTGTGAATTGCAGTGATTGTTCATATTCCTGCAAGTGTAAATGCAGGCCTATAGCCAGAGTGCTGGCACACATGGGTGTGTCCAATTTATTATTTTGTAATTTGGTGACCAGAGATGCAAGCGCGTCGATGGCACAGGATTGGAGTAGGAGGAATACATTATTAGCAGGTGAGGTTGGAGTAGGAGGAATACATTATTAGCAGGTGAGGTTGGAGTAGGAGGAATACATTATTAGTAGGTGAGGTTGGAGTAGGAGGAATACATTATTAGTAGGTGAGGTTGGAGTAGGAGGAATACATTATTAGCAGGTGAGGTTGGAGTAGGAGGAATACATTATTAGCAGGTGAGGTTGGAGTAGGAGGAATACATTATTAGCAGGTGAGGTTGGAGTAGGAGGAATACATTATTAGCAGGTGAGGTTGGAGTAGGAGGAATACATTATTAGCAGGTGAGGTTGAAGTAGGAGGAATACATTATTAGCAGGTAAGGTTGGAGTTGGAGGAATACATTATTAGCAGGTAAGGGATTTTGGTGGAAGTTTGCTTTTGAGCATTATGGGCAACTGTGTTGGTGTGATAGTTTGGTTTTGAAAAGAGAATGTGATGTTTTGTGTATGTAGCTTGAGAAAAGTGTTTTGTGTTTAGAGTTTTGGGAAAAGAGAGGGCAGTTTTGTGAAATGTGTTTTAGCAATTGTGAAAAACTGTAATTGTCCACATCCAACATTTGACAGTCCTTAGTCTTCCTCACAGTCCTGCAGACCCCAGAGGAAGACTTGGGTGTGTAGACTAATTGTGCTGCTCCAAATTATATTGGGAAATGAGCAATAACTGTCTCTGTGTCAAGTGAGAATACATTGCGACCATATTTTCATTTAAAATAGATTTCTACGATACAGGACTAACCTACTATTTAGTCTATGCAGTGGCGGCTCGTGAATTCTTCACGGGGGGGCGGAATTAATTAGTATCCCCCTCTATCTCTCCTTCTCTCTCTTTCTCTCTCTCACACACAGCGCAACGTGGAATCGATTCGTTACACAATCAGACCTAGTATGTGTAGTAGTATATACCAAGAATAACTTCAGTATGAGTACAGGGCTGTACACATATTTTGCATATTGTTAAACGAGCCAAGGCTAGCTATTAAACTATCGATATGAATAGAAAACGGGGGAACCCTGATGTAAACAAGACAAACGTCTTTCTCTGGTCTGCATCCCCTTAACAATTGTGTGTATTGAGCCGTACTGTATTGTACCCATCCATTCTGCAATCTGTTAATAAAGTTTTCATTCATTCATTCATTCAAACATAGACGATATTGAACGAGAGAGAGAGAGAGAGAGAGAGAGAGAGAGAGAGAGAGAGAGAGAGAGAGAGAGAGAGAGAGAGAGAGAGAGAGAGAGAGAGAGAGAGAGAGAGAGAGAGAGAGAGAGAGAGAGAGAGAGAGAGAGAGAGAGAGAGAGAGAGAGAGAGAGAGAATTAACTCACTTTGTTTAAAGTGTATGTCCACTGACTGTCCCCCAGACTGTTGTCGATGTATATCCACTGTCCAGACTCGAGACTGCATCACAACACACAGCATCGAACATCCTGCAAACTACCTGGCGTTCTATCGTCCACTTTTAAGCAAAACCGAGAAATGCGGCTACGGAAAAGTACTGTCGTCGCCGCGTCGGCCAATCAGAGAGCGTCTCCGAGAAATGCGGCTACGGAAATTATAGGCGCTGCTGCTTAGACCGCTTCAAAACGTGCCCGTGTTCCATCATATTTCAACGCACAGCGCGTTACGCACTGATTGGCTGCGACGGATACAGCGATGAAACAGTGCACAGCGTGCACGCGCACTCAAATCGCTATTGCGTCTAGCCCGAGAGAAATGCGGCGAGGAGAAATGCGGCTACGGTAACGGAACATATTCTCTATCAGACAGTGAGTCACTTCCTGTTCAGGAAAACGATTATTTATATTTGATATATTAACGTTATATTGTGCATTGGAAACACAAACATACTTAAAATGAGTAAATATTATTCATTTTAAACATGTTTATATTATTTATAGGGCTATAAAACTAAAAAACTAAAAAAAAAAATCTTATTCTTCTCTTTTTTAACCAGGGTTAACCAGGGGGGTCGGCGCCCGAGCGCCCCTAGTGGCCAGCCGCCACTGAGTCTATGTAACAGTACTGTATATCTGTATATCTGTATGTCATAAATGTTATGATTAATTGAAAATGGGGGACCCTGATGTAAACAAGACTGAAGTCTTTCTCTGGTCTGCATCCCCTTAACAATTGTGTGTATTGAGCCGTACTGTATTGTACCCATTCTGCAATCTGTTAATAAAATGTTCAATCAATCAGTCTTGTCACAATGTATGTTATATCGCAGGGATTAAAGCAAAAAAAATCTCCTGACTGAACTTTTTTTCAGGCCAAGTCATATTCTTATTTTAACCTCCACTGTATTTTTCTTTATAGCGTTAGCGTTTTAAGGGAGCCTACTTGTTTCGGTTTCGTCGATAATCCAATGTACAGTCCCCCCCCCCCTCCCTCCACCCAACCTACCCAACCTCCTCCAATGTACAGTTTCTTCGTAAAATGTATATACTCTTTATTAGACTCTTATTGTATCACAAATAATACTGTATTTGTAAATCTGGTATGTCATAAATGTATAGATGTAGCAGTATTGTCTATCTGTATGTCATGTATGTCATATATGTTATGATGAATTGAAAATGGGGGACCCTGATGCAAACAAGACGAAAGTCTTTCTCTGGTCTGCATCCCCTTAACAATTGTGTGTATTGAGCTGTACTGTATTGTACACATTCTGCAATCTGTTAATAACAATCAATCAATCAATCAATCAATATTTAACAGATTGCAGAATGGGTACAATATAGTACAGCTCAATACACACAATTGTTAAGGGGATGCAGACCAGAGAAAGACGTTTGTCTTGTTTACATCAGGGTCCCCCATTTTCAATTCATAGTGACATACATGACATACTACAGGTATATAGTAATGTTATATTTGTGACATATACGATATGCAAATATACAGTACTGTTACCCATAGATCCTAACAGAGATTATACATATGATGGGGAGGAGACTGTACAGGGCTCCAGACTAACTTTTTTCACCACCGTCCCAGAACCGTCCCGAAATACAGTTTTAACCGTCCCAAAGTGAATGTAAACAGTCCCAAAAAAAATTAAATATATATAATCTATCGACGTCGATTTGATCATATGGGGACATATTTTGTGCTGATAATGGCACAGAGGGCGAGACCAACTGTGTACCGTACCTTTTGATTATTGTAAGCACAAAGATAATAAGCAGCTATAACTAGAACGTGTCGATAACATACAGTTCCAATAGACTAACATTACACTTCTGTGATTTAAATGTGTCCTTACCTTAGACTCAGGGGTTGTATTGTTGGATATATATATATATATTTTTTACAAATATATATATTATATAATTATACTTGTAGTTGTATTATCTGCAAGACATCGCCACCACGCAACAAGTCAAAGTGCTCGCTATCTGCAAACAGCTCCACTGTCTGTGTATACTCGAGTAGCCTCCAGCTGCAGCCAGGATTCTCCGGCGCTGCAGCTGGACCCTATTGGTCAAATCACATTCAACATTGCCATCTTCGCAGTGTTGTTATGGAGCATGATAGCTAATTAGCCAATGTTCAGCTGCAAAAATGAATAATGTAAATTATGTTATAAGACATTGATATCAGGAGCTATCTGTAGCTACTGCTAGCCGGCTAGATGACGTTAGACAATGCATCATGTATTAAATAAAGTGAACTATTTAGTTTACTGGGTCATTTCGTTAAAACAGTGAGCTAACGTGAGCTACCTAGCTAACGGAGGTCTCATGCTGGCCGGTCGATCGGCACGGGGCATCCCTATTATTCTTAAACTGAAATGAGCATTTGTTGATATCAGGAGCTATCAGTAGCTAGCCAGTTAGACAAAGCCTCATGTATTAAACAAAAATTAGTTGACTGTGTAGTTTTGTTTAAACAGTAACGTTAGCTCGGTAGCTAACGTTAGCTCACGAGCGATAGCTAGTTAGTCAACGCTAGCCAGCACTTGCGGTAACGAATGCCAGTGATGATATCAGGAGCTATCAGTAGCAAGATAACATTAGACAACGCCTCATGTATTAAACAAAAGTGAATAGATGACTGGGACATTTTGTTTAATGCTTGTTATGTTGAAAGAGGAGCTCTGCGGTGCTCATGCTCTTGACTCTTGCCGTGGTTTGTTGACATGACGGGTCTGGGAGGGGGAGGAGGAGGAGGGGCAAGCCATGCAGCAGCAGTGTGGCTGTGAGAGATGACTGTTTGCCGCGGTAGAACAAAAATTCCCTTTTTCATGATATTTGACACCTCTGATTGGCTCAGGTTCAAATCCGTCACGACTCAGAATCAAATGACGGAACTTCCAAATCAAATGGACGTATATCCGTCTCAAGACGGAACACTTTAATGCCTGTATATCGATTGATTCTGATCCACACATTAATTAAATAACCACAAGTGCATTACATAGCTTGTTGTGATTATTCCATTCAGTTGAAGGATTTGGAATGTGGACAGATGTTCCTAGACTACTGTCATGAAAACAGCTCAGATCACCAGCGTAGATGTGGTCGGAGTGGGCAGAGACACAGGCGTGATTTTATGCTAAAATGGAACCAAAGTTGTACAGCGCTAGTGGAGCTCTTCGAGTCATCAAATTGCCGAACAGACACAATCGGAAGGAATTGACCTTGCTTGCGCCCGACCAAACTGCCAATACACCTACATCAGCACTTGCATCAGCTTTGTGCCGGCACAAAAATAGAGCCCTATATGTTTTTGTGTGCATAGACCTGAGACCAGTGAGTGAGTGAGTGAGTGAGTGAGTGAAAGTGAGCAAGCAACTGAACAATTGAGTGAGTGAGTGAGTGAGTGAGTGAGTGAGTGAGTGAGTGAGTGAGTGAGTGAGTGAGTGGAAGGGTAGAGACTCACTTGCGGCCCACTACAGGCAGGAGGATGAGTGTGATGAGCAGCAGTCCTCCGAGCACAGAGCCCACAATCACCAGAATCAGCTCCCAGGCTAAACACAACCCAGAGAGACCAACAGATCAGCTTCCAGGCTAAACACAACCCAGAGAGACCAACAGATCAGCTTCCAGGCTAAACACAACCCAGAGAGACCAACAGATCAGCTTCCAGGCTAAACACAACCCAGAGAGACCAACAGATCAGCTTCCAGGCTAAACACAACCCAGAGAGACCAACAGATCAGCTTCCAGGCTAAACACAACCCAGAGAGACCAACAGATCAGCTTCCAGGCTAAACACAACCCAGAGAGACCAACAGATCAGCGTCCAGGCTAAACACAACCCAGAGAGACCAACAGACCCCCCCCCCCCCTGCCTACACACACATACACATACATTTTAGTTATTGGCCAAACAGAAACCGTTCAGACTGGTTATTGACCAAACAGGAACCGTTCAGGCTGGTTATTGACCAAACAGGAACCGTTCAGACTGGTTATTGACCAAACAGGAACCGTTCAGGCTGGTTATTGACCAAACAGGAACCGTTCAGGCTGGTTATTGACCAAACAGGAACCGTTCAGACTGGTTATTGACCAAACAGGAACCGTTCAGGCTGGTTATTGACCAAACAGAAACCGTTCAGACTGGTTATTGACCAAACGGGAACCGTTCAGGCTGGTTATTGACCAAACAGGAACCGTTCAGACTGGTTATTGACCAAACGGGAACCGTTCAGGCTGGTTATTGACCAAACAGGAACTGTTCAGACTGGTTATTGATCAAACTGAATTCTTGAAGTGTGATCGAAGTAAGCAGAGGAGCTAATTCACTTCTTCGTTATTGGAACCACGGTCACACTGTGTATACTCACATTCATTGCAGTTGAAACCAGATGAACCAAATGAACAGCTGAAAGACAGGAAGATGGACTTGTTATACAAGCATAAATGTGAATCGGCAGTGGATATGGAGTTGACTGGGTTGGATGATTGGATTGGATGACTGGGTTGGATGATTGGTTTGGATGATTGGGTTGGATGATGGGGTTGGATGACTGGGTTGGATGATTGGATTGGATGACTGGGTTGGATGATTGGGTTGGATGATTGGGTTGGATGATGGGGTTGGATGATTGGGTTGGATGATGGGGTTGGATGACTGGGTTGGATGATTGGGTTGGATGATTGGGTTTGGATGATGGGGTTGGATGACTGGGTTGGATGATGGGGTTGGATGACTGGGTTGGATGATGGGTTGGATGATTGGGTTTGGATGATGGGGTTGGGGTTGGATGATGGGGTTGGATGACTGGGTTGGATGATTGGGTTGGATGATTGGGTTGGAGGGTAGGGTTGGATGATTGGGTTGAATGCTGATTCAAGATTTTATGCCTGATAAAATCTTAACCTCAGTTCCATTTGATTAGTTTCAATGAAAACCGTACATCAAACTATTGGCAAATGTTTCTAAATGAATCAAATCGATAAACACACAAACAAATTATTATCATGATTCATATCGATCAGTTTTACAGATTGATGCAATTGTATTTCCATACTCATTGTGATACATCATTTTCCATCAAATTTTTTTTTAACTCCTAGCAGTGGATAATATTACAGTATAGAAATAGATTATTCTTACGGGTCACATTTGCCGTTAATTTCTTTCTGACCACTGGGACAAGCTGCAGAAAAAGAGAGGAAACAAAGATGGAACAAAGGTATTGGCAATGTCTGGTTTGGTTTACCTTAGTTATACCATAGTTATACTATACCATAGTTATACTATACCATAGTTATACCATACCATAGTTATACCATAGTTATACTATACCATAGTTATACTATAGCTATACTATACCATAGTTATAAATCGTATAGCTTTACGCTCTGCTCTATTGGAACAATCCCTTTAATCATACTAACAATGAAAAAACCTTCTCCACATGTACACACCTACTCACCTCTGCCTGGCCACACCCACATCCGCTCCTATATAAGCGGGGTCGTGGCCACACAATCAGCTCCTTCCCTACTTTCACCACCGTGAAGTCCGTGTATAGCACCGCTTTAGTTTAGTGCTGAAATAGTTAGTTAGTAAAGGAGCTGCGTTGACATTGTATCTTTGTTTTTTCTCTCTCACTAATTTTCGAGAAAATAAAGCGATAATGTCTTCACATGTCTTAATATATACTTTTTTTTTAATTTTTTTCTTTTCATGTCAACGTTCACACGCACAATATACGCTTACCTAGGATTTGACTTGATTCAACAACAAAGCAGTCGGGGCAAGCCGAAAACGGTGGAAAGTGTGGTTATTTGAAGTTTGGATTTCTTTTTTCACAACTGAGGTAGGTAGATTACATTTTTAGAGACTAAAGTACAGAAAAAAGGTACCGTTGGGTACCGGTATCAATTCACAGGTACCGGTACCGTATCGGTTCAAATGTGAACGGTACCCATCCCTACTGAACACACAACTGCAGGGCAAGGGCATTTTTGCTCATGAAATGCATAGCCATGTGAAAGCCTTCATGACAAAGTTGCAATTAATTTCAAGGCAACTAGGCAGCAACAATCTCAAACACATGAAAACCCTGAAAGAAGTCAAACCATCAGCTGATCACCGGCACAGGTACTCATCCATGTTGGGAGCACTGCATGATGAATTTTCAAGGCGTTTTCAAGATTTCAAAAAGGTTGAGGATGAAATGCAGCTGGTTTCCTCTCCCTTTACCTGCAGTGTTGATAGTTGTTCAGCTTGAACTCATTGACCTGAGTCTGATTCACTACTGAAAGAGCACTTTAAGTCAGCATCACTGCTAGAGTTATACTCTGCTCTCAAGGAGGAGAACTTTCCAAACATGAGGAGACATGCTCAGAAGATGTTGGTTCTCTTTGGATCCACCTATATGTGAACAGACATTCTCAGTCATGACGTTTACCAAGTCCAGGTACAGATCCTCTCTCACTGATGAACATCTGGCAGCTGTGCTTCGCATCTCCACCTGAGACATGCAACCTGACTTTGATGGACTTGTTAAAGCTCAACAGAGACTGGATTTATCACACTCAATGAAAAAAAAAATAGCTGAAGAACACTAAAATGTGGAAATATAACAAGTGAAATGGGACATTTGATATTTTTTTTTCTTTTTTTTGCACAGTTCTGAAAACATTAAATGTTTAATATATGCATGTAAAGTAAAAAAGGCTACTGGGACACTTTTCTTTACATTATTTTTGGTTTTAAGATGATGTGATGTGATGAAGCTAAGAAAATCCTTGTTTCAATAGTATATGAAACTCAAAATAATAATTTTATTTGTATAGCACTTTTTCATACATGCCCTTTGTTATTAATGTTTCACATTTTGTTTATCATTTTGGAAATAAATTCTATTTGAATAAATGATATATTTGAAAGCTAACCTCACCTTTTAATTGCCAAATAATAACATACACTCTTACCAGGGGTCAAAACAATGCCATTTACTGCTTTTTATATAGAAATAAAATGTATATTATGCATAATTGAGTTTGGAATTTTGGCCCGGCCCTCCAACATATTTTCAGTTGCTCATTCGGCCCCCCGGGAAAAATAATTGCCCACCCCTGGTCTAGAAGATGATGATCATTCTGACCTCCACCGGTGCTTCGCATTGGGGCGCGCGTCACTGAGCAATCCCCGCCGGCATTGTCTCCGGCTCTGCAGCTGGATACTATGCCTCGAGAGGCGGTCGGCTGTGTGAGAGCTGACGGTCTCTCTGGGCGGGTGGTGTTTTGCGACGCGGGCCTCAGGTGTGCAGTTGTGAGGGGGCAGCTGCACAGCTTGCGTAAGGTCACCTCCAGGCTAGAATCCCTTCGTTGCCTCTCCATAGCGGCATGGAGGGGGTTCTAGTTTGATGCCCCACGATAAAACAGTGCTCCTCCTCAGAGAGGTCGTAGCTTTGTTTTCCTGGGGCCGTGATTCCGAGTCTGCAGTTCAAGTCCCCGGGTCTCTGAAAACGGATACCCTCTGCCGCCGCGCTGGCCCCGCTTTTGAAGACGAAAACACCCGGCACGGAGGATGCAAGCTTGGTGTTTCATTATGAGAATATCTCCGAGCTCAGGACGGCTGTAGCCCGCGTACAACGGGGCTTACTGCCGATGCTGCTGTGTCTGGTAAACACCGTTCTGTGAGAGGGACGTGTGTTGCCTTTCCCTTTTTTCTTTTGGATTAAAAGAAGGAGAGACTGCGGCTGTCTGAAGTGTTGGCCTGTATCGCTATTCCTCACGTTACACAGCTTCAGTAGTAGCCGCTTTAGCTTGCTACTGTGTTAGCTGGTGGATATCGATAGCCGGTAAAAGCTAGCTGTTAGCCAGTTAGCTGTTAGGCTAAGCCGTTAGCTGGCTACTACGTTAGGCTAGAAACGTTAGCTTGATGCTATCAGTCAGCCTGGAGTTAGCTGTTAGCTTGTGCTAAAACCATTGGCGCTAGCCGTGAGGGAGTAGCGGGCCCTGAGCACTCTGACTACGGCGTAGTCATGACCGGCCGCAGGATGGGGGCGTCGCGCCGGAGCGAGGCTCCAGCCGTAGCCGATTCTGGCCCCGCCGCGTCTATATTAAAGCCAGCCCAAGAGTGCTTCCGCATTCGCCTGATTGGCCCCGGTAACGCAATGCAATGCGCATTTTCTTTTTCGCTACTCACTCGCTCACTCATAACGCCATAACGTTATTTCGCGAGCCCAGCTGTCAGAAACTGTACATTGTAACGTTAACACAGCCCAGCTGTCAACTGTACTTTGTAACGTTATGTTATTTCGGGCATTCATAACGTTATTTCGCGCGACTGTACATTGTAACGTTAACACAGCCCAGAAATAACATAACGTTACAAAGTACAGTTGACAGCTGGGCTGTGTTAACGTTACAATGTACAGTCGCGCGAAATAACGTTATGAATGCTCGAAATAACATAACGTTACAAAGTACAGTTGACAGCTTTTTAAATAAATGCCCAGTGCTTTGTCACCACCTGTTATTCTATGCATAGTTTCAAGTTCAAGTTTCTTTAATAGTTGTCATACAGAAGTACAGAATACTTTTATACAACATGCTTCTTACTGTTACGCTCCAGAGACTGTGCAAGACAAGATAAGTATGAAATAAAATAACATAGTATAGCATGTAAATTAGAAGTAAAAAAAAATTAGGTCACAGTGTTCAGTATAGACATATGTACAATGTTCGATGCAGAATAGACGTAACTGAGTTACCATATAATATACAATACTATATAGTGCAAGGCAGAAATGGGATGAGGTGCAATTTAGGTACAATTTACAGTAGGTGTACGAGTTGTAGTGCAAATCCTTTATCAATAAATATAAAGTGTGTTTGTGTGATCTAAAGTGTGGAGAGTGGGTGCTGCAGTGTGTTGTTTGTTTAAGTGAGTGTGTGCATGTGGGTGTGTGTGCTGTGTGCATTTGATGGTTGTTGCATAGTGTTTATTGTTCGTTTAGCAGCCTGATGGCCTGGGGATAGAAGCTTCTTCTGAGTCTTTCTGTGCTCGCCTTAAGACTCCGGTATCGCTTGCCTGACCGCAGCAGTTCAAAGAGGCAGTTGTTCGGGTGGCTCGAGTCCTTAATAATTCTCTTAGCCTTCCCCTTGCACCGCTTGTTGTAAATGTTCTGGAGGGTGGGAAGCCCCTCTCCAATTGTGCGTTCGGCTGAACGTGTCACTCTTTGTAGTCTGCTACGGTCTTGTGCAGTGCTATTCCCAAACCAGGAGGTGATGTTGCCAGTCAGGATGCTCTCTATTGTACATGAGTAGAAGTTCCTAAGGATCTTCTGACTGACTTGGAACTTCCTTAGGCGCCTGAGGAAGTAGAGGCGTTGTCGTGCATAGCAAAACCTATTAATATTACATATGTGTTGGTGGAATCGTGTCAATGTTTGTTATGAATAAAACGCCCGAAATAACATAACGTTACAAAGTACAGTTGACAGCTGGGCTGTGTTAACGTTACAATGTACAGTCACGCGAAATAACGTTATGAATACCCGAAATAACATAACGTTACAAAGTACAGTTGACAGCTGGGCTGTGTTAACGTTACAATGTACAGTCGTGCGAAATAACGTTATGAATAAAACGCCTGAAATAACATAACGTTACAATGTACAGTTGACAGCTGGGCTGTGTTAATGTTACAATGTACAGTTTCTGACAGCTGGGCTCGCGAAATAACGTTATGGCGTTATGAGTGAATCTGGTCCTCGTTTGGATAATATGTATTCCATTTCCGCGAGTGAGTGGCAAAAAAGAAAATGCGCATTGCATTGCGTTACCGGGGCCAATCAGGCAAATGCGGAAGCACTCTTGGGCTGGCTTTAATATAGACGCGGCCCCGCCAGCGAGAGGCCTCGTCAACGTGGTGGACCAACCTGTTGATGCGGCCATTTCGTCCTGCGTCCGGGGGTTCAGGTAGGAGTCTGTAGGACATTACACTATGCCCCACTCTAACTTCCTCCCCCTCCCGAATGTTTTTGGTTAATAACGATGTCTTTGTTTAACAAAACGTGTGTTACTGGGCGGCTAAGTGGCGCAGTGGGCAAGGCGCTCGCCACTAGTGCAGGAGATGCTGGGTTTGAGCCCAGCTCTCGGCATTGCTACCAGCTTGGCTGGTCGTTCATACTAACACAATTGGCAGTGTTAGGGGTGGGAAAGCTGGTGGGTGGGTCCTGGTCGTTGTAAATCTTTGAAAATTGTGTTGGTCGCTATTTTGTATAGCTTAGCAAGGTTGTAAGTTCTAGCATTTGGCCAAGGCTTATGTCTTTTCTCTCTACTTAAAAACAGCGTTCTTCTTACGTGAGTAAAAATGAACTGGGTTTTTTATTGTATGATGAGAAGTTGTGTGTTTGTTTCATGTAACGTTTAGGAAACGTGGCTTGAGTCCACAACTGGCTGGGTGGTAACCTACAGAGTTGTACATAGTGGCATATGACCAAGGGCTTGAGTCCCTCTCTTTAGCTTGTTATTTTTGTCTTTGCTTAAGGGTAATGATAAAAATAACGGGTGGCAAGTTTTCACACATAAGCCAGAGACGTGGATAAAACCAGTTTTTGACACAAACGAGGTTATCGGCTGTGGCTGGCGTGTATGATGTAAAGCTTTTACTCTACAGGTAAGTATGTGCTTCATCTGGCGCGCCATGCACCTGGTGTCACGGCTCTGCTTTCTTTTGGTGTTGTATCAGGGGTAAGGTGGTGAGGGAGTGGGTAAAATAAACCTCTCCCCTCCCGGATATAGTTATATCCTTACGAAACTGATTGGCCGAGAGGTTGTGTCTTTCTACCTATCAGTCTCCCTGTCGAGGGCGTTCTCTCTCTCGTCACAGGGGTGGGGGTGGGATTTTCCTGTTTCCCACACCGAATCAGGGTAGGTGGGACACGGGTTTCTCCCGGCCATTTGAAAACGTCACAGGCGCTTTTTCTTGCTGGCCAAGAGACATGTCCGTGAGTTACAAGGCCTGTGCTACAGACCGCTGTCATTGTAAAGGATAGGTGATGCAATGCAGTAGAGACGATTTATCTTCTACTCTATATTGGGTCAAAGCCTCCTCCTCAGGGAGTTCAGAGCCTCCTCCTCAGGGAGTTTCAGAGCCTCCTCTGAGTTTCAGAACCTCCCTCTCAATGAGGGAGCCTCCTCAGAGTTTTTCAGAGCCTCCTCCTCAGAGAGTCGTGGTCCAATGTGTTACATGAACCCTTTTCAATTGTTTACTCACGTTGAGGTCTCTCTGGGTAGACCACTGTCTTCCCCTCTTACATAAGGAGCAGAATTTACGCAGTTGTTATTCCCAGGCTCATTATGTGAGGACTCGTGTCGGTGTCTTTGTGAGGCTCTTTCTTGTTAGAAATTCGCCGTCACTGTTCTCTGGTTCTTTGCAAGCATATACGCTGTTTATGTAATCAGCGTATGGTCTTTCAAGACCGATTGGTGCTGGCCCTGGGTGCTTTCAATGTTAAAACCACTTTGTAGGCCGGCGCACCTTGGTTGACCAAACATCATAAAAACTGCGTTTTTTATGCGGTTGGCTGGGAGAGAGACTTGTCTCTACCGAGCGCCAGTGCACTAGGTTAGACTCGACGGCTCACGTACATCTCCGGGGGGAGATGACGGAGTAGATCAAAACATTGGCAGAGGGGTCTCACGCCCATTAGGTGGGCCACTAGGAGCAGTGCGTTCGCATACTGACCGTCTTGGTGGCGCCCTCTGTGATGTTTTGGATCGACACACGTACCTACCCCCCTCTTAGGACTGGGGATGGCGGCGCGACTAGAACACAAGACTGGTTCTGGTCCTGCCGGACTGGATCAGTTAACCCGTTGCCCGCCGGGGGGCAGATCTGCAGTTCTGGTACCCCGAAGGACTTTGTGCTTTTCCGGGGGGAAAATGCCGGGTCGGGCCGGACGTCGTGGGGATTGATGTCATGAATGTGTGTGTCATATGGATGCCACCACGAGTTGCCCTTAACAGTGTCGTGCTTGGTCCTTACTGTGTTGTACCTTGCGCTATGTTAGGGGGCTTGGTCCTTCTCCATTCGTTTCACCCCTCCCTCCCTGCTAAGCCGGCGATAGGAGGGGGCTGTTGGGGAGGTTGCCTGTCAACTCCTCTATGCATCCCTATGTAGGTCCCGGTCCACCAGGCCCAGGTCGGGCCTCGTCCTCGATAACCTGTTGGCCTGGGTTAACCCTTTTGAAACCTGAAACGCTTGAACTGCTTGTATAGCCTGTGTATACACGCAGTTATGTTTCTGAGTTTTCTTAGTGGGTTAAGGGAGCAACCGCCTCCTGTTAAACTAAACATAGGGGGGTGGTTGGCTCCCCGGGTGTGTTGGTAGCAGAGTCGACTCTCGGGTTGAGGCCGGGCCTGACCACGTCTGCCCGAGAGTATGCCCCCGCATCTTTCATGACGTCTGCCAATTGTGTCAGCCTCTTTCTCTGAACCTCGACCCTGCAGGGCTCGGATCCTCCCCGGTATTCTGATGGTTGTAGGGGGCCTCAGCGGGTACATCTGTCGAGCTTTTCGCTCTGCTCAGCTCCTGTGTTCCAATAGAGCAGAGCGTAAAGCTATACGATTTATAACGAAGGTTATTCTATAACCCTAGTTATATGAGTATAGCGAGCGCTCTGCTCTGACTCACTGAGGACCCCACGGTCTTCCCTTTTTGGCGGTGAAAGACTGGGGAAGGAGCTGATTGTGTGGCCACAACCCCGCTTATATAGGAGCGGATGTGGGTGTGGCCAGGCAGAGGTGAGTAGGTGTGTACATGTGGAGAATGTTTTTTCATTGTTAGTATGATTAAAGGGATAGTTCCAATAGAGCAGAGCGCTCGCTATACTCATACAACTAGGGTTATAGAATAACCTTCGTTATACCATAGTTATACTATACCATAGTTATACCATCCTATAGTTATACCATACTATAGTTATACCATACCATAGTTATATCATACTATAGTTATATCATACTATAGTTATACCTATCATAATTAGATACAAGATACAAGAGTTTTATTTGTCGGCTTTCCTTCCACTTAACGCCCCTGCAAAAAAAAATATACTCCTTCCAGAAGCGATACCAATGGTTAAACACTTTAGGTGTTTGGGACTTGAAGTATTCCCTACCATAAGCCAAACGGTGAAGCACAATTACATAAAAATCCAAAATAAAATAAAATACGACTTTGACAGGTGGTCAAAACTTAAAAACTCAGTACAGGCACGGGTATCAATAGTTAAGATGGATGTCCTACCTAACAACTTCATCAGCTCAATGCTACCGTTACCCCCTCCAGATGGTTACTGGAGAATATTACACTCTTCCGCATACAAATTTATTTGGAATAACAAACCACCACGTATAAAAAGATCCACCGCACAGAGAAACAAAGCCGACGGAGGTATGGCATTTCCAGATTTTTTCCACTATTTTAAGGCGTACACTTTAAGACCACTGACAACCTGGTTTGATCCCCAAGCATCAGTATCCTGGAGAAATTTTGAAGTAAATATAGTAGCACCACATAGACTGCAGGACATAGTATACACCAAATTATCAATTAAGCAATGCGAACAGAAATTTGGCTCCATTATTACTCATGCGATCCGGATATAGCGTGAAACACAAAAAAAATATTCTAACCCACATAAATGGCATAATCATACTCCCTTATTCAATAACAATGCACTCCTGATTGGAAAACGACCTATAAGAATACCTAGATGGGAAAAGCAGGGCATACACACATTAGGAGATGTTTTCAACAAACAGGGTTTTTGTAGTTATGAGGAAATACAAATTTTTTTTTATCTCACCGGTTCCACATATTATTTCTACGCACAGTTCTCTATCACTCTAGCTCCCGCTCTGCGTCTCTATGCATATATCTCGCTTCAGCATATATACACTGAATAATTTCAAAATGTACCTTTAAATGCCAGCATTCGTCTGGCCACACCCCCATCCGCTTACCTATATAAGCAGGGGTGGTGCCACACACTCATCTCCTTCTCAAATTTCATCACAAGCAACGTGTTGCTATATGCCGACTTGACGTGGAGACAAATATTAGCTGGAAAAGCAATGTTTACGAGGAAAGGAAGAACAAGGAGATACGTTGACATCATATCTTTATTTTCTCTCTCACTATTTTCGAGAAAATACGGCGATATTGTCTTCGTCACTGGAGTGTCTGGAAGATGGTGATCATTCTAAAAATCCTCCACCGGTTTTCGTATTGGGAGCACGCCGCTGCATGCCTCTCAACTGAAGTTCCTTGCTGTGTTGGTTGGGGTGAAACCTTTCAGGACACAGCTGAAACTGTAGGACGCGCCGCTGTTGTGAGAAGCGGTGGGTTTCAGGTTGGGTGAGTACTGTTTGCTTGCGGCTCCACTTGTCTGTTAGTGCTATGGGGGCTAACTGACAATGTTTACGAACACCGGCCCCAGTTTAACGTCTTTTGGTTCAGCCTCTTGGGCAGCAGCGGAATACCTTGATCTGAAGCCCATTATAGTTTTAACTAGTGGGCCGCGACCATTAACACTGGTGATCCCTGTGTTTTCTGGACGAGTGGATATCTCTCTGTCACCGTGTAGCCCCTTCTTTCATATCCAAATGAGAGTATTCCTTCACGAGGAGATATGGGCATAGATGTTCGATAGCGGAAGATCTATGTTCAAGTCAGCTACACAGGCCAGTTTGGGTATTGTGCTGGCTCCGTCGGGTGTTGATAAAATCACCGTTGTAAAGCTGTGTTGACATCTTGTTTCTCTTTTCTCTTAAAAAGTGAGGAGGGTTTCAGAACGGCGGCCTGTCTGGGTGAGTGTTATATCATTGTGTACAAGTTCAGGTGATAGCTGCTTAGCTTACGGTTAGCCAGTCGGCTGTTAGCTGCGGCGTTAGCCTGCTGTGCTCACTGCGTGGCCTACATAGGTTGGGCCTACTGTTAGCCAGTCAGCTGTTAGCTGCGGCGCTAGCCTGCTGTGATCACTAGGAAACGTTAGCTTGCTGCTATCGGCCAAGGCCCAGCGCGGGGTAGCTCCGGCTCCTCGCGCGCCGCCCCGAGCTCCCCTCTGGTCGCCTGCGCCGTTCGCTCGGCGTCTCGCGGGCAGGGGCAGTAGCGACCGACGGTTGGAGCGGCCGTTAGCTTAATGCTACTCTGTTGAACGTGCTTTGATTATAACATGTTTTAAACACTCTTGACTACGACGTCATCTTTGACAGAGGATGTTCGTCGAACCTGCCCTGGGCCAGGACGGCAAAGACTGCGTCAACAAAGGGGGCCGTAGCGACGGGTTGGAGCGGCGACGCTGCCCAGATCGAACAACACAGGACGGCTGTGTTTTCTACGGTGTCTTGAGACTGCACTTCGTTGATCTACGCTCCGGGTAGGACAAGGTTTGGCCAGACCTTATACACGTCTTCTGGCTTTACCTTCTAAATGTTTTGTAAATAACGATGTTTTCCAAAAACGTGTGTTGCTGCAATACATTTAGGATACGACGCAAGTTGTGTGAATTGTCTTGTCACTGGTAATTAGCTTCTCCGTGCAAATCGGGTTGTTGTTACAGATGTGAAAATGATCTGGTTGTTGTGTGAGAAACATCATGTGTGTTTATATGTACCGTGTACTCACAACTAAGGGGGTTAACTAACCTATGAAGCTATGCTTAGTGACAAATGAGTAAAGAATGGTTCTTTTCTCAGCCTGTAATGACAATAAACAGTGTGTTCACATATTAACAGGTTTTCCTGTTTTAACTGGCCGTATTAAGGGTAAAGTAGGAGGATTGTGTTTTTCCCCCCGGTTCTCTGGGGACTTCTTCATCCTCCTATCAGATTGGACATGTTGTTGCACTACATTGTGTCAATGTGTGGTAGGGATACGATGTAACCCTTAGCTTGATTGCTGAGGTTGTGCTAAATCTGCTGGAGAACCTTTATTTTCCTAAAAGAAAAGATTGTTGGTCGCTTTCGTGTGTGCTTAGCAAGGCCTGTGGCCGATACTAATCGAGAATTATGTATTCTCTCATTATGAAAAACGGCGTTCCTCTGTAGAGTGTTTTTGCCATTTTTTGTAGGTGATGATGGGTTGTGTGTGTCATGTGACCTACAACTGGGTTGGACTGGCCACAGAAGCACATGTGTAAGTTTGGACCGGGGCTCTTAGAGAGCCCTCTCTATTCTGTGTTTTTTCCTTAGTAAAAATCAGATAGCAGGTTAGCTCATGCGCTGTGTGAAGCTGTCAAACGCTTCATAGAGCTGACTATGACTGTGTCATACTCTCTTTTTGTCATTACATCGTATCATGGGTATGGGGTCGTAAAGGGGTGAACTGGTAACCTTTCCTCTCCTCCTTTTTTCTGTTGGTCAGGGGTACACCCCCTGTCCTTCAAGGTTCCTGTCACGTTGCGGTTCGGCACGTTACGGGGTGAGGGGGGGGGGGAGTTTCCTGGTCCCACGGCCTGGAATATTGGGCGTGTGCACCGCAGAAATTCCCCCACCATAGAGTACGTCACCGTGCGCGTCTCTGTTGGTAGGACTTCCGTGTGCTGTTCAGGTCCATGTGATGGATCTGTTTTCGGGGGGTGGTCAGGGCTCCTCCTCACCAAGTGCCTATTCGGGCCTTCTGTTAGTTCGGACTCCTCCTTCCATGTGAGGGAGCCTCCTTCAGAGTACAGAGCCTCCTCCTCAGATTGTCAAGGTGAGTGGACCCTCTAGAAGGTGTCCTATTCTATTGTGTATGTATTCGATTCAATTCGATTATTGAGTGTGTATGGGTTCAGTGCCTCTTCCCCGGAGAGCCCTAAAACCAATTTTTTACATGGCTCAAGGTGCAATATATTCTTTTCAATCTGTACAGCTCGCGTGGGAAGTCTCTCTGGGGATTCCCGTCTCCTTCCTATGGGAGGGTGGTGGGATGTAAAAATGTGAATTTTTTTTACCCCCGGCTGTGTAGACTGGGATACATACTGTTGGTGCTTCCTTCTTTTCTATTAAAAAAGAGTTGGAGTTAGGAAGTGTCACACCCCTATTGTCGTTCCCCTGGGCGCCTTGGGGATTCAATGAATAGCCTGTTCATTGATGTGGGTGTGTCCCGACACACGTATAGTGCTAGCTCGCTGTAAACAGGCGACTGACTGGCACGCCTTGGTTGCTTGAGGTTAAAACGGCGTTTTTATAAAGCAACTGGGATGGAGGTTTTTCCTCTTCCGACGACCACATCCCACGACCTGGGTTGGTTATCGACGGATTCTCGTTCATGTCTGGGGGATGATGACGGAATGGATCTGAACATATGTAGAGGGGTCTCACGCCCTGGGGGTGGGCCACCGGACGCGGTTCGCCCGAACGTCTGGGTGGCGCCTTCTTTTCATGTTAAGATCAACACGCATATCTGCCCTTTCTCCTGGAGTAGGCATGTCGGCGTGGTTAGGGCACGGGACTGGTTCTGGTCACGCTGGTCCGGATCAGTTGAACCCGTTGTCCGCCGGGGATGCAGATCTGCTGTTCTGGTACCCTGAAGGACTTGGGCTTTTTTCAGGGGGAAAAATGCCAGGTCGGTCCGGGTGTCACAGGGTTAAGCGCTATGGAGACCCTGGTTGGGTAAATTTTTTACTCAGCACTGTCGTAATGGCTTACGGCCATGCCAACCTGTACACGCTCGATCTCGTCGGATCTCGGCCGCTACACAGGTTGGTCCTGGTTAGTACTTGGTTGGGAGACCGCCTGGGAATACCTAGTACGGTGTGCTTGGGGCTGGTTCTCCATTCTTTTTCGCTCTTCTCTCACGCATGGCGAAGAGGGGCCTGTTGGGGTGGTCTTTGACCTCCTCTGGTGACCCTGTGCTTCCCGTATCGCCAGGCCCGGTCCGAAGTAATGTTTCGTCGACCCGTAGGCCTGGGTTAACCCTTTTTGAAAACTGGAACACTTGTACTGCGGTATAGCCGGTGTATACTCGCAGGTGTGTTTGAGTTTTTTCTTGAGGGGTTATAGGAACAACCGCCGCATTGGGTAACACCAAGGTGGTTGATTCCCTGGTGTGTTGGAGCAGTGTCAACTCCCGGGTTCACGTTCATGACGTCTGCCAATCGTGTCAGCCTTCTCTGCCTCAACCCCTCTGGGTGGGGGTTTTTGAATGGAGGCTTGGTCATGCAACAACGCCAGCATACGCCCCTTCCGCCGGGGCGGCTGTGTTCAGCTGTCCCCTCTGGCGCCTGTCTCGTCCGCAGTCTCCAGGTTAGGGTTAACAGCCTGTTGCCTGGTTTTTCCCCGGTGCGCTGCCTGCTTCCGTTGGTTAACCTTTTTTGTGTGCTTACGGCCATGCTGACTGCCTGTTCTGCAGGGTCAGTGTGCCAGGCGGTGTACTATTGGGGGGACAGGGCCCGCTCGGCTGAGGGGCCTTTGTCCAAATACGCTGGCGATGTGGGGGGCGGGGTCACTAAGTGCCCACCTGGTGGGGTCTTGATGCTGGCATCATGGACGTCTCCGGGCCCCCGTTCCAGGGGGTCCAGTCCCTTTGGTGGGTCTGGGTCTTCCTTCGCGCTCCGCTGCTACGGCCTTGCCACAGGGTTGGGTTTGCCCTTGACCCCGTGATTCTGGGGGCAGTAACGAGGTTGTTTCCTCCGTTCGTTCCCGGGTGGCATGCGGGTTGTGCGTGTGTGTAGTCGTGGGGTCAAGCCACGGTCTGCTCACCCTGTGCGT